>NC_058133.1:37517697-37558936 GCF_016433145.1 Gracilinanus agilis | reverse complement strand
CCCCTTTGTGAGAGTCGGTCTGTCCACCGAAACCCCCAACGCTACCGAGGCCCGGCCCGCCCCGCCCCGCCCCACCCCTCCACCGCCGCCGCCGCGGCCCCCGGCTCACCTCAGGCTCCGCCGCCCCCCGCGCCCGCGCCCGCGCCCGCGGCCTCCGCCTCCTCCGCTGCCACCGCCGCCGCGACCCCGGCCCCGAACCCCGGCCCCGGGCTCCTTGTGCCGCACCAGCTCCGCCTCCTCGGCCGCCGCCGCCGCCATCTTAGCCTGTGCGGCAAAACGCGTCCTTTGGGATGGAAGGGACCCAGCCTGGGGCGCCGCGGTCGGGGCCCCGGCTCCGGGGGACGGCCCCGCCCGAGTCCTTCCGCCCCCCTCAGGCCCGCCGCCGCCTCAACCCCAGGGCCCGAAACCCGCTAGATGGCCGGCGAATCCGACCAAATTCCCCCCCCCCCAAACTCACAGTTTGGTGCCGTGTGCGTCAAACCGAGGCGACGTTGCGAGCGCGCAGCGTCCCCGCGTCACACGCCGCCCTGTACGCGCCGTGCCGCTCCACAACTCGGGGAGTGGAGGATGGGGGGGCGACCTCCCTCCGAGAGCTAACCGTTCTTCGCCTCGAGTCCTGGGGGCGCCAGTGCGCAGGCGCACCGCTTTCCCGCCTCGGCTCTGCCCACTGGCCACCCAGCAGAGCCCGAACTCTTCAGCTAGCGCTTCGAGTGAGAGGATCCTCCTGACCACCCTGGAGAAGGGAGCTTAACAAGGTCATTCTCCGTTAGGTATTGCGCGTGGCGACCCGATGAGGATCATCCAAATATGGTGGCGCCTGAGCCCTGCCCTGGCCAACCACAGGCCCGGGAATGCGAAGCCCCGCTGGGAGCCCAAGCCTTGTGGGCTGGCCCTGGCCCGGTCTTGGTGGAGAAGTCACTGAAATAAAATTAAAACTGTCTATGGCTAGAAGAGTCTGCCCTCTCACTGCTGGAAAAATCTCTTTAAGGGAAATACCCCCTGGATTCAATCAGCATAAATTAATTAATTAATTTGCCTTCCCTCTTCACCTTATTGTGCTATACTATATCCCCCGTGTCTCCCCCCATCAGACATGCCTTTTTTCACATCCCTGGTGTGATGCACGAAGGCCAGGTTGATGAAACTGCTGGCACTGGCAGTGCAAAGGAAAGTAAAAACAAAGCCTGGCCTCCAGAAGCTTCTGTTTCCCTAGCTGAGACGCTGCCATGGGAAATCACTGGGCACACAAGGAAGAGAAGCTGGGCGAGGCACCAGCAGCGGAGAAACCTGGAGTGGCCTCCCTCATTTATCTGATTTAATAAATACCTATTAAGTGCCTGCTAGGTGCCCAGCGCAGGGCTAGGAGCTCTTGGCATAACAAGAGGAAAAAGTCGACCTAGCCCTCCAGGAGCTAACAATCTAATGCTGGGTCTTAAAGAAAGCCAGGGAAGGCAGGCTGGAGGCTGCAGTGAGTGGAAAGACCAAGGTCTTCCACTTACCAAGTTGCTAAGAAACTGCCACATAGTCATTAAGCTATGAGAGTCAAGCAGTAGCCTGTGTTGAGGATTCAGAGACAAATAACAGAACTTGTCAGCTAGGAGCTTGCAATCTAGAGGAGGAAAAAGAGCTACCCAAATAGGCCTGATAAATGCAAAAAGATCCAAGGAAAGCTGGGGGGGGGAGGGGGGGGAAGAATCTCATTCTTTCACACAGACTCTGCAGGAAAAGTCCAAGGGGTTCTGGGGTCAGTTTCTTCATCTGTAAAATGAGAGGGTTGGACTAGATGACCTCCTCTAAGGTACTTTCCAGATCTAAATCAATGATAATTTAGTAAATGTATTTTGCACACTGCAAAACTCTGACCCTCATAAATGAAGCAACCTGTTCCAGGTTAAGAGGGAGTAATAATCAAAGTCAAGAGGGGCAGCTGGGTGTCTCAATGGCCTAGAGCGGGGGTCGGCAACGTATGGCTCTTTTGAGGGCCAGATATGGCTCTTTCTGCAGGAGCCATAAAGTCCATTTTTTTTTTCAGGCACTGTTACAGGAGCAGCACTGTGAGCACTGTACAGCTCTCACGAAATTACATTTTAAAAAATGTGGCATTTATGACTCTCACAGCCAAAAAGGTTGCCGACCCCTGTCCTAGAGGCTCAGGCCTAGAGACAGGAGGTCCTGGGGACAAAACTGACCTCAGATACTTCCTAGCTGTGTGATCCTGGGCAAGTCATTTAACCTCCATTGCCTAGCCCTTAACCCTCTTCTGCCTTGGAACCAAGACAGAGTATTGGTTCTAAGATAAAGGTAAGAAAAAAAAAAAGACTCAGTCAAGATTCAAACTCAGATCTTATGACTCCAAAATCAAGGCATTTTCCATTGTACAATGCAATAGTCTGATATCCTTTCTTCCTCTCTGACTCATTTCCTTCATTAATTGAGCTCAATTCAATTCAACAAGCATTTAATATATACCAAGTACGTTATTAACAGCTAAAGATTCAAATATAAAAACAAAACAATTCCAAACCTTCAGGATCTTAAATAAAACCAGAGGAAGTCAGACTAAATAGCCTCTAAGGTTACCCACTTTCTCCCTAAACCTGTGATTCAGTAAAAAGTAATTCTTTTGAGGGCAGAGACCTATAGTTTTTGCCTTTGTGTGTGAAGACCACAGTGTCCTACACTTAGTAAATGTATTTATTGATAATCCAGTGGAATTGCTTGTCAGAACTAGGAAGGTGGAGGGAAGAAAGGAGGGAGAGAACATGAATCATGTAACCACGGAAAAATATTCTAAATAAATACATTTGATTTTATGAAAATAAATTTATTTATTGAATTGAATTCTATGAGTCTCTGATGGTAGTGGCTATGTGACTTTGGTCAACTCATTAAACTTCCTTATGCCTCAATTTTGGCTGGGTTTTTTCTTTTGTTGTTAAACAAAACAATATATAACTCCCTTCTAACTCAAATATTCTATGGACACCTGATGTTTAGGTCCTGAATCTACTGAAGAAAAGTGGTCTTAATTTTGTCCAGCACCGTTTAAACTATCACATCACTTTCCAAATAGCTCCAAATTGTGCCATTACCTAGTGAGTATCCTCAGGCAGCCTTATTACTTGTGTGTTCTCCCTACAACAAAATATAAGTTCCTTAAAGGGAGGGACAAATTTGTTTTCTTCAATTTGTAGCTTGACAAACTGGTCCCATCACTTCCTGGCAAAGAAAGGGAGAAGCAATATAAGTAGGGTCAGATTTTATATTCTTGGGCTCAAAGATCACAAGAGACAAGGACTGCAGCCATGAAAGGAAAAGCTGCTTGCTCCTCAGAAAGAAAACTATGGCAAATCTGGGCGGCCTACTTAAAAGCAGAGATATTATTACTTTGCCAAAAAAGGTCCGTCCATATAATTAAAATTATGGTTTTTCCACTAGGAAAGATGAGTGACCCAGATAAACACTTTCAAATTGTGGTGCTGAGAAAGACTTTTGAGAATGCCTTGGATTGCAAAGAGATCAAATCAATCAATTCTTAAAGAATTTAATTCAGACTATTTACTAGAAGGTCAAATACTGAAGTTTAGCTATTTTGACCACAAAATGAGAAAACAGACTTCATGGAAAAGATCCTAATTTTGAACAAGACTAAAGGCAAAAACATGAAGAGGATGGCAGAGGATGAGATGGATAGCCAATGTCATGGACACAAGGAACATGAGCTTGGACAAACTTCAGGAAATAGTGGAAGATAGAAGTGCTCTGGTCCCTGGAGTCACAAAGGCTCAAATATGACTGAACAATAACAACAATTTGTATCCCCAGCACTCAGCCCAATGCTTAACAAAAAAGCATTTAAATTGTGTAGTATTTCTCTTTTCATCCAAGAAGCCATTACTACCATAAATCTCATTTTTCAAGTTTTTAATATTTAATTCACCAATTATGAGGCAGCTAGATACCTAAGGAGAGAGAGCACTGGGCCTGAAGTCAGGAAGACCCGATTTCAAATCTGGCCTCAGACATCTACTAACTGTATGACTGGGAAAGTCAGTATTATAACTTCTCTCAAGCTCAGTTTTTTCATCTGTAAAATGGGGATAATAAGGACCCAATGAAATAAGATATGTAGAGAACCTTCTCAACCATAAAACTATAAATATGAGCTATTATTATAAGCTCAGTCTCGGACACACAACAGACACTTGAAATGCTCAGTGCTCTATGGATCCAATAAGACCCTAGATCCTGAGAAACCTATACCTTTGTATCCCTACCACTTTCATCAAATCAATTTAGGACCAATGAGAAACGGATATTATTCTCTGTTTTAGGTGTGACATTTGTTTTGCACCCACCTTTGGTCCCCTTCTTAAATCAACTATGTTACCACATTAGAATTTTAAACTGAATTTTAAATTGCCTTTTTTGTCCCTCGATCTTGGTTCGAGAGGCCTGACTGAAACTCTAAAGAGCAGAAGTCCCAGAATCGAAAGCTGGCAGGAACCTCAAGGGGACATCTAGACCTGCTCCATCCATCCAGAAGGCATTCCCATGGACATTTCCCAGAAGAGATTTTCCTTTCTGTTAATTCCTCTCCCTAATCCTGCGTCCAGGAAGAAACAAGGAAGGGGATGGGAAGGTGGTCTTGTCAAGAACCAGGGCTGGGCATCTGGGAACCTTTCTCTGCTATCAACTAGCTGAAAGACCTTGGACTGACCCCTTACCATTGTCGGGCACTCACCTCTCTGAGAGGAGGGCAGGGACCTGGGCATCCTGGTTCACAGAATTAAAAACACATGCAGGGGGCAGCTAGGTAGAGCCAGGCCAAGACAAGAGATCCTGGGTTCAAATCTGACCTGACCTCCCATGGGGAACTCTTACTGCCTTTGGGTCTTAGAAAGAAGGGAAAAGCTAAATAAATAGACAAACAAACAGACAAATAAATGAACAAAAATAAATGGATGAATGAATTAATGAATGAATGAATGAGTAAATCGGTAAATAAATAGGTAAATGAATAGATCCCTGGGTCTGAAGTCTGGCTGAAAATCTGTATGTTCCCCAGTCAAGTCACCGCACCCTGTTTACCTCAGTTTCCTTCTTAGTAAAATGAGCTGGAGAAGAAAATGGTTGGCCACTCCAGGATCTCTGCCAAGAAAAAAGAGGCAGAGCAACAAAGGGTATAAAAGGATACCAGAAGGCTGCCCTAAAGAAATGATGAAGTGCTGGTGCCTGCAGGGCCCAGTCCCAAGTCTGGGGGACCAGAAAAAAGGCAAAAGGGGTCCCTGCCCTCAGGAAACTTCCCACCAGCAAGAGGACACACAAATACATCTTCATCTAGGAGAGAGATGCTGGAGAGAAACGGATGATCCCCTTAGCAGGAATAATACAGGCCTTCTCAATGATTAACAGGGGTCCTGCAAGGAGGCAGCAGAACTAGGATTGTCCCCATTTTATAAATGAGGAAACTGAGGCGCAGAGGAGCCACTGGCTCAGGGTCACCCAGTAAGGAAGGATCCAGGCAGGACTCCAACTCCAATCTTGGAGTCCAAGACCAGTAAATTCTGTGGTACAGAGTTTAATTATGAGGACGCCTCTGTGGAGAAATTTAATATAAGACTAGAGGAGATGAATATCTCTAGTACAGAGAGTTTTCTACAACTCTTAGTTTCTCATTATATATAATGAGATAATGTATATAAAGTACTTTGTAAGCCTTAAAGTGCTATATAAATGTCAGCTATTATCATCATTATTATAAGTATTAGTGCTAAAATGACAAGCCCCGGCTGCATTTTCCTCTTTAACAAGCCTGTAACAACAATGCCAGACATTCATGCAGCATAAACGGCTTTGCCTCAATTATCTTATTTGATTTTCACAACTACCTGAGTCAGGAGCTATTATTAGCCCCATTTTACAGAAGAACACACTGAAACGAAGGGGCAAAAAAGGTTAAACGAGTGGCCCAGAAGGACCCCCGTACCCAGGGTCTGAGGCAGATGGCAAACCCGCTTCTCCCTGCCGGTGGCCTGCACTCAGGCCTCGGCGTCAGGACGACCAAAGATAGCGGACCTCCGAGGCGGAGCTCTCCTTCTAGCCCCCGGGACTCCGCACTGTTCCCGGCAGCCTAGGAACTCGGATCTGCCGTAGCGGAACCAGCCTTGGGAGAGGCACCTCCTCCTTCCTAATCATAAACCACTACGGCTTTCTCCGTCGCGGCGCGCTAGGCACGGTGCAACCCCCCCCCTCCCCCCAATCCCCAACCCCCAATAAACACTAGCAGAAAGAAAGGCCGTCCCTGCCCTCCAGGAGCTTCCAATCTAATTATGGAAGAAGAAGCAGCAACTCCCGGGAAGGCGCGAGGTCGGGGGAGGGGATGGCGGAGAAAGTGTGGAGAATCTGCTCAGGCCGGAAAAAACTCGAGGCGAGATTCTCCCGGATAGAATTTTGGTCGGGGGCTATCAAGTCTTCCCTCAATTCTCCACTTTCTAATTCAGCAATTCTGTTCTTTTCCAAAGGCCCCGGGGAACCCCCAAAGTCCCTCCTCAAGAAGCTGGCATTTTCCAGGCTAAACAGACGGAATCGTCCAACACCACTTGGAGACAGCGTTGTCACCCCCACCCCCACCCCGGCTTTCTGGTCAGCCTATTACAGCCTCCCAGCATCCCCCCAAAAAGTCCGGGCTGCCGCGGAGTCCCGACTCTCCCCATGACCCCCGGGGACAAGAAAGGCCAGACTGCATAATCCGTCCATCCTCATGCACTTCGGGAGGAGTCGCATAAGAAGGACTCTCGGAATTTCAGCCCGAGGGATCCCCGGGGAATGCCGGCTCTTCTTCCCGGGCCTCCCCGACGACTCCCAAGACCTGACTTTATTCTATTGTTATTTAATTAACGTATTCTCAGTCAAATAACATTCCTTTAACACCTGGTCCAGGCTGGACTTGAGCTAAGCCCTCTGGGTCCCGCGACCCAGAAAGAAGCGGCCGTCCCAGCTCTGAGAGCTCCCGGCCTAACCAGGGAGCCCCGAGCCTGCAGCTGGGCACCCGCCGGAGCTCTCCTGCGGGCCGGCCTGGGCGTCCCTGGAAAAGGAAAGGGATGACGAGGAAGGAGGCCCAGAAGGTGCAGAAGGGGAAGGGCCTCCAATGTTACTGCAACAACTGGGAGGCCAGACCACAGCGTGTCTGGTTTTCTTATCTGGAATCTAATTGGATAATAAAAAGTAAACTTCTTAAGGTTGGGCATTATTTAGTTTGGGGTTTTTATCTTTTTTTTCCTCCACTGCCCAGAGAGCATCGTTTTAATCCATGTTGGTTCAACGGAACTGTCCCCTTCCGGGATTTAAGGAATAACTTTTACATTTCTTTGTTTTCTTTAAATACATCTGATTTGTGCCTTTGGTCTTCTTGTTCAACTCTCTTGATCTCCACTGTAACAAAGAAAAGTGAGCCAAAACAAGCCGTTCAGAGTTCTCTTCCTTCCCTTTTGTTAGTTTATTCATTGTACCTTAGCTCAATGATATGCGCAGGGAAGTTATTCATAATTTTCAGTGTGTTGTGGATACCTTTGGAGAAAGTTTTAAAATTGGTGGCAGCTAGTTGGCTCAGGGATTTGAGAGCCAAGTCTGGAAGCCTGAGGTCTGGGGATACAAACCTGGCCTCTGACCCTTCCCAGCTGTGTGACCCTGGGCAAGTCACTTAACTCTCATTGCCTACCTTTACCACTCTTCTGCCTTGGAACCAAAATGCAATATTGACTAAAGGTAGGGGGGTTTAAAAAAAAGAACGTTTTTAAGTATATAAGAAAAAGTGCTTAGTGTTACAAAGGAGACTGATGCTGTTGAATAATAAAGGTGTATTTTTTCCATCCAAACTTATGTGACCCCTGAAATTTATGCAGACCCCTTGAGGGTACACAGACTCAGATTATGAACACTTGATCTATATAATCTACTGCAGTGATGGCAAACCTACACGTGTAACCATTTTTGATGACACAGTGAGAAGTATGCGGTGGCTCGCCCAGGATGAAACATTTGTTTTAGTGTGGTGTAGACACTGTGCACTATAGATGACAATTCTACCTCTATTAATTTACCTATTTTGGTTTATTAAATAGTTATATATTACAATTATATATTTTTGTTAAACTATAAATATTGCAAAATTATGGGGTGTTTTTTTCTCAAAGTGACACTTCGCCCAAGTTATTTTCGGTTTTTTAGCAAATTTTGACACACAAGCTCACTGCTAGATAGATCTTCTGACCTTGAGTAAGGAAGACCTCAATTCTGAATCCTAAATCAGATATTTATAGACTGTGAAATCAGGAGCAAGCTATTTAACCTCTCTTTGCCTCAGTTTCTTTCTTTGTAAAATATTTTTTTTTCTTTCCTCATAGAGTCATTGTGAAGTCTCAAATCAAATTAGATGATAAAGGCAAAGCAGTTTGCAAAACATAAACTGCTGTATAAATGTTAGCTATTATTATTCTTTGTGTCTCCCTAATGTACCCAGTCTAGTGTGGAACACAGAATAAGCACTCAATAAATATTTGCTGAGTTGAGCTCAACTTTGAACACTAGGCAGGATTTGGAGAACTAGAGGGACTTATTAGACATCACTCTCCTTCACCATCTCCAAAGACCAGCCAATAAATAATAAATGCTTGCTGAATGATTGAAAGGTGGTAAGGATAACACCATCAGCAAAGACACATTTTGGGAATCTGCATGGTGTCCTTGTGCAGTTTAGCTGTACTGGGAAAATGTATATTAAAGAATAGTGATAAAAAGCGGTTTGTCATAGTTGCACCAGATTATGATGGGCCTTAAGAATTAAGCAGGGGAGGTTAGAATTTAATAGAATCAAGGTTTGTGAGCAGGAAGAGTGACAGGATTCAATCCAATGAATATTTATTGAGCCCCTCTTATGTACAAGTTCAGGGCTAAGAGAAAGACACAAAAATGGATAAAATGTAAATACTTTCCTTCAAGCATTTTATAATCTAGAGGACAAGTCAAGGGGGAAAATATGCCACAGACAACTGTCGTTCAAAGGAAAGAGTGAAAGGTGCAATAGAGAGAGGTACAGGCCAGGGGTACTAAAAATTGTGGACCAGAAGAGGTCACATTAAGGTACTTTTTGAGGAAAATTAATCTGGCAAGGGGAAAAAAAAAACTTGGAACAACAAGGAGTTCTCAAACCTTCCTGTAGTAATCCAGCAGAGAAGTGATAAGACTTGGGTTAAAGTGATGACAAGAGAAAGGGAGAGAGACAACTACAAGAGACATTTTGAAAGAAAAATCAATAAACCTCAAGGACTGACAATTGGTGGAATGAAGAAAGGAGACAACTTCTACAATTTCAAGTGGAGGAAACTCAAAAAATGATGATACTGGGAAGCTGGCATGGGGGTCATGAATAGAGTAAGGAAGGGGAGGTTTATTTTAATTTGCTTAAGTTGAAGTGACCATAAGACACCATTTATGAAAACAATACCTTCTTGTTGTAGATTTTGTTGTAGAAATCATCTAGGTGCTTTCTTCACGTGTAAAGTACCAGAGTGTTAGGAAGTTGTAAAAGCTAAGTGACACTTTGGCACAGTTGGTAGCATATCAGTCTTGTAAACTGAAGATCCTGAGTTCAATCCCTGGAAGGGGGATGTGGTACAATGGGAGAAGCTTCTAAGGCAAAAGAGTCACTTAGCCTTTACCCTAGGGTCCATTATTCAGTCTGCAACAGCTAGCCAGAGATTCCCTTCAGGGTGGATTCTCACGGGAACAGGGAACAAGCACAAGCTTTGGGGTCTCCAACCTACAAGCTATCTAAAACTTGGGGTTCATCAGATCTCACTAAGCCACAAGTTTGGGGACTCTAGATTCCATGTCGACACAATGAAAGGATTGAAGAAAGATGATGAATCTGGCTGGAATCATTCTGAAGCCAAAGTTTGGCCAAAGACCATTAGAGGAGGCACCCCTTTTGATTCCAAGAGCAGACAATCCCTGGGCTTCAAAATAGCACATTTCTAAGTATGAAGGTTGAGTTTATATTAGCATTACATCGATGACAAGAAAGTCAAATTCCAATTTAAAAAGGAAGAAAAGCTTTGTTTGTGCCTAGAAAAAGAGTCCTTGCCCTGGGTTCCATGGACAAGGCATCCAAGGACAGAATTCAAAGGAATACATGGATTTAGATGGGAAAAAATATTATCTTATTTTCACTACTCTTTAACAGAAATTTAGCGTTTTTTTGTTCAACTATGAATGTGAATTACAAACCTTTATTCTGAGAAGAGATCTGTGGGTGGCACCTGTCTGCCAGAGGGCTCTACAATACAAAAAAGGTTAAAAAACTTTGATCTATAAGACAATGATCCAAGACAATTCCATAGAACCCATGATAAAAAATGCTATTCAACTCTAGAGAAAGAACTGATAAACTCTGAGTACAGGATGAAGCATACTTTTTTCAATTTGTTTTCTTGGGATTTTATATATGTTTCTTCAACATGATTATAATGGAAATGTCAAGTATGACTTCACATGTATAATCAATGTGATATTACTTGCCTTCTCAAGGGGTTGGAGGAAGAGAATAAATTTTTTTTAAAGAATGTTAAATATTTATGTATTACATAATAAAATGACATAATAATCTATAGTATATTTAACATTCTTTTTTTAAATTATGCATGAGAAAAAGACTGAATACTTTAAAAACCTGCGCTTTCTATCTATATGAGGTCAAAGAATGTTTATATCATATCATATATATTATATCATATCATATCATCCATCCCCTATGTATCCCTAAATAAGATGAATTTCCTTTTTTTTTTAAGTCAAGACAGTTTTATTGATTTCAATGTATT
The DNA here is from genome assembly GCF_016433145.1 of Gracilinanus agilis. Classification (NCBI taxonomy): domain Eukaryota; kingdom Metazoa; phylum Chordata; class Mammalia; order Didelphimorphia; family Didelphidae; genus Gracilinanus; species Gracilinanus agilis. Next base: position 37,548,056 of record NC_058133.1, on the reverse strand, counting down.
GACTGTAAATGTAGGTGGTGAGTTAGGATACTATTTTTCAAAATTGCTTTTTAAATTACAGTGATAATCATTAACTGACAGTTTGCATTTTTTGGCAGAATGAAATCAGCTTTGAAATCAACCCTTAAAATCAAGCCCATACTCAGTTTAGTTAAACTATTCATCTTGTAAGAGTTAAAAAAAAAAAAAAGACTTCCTTGGAATGTTTTCTTCTCATGAATTTGGAGTTCTTTTAGTTCAAATTGAAAAAGGATTGTTTTCATTTATTTTATACAATGTTAGTATTCACTGATTAATAGAATGGGGGGGACCTTAAGACACCATCTAGTCCAGTGATTCCCAAAGTGGGCGCTTCCGCCCCCTGGGGGGTGCTGCATGGATCCAGAAGAACGGTGATGGCCACACTTTTTTTGTATCATATTCTATTCTGAGTTCAATAAATAGTTTCATAATTTCCAGGGGGCACTAATTAATATTTTTTCTGGAAAGGGGGCGGTAAGCCAAAAAAGTTTGGGAACCACTGATCTAGTCTAATGCCCACGTTTTATGAATTAAAACAAATAACCTGACCTTTCTGGGTCTCCGTCTCCTGAACTGTTAAATGAAGAGGTCAGTCCAAATGGCCTCTACAGGTCCCTTCCCCCTATCCCTCCTCCATGATCTGAAGGCTGTGCCTAAGATTATCTTGTTAGACACAGAATTAGGACTCTCCCACCACAGAGCTCTTTTCATTCCCTTTGGATCTCCACTATCAGCTATCAGACTTCCCATCAGATTTACTCCTGATTCTGACTCTAGATTGGATCCCTGGCCCCAGGGTGTAAGGAAGATGATGGATTCTCTTTTGCACACACCTGAAGCCAATCATCACTTATTTTAATAGTCTCTTTCCACATCTTCCAAGTTCAAAGCCTTGTGATGGAAGTAAATGATAAGGATGGCAGCCATCTGAGCAGTCTACTGGAGACAAAGCTGTGTTTGGAGTCGGAAGACCCAGCTCACATCCTGTCTCCCTACTACCCTGTGTGCTAACCTCTCTGGATTTCAGTTTGTTCATCTGTAAAATTGGGGATTGTTAATATTAAAAATGATAAAGGCTTGTATAATAATATATATTAGTATTTTAATTAAAGCCATGTTGATAGATAAAATCATTAGACCACACGCTTGTAAGCATTCAAAACTGCCGCCTCCATACTGCCTCCTAGCCAAGCCCTACTCGCCAAAGAAGAGAGAGAGAGAGAGAGAGACTCCCTCCTAACCCACGAGATTTAAGCGCTCCCCTGCGTCAAGACGTCGGAAACGGAAACCCGTTGGACCATGTTGGATCACGGGAAATGTAGTTTTATACATTTCCCAGATCCACTTGTTACAGGATTTAGTCTAAAATGAGGTCTATGAATTAGTTCCAGAAGTTTACAGTCTCATAGAAGGCAGGCTTACCATCAAAAGCAATAGATAGGGGCAGCTAGAGAGTAGAGAGCCACATATGGAGACAGGAGGTCCTGGGTTCAAATGTGGTCCCAGACACTTCCCAGGTGTGTGACTCTGGACAAATCACTTACCCCTCTCTGCCTCACCCTTACCACTCTTCTGCCTTGGAATACACACACAGTATTGATTCTCAGACAGAAGGTAGATGTTTAAAAAAGTGATATGCATAGTGTCCCCCAAGTAATTTTCAAAGACAGTTATTGTTATGCTCTTAATTGACAAGCCACACAGTCCGGTGATGGTGAACCTATGGCACAGGTGCAGAAGATGGCATGCAGAGCACTCTCCATGGGTTACCCTCACTCCCCCCTTTTACTCCTTCCCTCTCCCCCCAGAGTTCATTACTAGAAAGGCAGAGGTACTTGGGCCCCACCCCCCTCCATTGTGCCTGATGACATTCTTTCACATCCCCACCCCCCTTCTGCTCAGCAGCCCAATAGGAGCACACTACGGGTAAGGTGGGTGGCTCACAGGAGGAAGAGCTGGAGGAGAGCAGAGAGCTTGGACCATTCTCCTCCCCTGAGGACATCCCTCCATAAGGTGGCCCAATGGGGGTGCTTCCTCCCTCCCCTGCATGGGGTAAAGGGAGGCGGGGCATACCCAGCGTGGGGGTGGGGCACAGCATGTGTGTGTGGGAGGGAGGATGCAGTATGGCACTCCCTGCCATCACTGCTACAGTTTGTTAAATCAGTCTCCAGAGACTGGGGCAGTTTGATCTCAGGTGTTGTCATGACTATTATCAATCAGTAATAATAAATATTTATCTGGTTTCAATGTGCCAGATGGTATTCTAAGGAGAGAAGACCCGGCATATCTTCGAAAATAAACAGCCTTTCCTCCCCAAATGGATCCGATTCACTCTCATCCAAAGCAAACAAATATTTGGAAAAACCTAATCCATCTGCTATCACTCCTACCAGGAAGCAGGGATCACGGTCATTAGCCCAGAATTCCTTCTTCCTCAATGCTAATTTTCTCAGTCAGAGAAATTGATGGACTTTCAGAAACAAGCAAGGGAGAAGGGAGAAGGGAAACCGGAAAAGGAGTCTAAACAGCTGTGAGAGAGCAAAAAAGGTTTACCAGAAAATAGGATTCCAGAACTCCAGGCTCAGCCGAGAAGAAAGGAACATCCTTGTCCTTCTCCCCAAAGTTTTATTCTTTAGTTCATCAATCAACATACCTGACCCCTTTATTAACCAAAATGGTCTAGGGGAACGGAAAAGTCTTTCTTTAATTTTCCCCTTTCATCAAATTGCTAACTAGTGTGTACTGAGAATACAAAGAAGGCAGCTGGGAGGCTCCTTAGTAGAGCCCTGGACCTGGAATCAGGAAGATGTGAGTTCAAATTCAGCCTCCCACATTCACTAGCTGGGGGCGCTGGCCAAGTCACTTCCCCTCTCTTTATCAAAGGAAATAATGACCTGAGCCCAGGTATCTCCATGAAGAAAAGATGTGACAAGATCCACGTGTCAGGGGAGAGTCAACCCTAAACAACAGGTTACAAAGAAAGGCAATTCACATTCTAAAGGAGGAAGAGATGGCACAGTGGAGAGAGACCTAGAAGCCTTTAGGGTAGTTTCACTCTATCCACACATTCAATGCCACTTAGGCTAGGAAAAGCACCTCTAGGCACTTAAACAGCTTGGGCTGGGAATCTGCCCCTAGACTGTTGGGACAACGCCTAACCTAGATGTAGAGCACAGGGAAGGTGCCAGCCTCCAGGGAGAGCTGGGAAGCCTACCAGCTGAAAGACTGAGACTGGCAGGAATCAGAGAGGAGAGGAGAGACCCTGCCAGGTGTAGAAGAGAGCCAGAGCTGGTACCCCTTGGCTAGGGTCAAAGCCCAGAACTGCGGGAAAGGGCTTTAAATGCCAGACACGAGACTCTATATTTGATCCTGGAAGTCATCCATGGGACCATCAGGGCTAGGCGCAAGTGGTCAGATCAGGCTTTAGAGAAGTCATCTTGGAGGGCAAATATTAAAAAACATGGAAATGGGGTTTGAACAACGATATATGTAAAACCCAGTGGAATTGCTTGTCAGCTCAGGGAGGGGGGAGGGAAAGAACATGAATCATGTAACCATGGGAAAAAAATTCTAAATAAATAAATAAAAATTAAAAAAAAATTATATTGAATGGTCAAAGAACTAGAACAGGCAGTCCTTAAAGCCCTCCAAAGTCATGCCCATTAAATGCTTTAAATCACTATTAATTAGAGAAATGCAAATTAAAACAAGTCTGGAGGAACCACTTCACGCCTATCAGATTGGTTATTTTGACAGAAAGGGAAAGTGACAAAACTTGGAGGGGATGTGGGAAAGCGGGACACTAATGGACTTCTGAAGTTGTGAACTGATTCAATCATTCTGGGGACAAGATGGAACTATGCCCAAAGGTCCATAAAATAGTACATTCCCTTTGACCCTGCAAGACCATGACTAGGCTTGTTATCTCAAAGAGATTTTTTAAAGTGGGGGGAAGAGGGAAGGACCTATATGCACAAAAATATTTAAAGCAGCTCTTTTTAGGGGGAGAAATAATCAAAGAGTTTGGGGGTGCCCATCCACTGAGGAATGGCCAAATAAATGGTCGTATATGATCACGATGGAATACTGCTATGCTATAAGAAATGACAAGCAGGAGGTGCTCAGAAAAAGCTAGAAAGATTTACATGAACTGAAGCCGAGTGAAAAAAGCAGAACCAGGAGAACACTGTAGGAAGCAACAGCATAACATACAATGCACAACTGAGAACAAAAGCATTTCACAGCAATACAATGACTAACACTCATGATAAAAAAAAAAAAAATGCCTTCTGCTTCCAGGGAAAGAAGTGAGAGTCAGAATCCAGATCTTTTTTACTTTCTTTAAGTTTTTTTTTTTTTGGTTCATTTCTGTATATAAAAAGATTAACAGAAAAATGTTTTGCATGATTGTACCTGTAAGATCTCTATCAGCCTGCTTACCATCTCATCTAGGGAAGAGGTGAGGACGGGAAGAGAATCTGAGACTCCATATTTGAAAATTTTTGGAATGTTTATAGATGTAATGGAGGGGGGAGGGTTACATTACATTTAAAAAATAAAATGCTTGTAACAAAGTCAAGCAAAATAAATCTTCCGCATTGACTAAAAATCATAAAGAAAAAGAAAAGAAAAATCATCTTGGACTTCCAGTACCAAGATGGTGGGGAAAAGACTAACCCTCCTGATCTCTCCAATTCCCCTCTGAACCCCTTTAAAACAAATCCTCTTACCAAATTTTACAGCAGTGAAACAGTTCTACCCAGAAGAGCTCCAAGAATCGGCAGAAGTTCCCTTTCCCTGGGTTCTGCGGGATGCAGCATGCAGGTGGGGGAAGGGCAAGGCTCTGAATCCACAGCGGAGAAGCCTCAAATGGGAGCAAGCCAGCAGCACGCAGGGCAGAACTGAGGTCAGCAGGGGGCGCCTCTACTGGACGCTGGCCTCTAACAGAGCCCTGACCCCAGTGCAGATCTCCAGCAAGGCTCCCCACCCCCACCGTGCAGACCTTCCCAGGCAAGCCAGCCACGAGGTCACACCACTAGGGGAAGCCAGCGGGGAGCCTTCACTTCCAGGGCAAGTAAGCAAAGAGACTTTACTTCCAGGTCAAAGCAGCAGGGAGGCCCCACCCCCAAGCCAAGCCAGCAGCAAAGCCTCCCATTGTGCAAGCAGTGAGGTGCCCACCCTATTGTGCAAACCAACAGCTGAGGCCCCCCCCCACTAAATAAGGCAGCAGGGTGGACCCCCAACTGTGCAAGAAAACAGTGAAGCTCCCCCACTGTGCAAGCCAGTGTGAAGACCCCTGCTACTAGTACAAACCTATAGTTAGCCCTTATCCCCATTAAGCCAGAATTTAGATCCCAAAATTCCCACAATCCAGAAGCAAAACCTTGAGCCTCACAAAAAAGAAGCTTGGGCCAGTGACTTCTCTAACCCAAGAATAGAATTTTAATATGCAGTAAAAAGTTACATAATAAACTCTGCAAGTTAGCACTGAAAATAATAATAAACTAAGGGAAATGAGCAAAAAAAGCAAAAAAAAAGTCCTAATTTTGGAAAGTTATTATGGTGACAGGGAGGATCACAGAACAAACCTAGAAGACAAAAAAGTTTTTTAAAAGCTACAAGTGAAACCTCAAAGAACAATGTAAATTGGAGTCAGGCCCAAAAAGAACTTCTGGAAGATGTGGGGTTTTTTGTTTTTGTTTTTGTTTTGTTTTTTAAAGGACTTTAAAATCAAATAAGAAAATTAGAAGAAAATTTGAGAAAAGAAATGAGTCATGCAAGAAAATCATGAAATAATGGCAACAGCTTCATAAAGGAAGGACAAAAAATATGAAAAGAGAAACAAAAATTCACTGAAGAAAACAACTTAAGAAGTAGAATTGGCCAAATGAAAAAAGAGATACAGAAGCTCATTGAAGAAAACAATTTTTTAAATTAGAATTTGGCAAATGAAAGCTAATGACTCCATGAGACAACAAGAAACAAGCAAAATCAAAAGAATAGAGACAAAAAAGAAGAAAAGATGAAATGTCTCATTGGAAAAATAACTGATGCAGAAAATAGATCAAAGAGAGCTAATTTAATAATTATTGGTCTATCTGAAAGCCATGAAAAATAAAAGATCTCAGATAACATATTTCAAGAAATTATCAAGGAAAATCACCTTGGTATCCTAGAATCAGAGGGCAAAATTAAAAGAATCTACCAATCACCTCCAGAAAGAGACCCTCAAATGAAAAATCCCAGGAATGTTATAGCCAAACTACAGAGTTCCCAGGTTAAAAATACTACAAGCATACAGAAAGAAACAATTCAAATATCATGAAGCCACAGTCAGGATAAGAGAAGATTTAGCTGTTTCTATTATAAAAGATCAGAGGGCATGGAATATGATATTCTGGAAGGCAAAAAAGATAGAATTATAATGAAGAATGTCGTACCCAGCAAAAATGAGTACAATTATTTAGGGGGAAGGAAATTAGATAAGCCTAACCGGAAAAGAAATTTAAAAAGTAAATAGAATTCTAATAAATAAGGCTAAAAGCTGGTTTTATGAAAAAAGTAACAAAATAGATAAACCATTAGTTAACTTGATTTTTAAAAAGGACAGAAGAAAATCAAATTATCAGTATCAAAAGTACAAAGGATGAATTCACTACCAAAGAAGAGGAAATTAAAGCAATTATTAGGAGTTATTTTACTCAACTATATGCCATCAAATCTGATCATCTAAATGAAATGGATGAATATTTACAAAAATATAAACTATCCAGATTAAGAGAAGAGGAAATAGAATATTTAATCCCATTTTAAAAAACAAATTGAAGATGTTATCAGTGAACTCCCCAAGAAAAAACTCAAGGGCCAAAAGGATTCACAAAGTGAATTTTGACAAACAGTTAAAGAACAATTAATCCCAATGCCATATAAATTATTTGGAAAAATAGGCAAAGAAGGAGTTCTACCAAATTCCTTTTATGATACAAACATGGTGCTGATAACCTAAACCAGGAAGAGAAAACAGTATAGGATTTAAATTAATATCCAACACTCCAAGAATCATATTTTATAGAATTTAATAATCACTTGAAGTAGAAGTAATAAAAAGAAAATAGAAGTAAAAAAAGGTAATTATCTAACAAAATATGAAGCTATGTGAATAGATTTTCCTGCCACTTGCCTCAAGCCACCTCCACCAAACCAATCAGATCAAGAGAGCGAGAGGCGGAGCTCCACAAAATTTATAACCTCTCTATGTCAGCACATAACATGAGGAGAGTGGAGTGCTGGGAATCATAGTTTTTAGGGTAACACTCTATTTACACAATCTCCCTTGTGATTCCCATGGAAAACAAGCCTGTAGAAATCTCCCAGATTTACATGCATAGTTTCCCCATGGAATCAGTACACATAACCAACTTATATCTCTAAAGATCTTTAATTAGAAGTACGTACAATATTGTACTTTCTAAGGGGAAATTATAATAATTTGAGGATAAAAGGGAAATAAAAGAGAAAGAGAACAAAACTAATGATTTCTAGGCACATTGACAAAGAGTCAATTAAGGGGCAGTTCCCTTTGGCATAAGAGTTTTCATTCAAAAAAATGCACTCAACCCCACACAGTTCAATTTGTGGGAAATATAAGTAAGGTAATGGGGTCACCAGGGATATTAAATAAAACTAAGGGGTTTGTGGGAACACACTCTGGGATTTTAAGAGAGACTAAAACTGGACATTGAAGACTTGTACAGCTAAGCTACTCCTAACTGACAAATAACAGCCAACTGTCACTCTGGCCAGAGGCCTTGAATTCAACAGACAAGGTAACAGGATGTAACTGGGTTTAATTAGGAACAACTAAAGGAGGGATAGGAATGTCTACTCTAAAACCTTAACACCTAATAACAAAACCCACAGGGAAAGGGAAGGACTTATTCTACTCTTATCTAAGTGATCTAAACTATCAGGGCCCAAGGAGCTGTAAATGGAGTCTCTGGGTTTCTGCCTCAGACTTGGAACCTGCCAGGCTTGAGTACAGCTTAGGGCTTTGTGGCTTGGGATTCTCACTGCAATCCACTGATGATCTCTGGATGCCAGGAGCTAAGGTTGTCTCAGGAACCAAGTTGAGAAGGTGTGTTCAAGTCTCTGTCCACCAGATAGATCCCAAACGCCTCCTCTTCCTTGGCACTGTAGATCTTGTCCTTTTGCTAGATGCCACACCACACAGGATCCCAGGGGAAATCAGGATGCAAGGTGTCCTTTGCTCTGTGGTCTCCCAGGGCTCACCACAGTTTGTGTTAACCCCTAATGGAGTCCCACTCAGAGCCAAGTCACTTCTTCCTGCTCCTTCATTCCAACCTGGAATTTCCAGCTCCAGCTCCTTCCTGCTATGTACAACTTAATACTTAATCAATACCTAATCAATACCTAATCTAATCTTCCTCACAACAAATTTCACTACATCCCAAAGTTCTGAATCCTTTGGTGCAGTGTGAGGTTTCTGTAGGCATCTCCATGGCACTTTCTCCAAACAGTTCATTTTCTGGATTCAGTGAGGTAGAAAATTTCTTATCCTAAAATTACTCTTGAACAAGAACAATTTTCATAAAACTAGAATTTTATGACAATTATACAATTCCCCCCGGGGGGGGGGTGTTGATCAACAAACGGATCACCCTGAGACACATGGCTGAGTTGTGAGGTATATGAATCAATTGTTAAAAGAAAGTCAAAAGCATAAAAACAAAATAGAAGGGAAAAAATCAAAATTTAATACTATATAAAAATTCTGAGTGGGCAAGAATAAGCCTATAATAATAGGTCCTAGAATCAGGGCCCAGTAAAGTGATTTATGTCCCACAAGCTTGTAGAACCATCACAGCAGTATGTACTTACCCAGTCAGCAGCCAGGACTACAGAAAATTGCCACACTTATGAAAGACCGAAAAAGGACTAGATTTTTGTAGCAGACAGGAAATAGCATTCCTTAGTCTGATTTTGCCTTTGCTCTCAGGGATAGGGGAGCCAATATTCTAGCCAAACTAAGGTACTTATCAGAATGTGGCACAGGGAAGACCTGTGTTTGATATATGTCAAACAGCCTCAACCTCGAGCCTCAAACAAGTCCTCTGTCTTGGCACAGATCTCATCAATCCCACTGGGATTGGTTGTTCTCCTTGACCTTGTACTTGTAGGAACTGTGCAGATTAACTTTGTGTTTCCTTGGCACTGTGCAATGGCTCTTATGTGATCCCTTCTTCTGGAATCATTCACAATTATTAATCAAAGTCCCACAATACTTATCAATCAATGGCAGTTTTTCACATTCTAAAGCTTTTGAGTATGCATTGATATTAGGGCTAATGGATACTTTAAACTCATATTAGTGCAAAATCAAAAAACCATTAATGCTGGTAACGTGCTTCAAGAACAAAAAATGAGAGAAAAAAGAAAACTCAAATACTTTATTGCACATACAAGGAAAAAAACAATAACAACATTTTGAAAATCAAAAATATATAGTTCACAATCAGTGACACACTGTGTTTGCTCAAGGAGAGGCAGAATGCAAAAGTTACTACTAAAGTGCTACAGCACTTCACTTCAGTTACTAAATGGACCCTTTACCTCTTGTTACAAACAACTCAGAGGTAATGATCAGTGAGAGGTAGTGGTGCTACTAGATATCTAAAAATAATTTCTGAAGGCCCCTTAAAATTAATTTAATTAATTAAAAATTTTAGGTCATTAAATTCTCCAAAGGCTGTATACAAGTTGTAACCAGTTTGATGGAGTCCATCCATCATCATCTATGTGATAATTAACAAAGGCAAAAAGGAACAAAAGGTGGATTAGACAACATGTGACCTCAATGGATCTGGTGACAAACCCAGCATCCATAAGGACCTATGGTTTTGCCAAGGAAAAGGGTTTGTCCAAATAGACTATGGACTTTTACAATGGTATTTTCTCCAGTCCAGTCATAGGGGGAGATACAAATAAAGACAATGTAATAGCATATATAGCTAATGGCCAAAACACAGTAACAGAAAGTGACAGTGTAACAGAATATATTAAATTAAATTAATATGTGAACTTAAAACAAAATTAAATCTTACAACAATCAGAAAATATAATATGTGGGACAGGATATAGGCACTGAATTCAAGAGTCCTTTTCTCCAATTCTAATAGCTGTGTTACAGAGACTTTTTTACTATTTGGAGGGGAACAAACTGAAACAGTTAGCAATGGAGTCTGATAAGCTAAAAATTCACCTCCAGACTCTTTAAGGTTGATATTTGCCCTAGGGTGTTCATTTAGTGTCAATATCCCCAATCATATCCCCATTAACCCAGGTGATCAAGTAGTTGTTTTTCTTCTGTCTTTCTACTCCCAGAGTTCTTCCTCTGACTGTCAGATAGTGTTCTTTCTCATAAGTCCTTCAGAATTGTCCTGGATCATTGCATTGCTGCTAGTAGAGAAGTCCATTATATTGGATTGTACCACTGTGTATCAGTCTCTGTGTGTAATGTTCTCCTGGTTCTGCTCCTTTCACTTTGCATCAATTCATGGAGGTCATTCCAGTTCACATGGAATTCTTCCAGTTCTTTAGTCCTTTGAGCACAATAGTATTCCATCACCAAAAGATACCACAATTTGTTCGGCCATTCCCCAATTGAAGGATATTCTCTCATTTTCCAATTTTTTGCCACCACAAAGAGTGCGGCTATAAATATTTTTGTACAAGTCTTTTTTCCTATTATCTCTTTGGGGTATAAACTAAGCAGTGCTATGGCTGGATCAAAGGGCAGACAGTCTTTTAAAGCCCTTTGGGCATAGTTCCAAATTGCCATCCAGAACGGGTGGATCAATTCACAACTCCACCAGCAAGATGGAAACATTTTAAATAAAATAATAGCAGGGAGATTACAGCAATATGTCACAAGCGTCATTCAATATATGAATAAATGGATTTTATACCAGGGATGCAGAGATGGTTCCTCATTAGGAAAAATATCAGTACAATTGACCATACCAATTACAAAACCAACAGAAATCATATGATTATCCCAATAGTTGCAGAAAAAACTTTTGACAAAATACTATACTCATTCCTTAAAAAAAACAAAAAACACAAGAATAAATGGAGCTTTCCTTAAAATAAGTGGTATCTATGTGAAACCATCAGCAAGCATTGTCTACAATGGGGATAAACTAGAAGCCTTCCCAATAAGATCAGTACTGAAGCAAGGATGCCCATTATCACCACTATTGCTAAATATTGTACTAGAAATGCTAGCTATAGCAATAAGAGAAGAAAAAGAAATTCAAGGAATTTAGAATAGGCAATGAAGAAACAAAATTATTACACCTCCAGAGGAAATGATGACATACTTAGGGAACCCTAGAGAATTAACTAAAACAAAATTAGTTGTAATAATGAACAATTTTAGCAAAGTTGCAGGATATAAACCCACATAAATCATGAGCATTTCTATGCTATCAACAAATCCCAGTAGCAAGAGAAAAAAGAAATTCCATTTAAATTAATAATAGATAATATGAAATACTTGGGAGTCTACCTGACAAAACAAATGCAGGAACTGTATGAACTTAATTACAATATGCTTTTCAAACAAATAAAGTCAGATCTAAACAATTGGAAAAACATTTACAGTTCATGGATAGACTAAGCAAATATAATAAAAATGACAATTCATCCTAAACTAATAATTCATCTTAAACTAATCTATTTATTCAGTGTCGTGCCAAACTGCTGAAAAATTATTTTATACAGCTATAAAAATAATAATAAAATTCATTTGGAAGAACAAAAAGTCAAGAATATAAAGGGAATCAATGAAAAAAAAGGTAAAAGAAAGTGGCCTGGGAGGACCAGATCTCAATCTTGTTACAAAGTCATAAATATTAAAAATCTGGTTCCACTAAGAAATAAAGTGGTAGATCAGTGGAATAGATTAGGAACACAAAACCTAGTAATTTAGTGTTTGATAAATCAAAAGATCCATCTTTTGGGACAAGAACTCACTGTTTGACAAAAAACTGTTGGGAAAATTGGAAAATGGTATGGCAGAGGCTAAGATTAGACCCACAGACCAAGATAAGGTCAACATGGTTACATAATATAAATATAAAAAGTGATATCTTATGCAAACGAGGAGCTATAGAATAGCCTACTTGGCAGATCTGTCAATAAGAGAAGAATGTAAAATCAACAATAGAGAACATTATAAAATGGATCTAGTTATTCTCAGCAATATTTCGATCCAAGACAATTCCAAAAACTCATGATGAAAAATGCCATCTGCTCTCTGAAAAAGAACTGGAGTCTGAATGCAAACAAATAATATATTTATTCTTTTTTTCCATTTGAGAATTCTTCCACAAAATGACTAATATGAAAAATTGTTTTACATGAAAACACATCAGTAGACATGAAAAGAATCAGAAGAATCAGTGTTAGATTGCTTGTCATCTTAGGAAGTAAGGAGGTTAAGGAGGGAAAGTCAGAAGAAGGAAGAGAATTTAGAACTTGAACTTTTTTTTTTTTAACCCTTACCTTCTGTCTTGGAGTCAATACTATGTATTGGTTCCAAGGCAAAAGAGTACTTAAGGGTAGGCAATGGGGGTCAAGTGACTTGCCCATGGTCACACAGCTGGGAAGTGTCTGAGGCCAGATAGAACTCAAACTTTAAAAAAAATGAATGTTTAAAAATCTTTTTACATGTCATAGGGGAAAAATAAAATATTATTTTAAAAATAAGAAAAATCATCTTGGCAACTGAATGGAATATAGATTACAACCAACAGATTGGAGGTAGGAAGACCAGCTAGAGGGTTTTTTAAATAAATAATCCTGGCTTTTCATTTCCTCTCATATCTTTAATTCTCATTTGTCTGCCATTTTAGTCTAACTAGTCTTTCCTTTTCCCATTTCTTTTCTCTGGTTCTTACCCCTGATCCTGCTCTTATTTATTCATTTAATCAATCATAACCCTTCTTTCCACTTCTCATTTCTTTCTCACCTTGGTTCAGTTTAGTTCAACAAACATTCACTAATCAATATGGAACAGTAGGAGGAACACTTAGATTATAGCAATCATAGGTTCAAATCCAAGTGCTGTCATTTACTACACAAGTGACCCTGGCTATGTCTCACTGTCAAGATCTCATTTTCTTCAACTGTAAAATGTGGAGGTTAGACTTGGTGACCTCTAAAGTCTTGAGCAAGTCACTTAACTCTCTTTGCCTCAGTTTCCTCATCTGTAAAATGAGCTGAAGAAGGAAATGGCAAACCACTCTGGTGTCTTTGCCAAGAAAATCCCAAATGGGGTGATACAGAGTCAGACACAACAGAATAAAAACTACAAAAAGCTCCTTTACCTCTCAAAATCAATAATTTTTAGATTATGGGCGCTGTTAGTCTATAACAACCAACAGAAAAACAAAATCCCCAAACCATCCCTGACCTCAAAGACATTACATTTTCTGGAAGGATATGGCAAGTGTACAGACAAATAAACCCAAGGTCCTTTAGGGAGAGGGAGTGTGTTAACTATTGTGGGGTATCAGTGCAAGTCCAACAGAGGAGGTGGCACCTGAACTGAGCCTTTAAGGAATGAAGGATCCTGAAAGGCAGAGATGAAGAGGGAGTGCATCTGGTGTCCCCTCCTTCTAAAAGGAAGCCTTTCACTTGTTACTGAGGTCCAGTCATTTCAGTGATGTCCAGCTTTTTATGACCCCATTTAGAGTTTTCTTGGCAAGATACTGCACTGGTTTGTCATTTCCTTTTCCAGATTATTTGACATATGAGGAAACTGAGACCAAGAGGGTCTTGTCCAGGGTCACACAACTAGTAATACTAATAATGTTTTCTCCCTTTTAATTATTTCCTATTTTCCTTGTATTTAGCTTGTTGCTACACATTTATTTGCTTGTCATCTCCCCCATTAGAATTTAAGCTCCTTGAAGGGAGAGACTGACTTTTTATCTCTTTTATATTCCTGATTCTCAGCATAGTGCTTGACACAGAATAGGCACTTTATATGAATGAATGAATGAATGGCTCGTGCAGTTAAAATACATGGTGTTCCTCAGCCTTTTTCAACTTCCATCTGTAACATTTGGTTTTGCTAGTGTTCTTTTAGCTGAGTTTTTAGCTCTCCTTAAATCCTTACAACCACCTTCAGGAAGGCTAGTCAACTAACATTAATTAAGCTTCTCCTTTATGCCAGGCACCTTGCTAAGTGCTGAGGATACAAAGGCAAAAAAGACAGTCCATGTTCTCAAGGAGCTGATGGTCTAATCTAGGTAAGGTGTTCTGCTGGTGCTGTTACTATCCCCATTCTACTGCTGAAGACTCATGCTTAGAAAGCATGATATAAAGGGTTAAGTTATATTACCATATTACAGTAATATAATATGTTGATTCACTTTAATTACATTAATATAATATAATAACATAAAAGATTCTCTTGTATCCAAGAGAATAATAATCTAATAATAATAACTGAGTCAAGATTTGAACCCAGCTTTAAAAGATTACATGCTCTTTGATCTAGCAATATCGCTATTAGGTTTGTACCCTAAAGAGATAAGGGAAAAGACTTGCACAAAAATATTCATAGATGTGTTGTTTGTGGTGGCAAAAAATTAGAAAATGAGGGTCTTCCCTTCAATTGGGGAATGGCTGAACAAATTGTGGTATCTGTTGGTGATGGAATACTATTGTGCTCAAAGGAATAATGAACTGGATGATTTCTTTAAGATCTGGGATAAACTCCATGAACTGATGCAGAGTGAAAGGCGCAGAACCAGGAGAACATTGTACGCAGAAAGTAAAACATTGTGTAACAATCCAATGTAATGGACTTTGCTACTCGTAGCAATGCAACAAGCGGGGACACTCCTGAAGAACTTGTGGGAAAGAATGCTAACCACATTGAGAGAAAGAACTATGGGAGTAGAAATACAAAAGAAGAACACATGACATCACTTTTCACATGTATATATGGGTATGTGATTTGGGGTTTAGGCTTTAAAAGATCGCTCGATAGCAAAAATGAATAATATGGAAACAGGTATCAAGTGATAATATTTGTACAATTCAATGAAACTGCTTGTTGGCTCTGGGAGGGGGAGGGAAAAGGGGAGGGAAAGAAAATGAATCATGTAAACATGGGAAAATATTTAAAAATAAATTTAAAATTTAAAACGTGCTGGACATAAAAGCTACCAAAAAAAAAAAAAAAAGATTTGAACCCAGGTCTTCCTGATTCCAAGCTCAATAATCCCTCAGCTACTGAACCATGCAAACTTATGTTCCCTATTTCTTATCATACTTACATCATAATGAATGCTAATCATTTTCCAGTGACTGTTGGACTACAGAGGCATTCTTAAACTGTTGAATATTTTGAGAATTATACTTCAATACAATTGGTTTTCTTTTGTAATCTTACATATTTTATTTTTTTACATTTAAAAAAGTTCAGAAAAGTCATCCAACTGCCAAAAGGGTCTTGGCTACTGGAAGATATAGGGAAAGAAAGTTACTGCAGAAGTGAAAGTCGCTTTAGTTGGTTTGTGTAACGTAAATTGCCAAAGCTGGATAGTTGCCTCTTAGTCCCTGTCTCTGATAAACTATTCAATACCAGGTTTCTAGTCCTCAGGGCAAAAAAGAAGGCATTCAGCCTTTTATAGTCTGCTCCATAAAGGAGTTGAGTATTTTGCCTCCCCCAAATGCTTCAGTGCATCTGACATCTCGAGATTTTAGGTCCCTCTGATATCTTCCTCCTAAGGAATTCTTCCCCTAAAACCTAAATGAAGGATTTACCCATTGCCCCAGAAGTCTGCCTCTGGGTTGGCTAAAGCATCGCTAGGTACCAGGAAAGCCCTGTATCTGTCCATCTGTTAACCCTTACTCTGGCTCTGGGACTAGTGCTCCTTCTTTTCTGATTATGTGATTGCTGTGATTTCCCCATTGATGGTGGGTAAATGGCACGCCTCTTGGGTCCTCTCCAATATTGGTTTATGGGAAGATGTGGTAGTCTGTGATTTTTAGCCATTTACTAGGAGAATACTGCTGTTAAAAGGATAGATTTTTGTGACTAAAGCTGTTTGGGGATTATTGAAAGCACTAAGCAATTCCCCAAATGCAATCCAGGTCACTCTCTTCCTGATTACTTAGGAGCCCATTTTATTGTCCATTGGCCAGGTAAAGGTTTAAAAATTTCTTCCCTGGCATTCCAAGGCTCAGACTGTGTCCTCCTCTATCTTGTGTGTTCAGAGCAAGTATATGCATTCCTATTCATTTTTTTTTAGCCTCTGGCATGCCTAACTGCAATTAGCACAAAGACAGTACAAACTACATTGAAGTTTTGATAAAATTGGGAAAATTGTCTTGGAGAGGGGATGAGCTGAAAAATTTTGCCTTGCATTTTGCTGCTATCGATAGTGTCTCTGTCCCCTTACATATATACTACAGGCTTTTTCTAGACCCCTTCAAGCACTAAATCTGTGATCCTATTATTAACTCACTAGAATATCCACCCAACAACAGTCTGTCCCAATTTGAACATTCTTTATACATTAAGGTTTTCCTGTGTGGATTGTTAGACCAATTTTTTTTGAATGATATGACTTTCATTGAGTAAGTCCCTGGGACATGATAGAACTACCAAGATGCTATTCTCAAACAAGAACATCTAGAAGAATTTGCCATCTCTATAAAATCCCTTTCATCCCTTTCATTTGGACCCTATAGTAGCCATCCCACATCACAGTGGTGTCTTTGGTGATTATAGCTTCCTCTTTCATGCCTTATTTTATGTATGTATGTATGTATGTATGTATGTATGTATACATATTATATTATTATATGACATATAAATAATATATTATTTATAAATGTGTTATTTTAAAAATAATTTTACATAATAAATTTATAATATAAAATAATATAAAAATAATAATTTTCATTTATATTTTTAAACTGGCAATCAGAAAAATGAACAAAGTTAGTTCTGTGCTTGCTTCTGTTATGAAACGTTGAGGATTTTAACATATACATTTTGGAAAGACAGCCTTTCAGGCTGTATTATATACTACTGAGTCAAGCACCTTTTTGATAACTAACGAACACTAAATACAGTAGAATGTCATATTTTGTAGAATTAGACCTTCCTTTGAGTCAGTTATGTGACTGTGAAGATGTGACCTGCTCTAGAAAACCTTTCTATAAATATCTGCTGCTCCTTTCTTATATTTTCATCATAGGTGTCCTCAAAGCAATGGGAAAGTGGGTATTCCTTTCATTCATTAGAGAGGTAGGAAACATGGGTATGGAATATTCCATATGCTTCTGGACATGATTAATGTGCTATTTAGTCTTGTGGCTTTTTTATTTTTCTTTTCAAATCTTTATTATAAAGAGATGCTTCCTAGATGGAAAGGGCTTTATTCAGAAATGAATGTGATGTTAAAAAAAAAGGAAAGAAGGAAGAAAAGGAAGGAAGGAGGGAGAAGGGAAGGAAAGAAGGAAGGAAGGAAAGGAAGAGGAAGGGAGAAAAGGAGAAAAGGAAGAAGGAAGGATGGGAGGATAAAAGAAGAAAACATAGGCATATGGGTTAGTGGTTATAAAAATGTTCTCGAGAATAAATATGCAATAAAATTCCTTTACAGGTGAATGTTAGAGAAGTCTATAATTTATAATGTGGAGAGTCTGGCAGACTGGTTAGCCACAATCTGTCAATGTTTATCAAAGAAATGTACAAGATTTAACTATTTCTTTGTCCTTTAAAAAGAGAGAAATTTCTTTTACATTACAGTATATTAGTTATAGTGTGAATAGAGTCAAGATTCCTACTGGGCTTGCCTGCTTTTCTTAGGGAATAGGGTGGGGAGGTGGTGCAGGGAAACAAGAATTTATCACTGCCTCTGGAAGTTTGTTTTCAGAAGGGCAGGAATTCCCATATGAGATCACCCTTCTGGGCCAGAATCCAGCTTACAGTGATCATCTAGCCAGCTGCAGGGAGAGTAATACTTTTCTTGCAAGGGCATCACAAGAGGAAAGTGCTGAACTGGTAAAAGACAGTAAACAAGAGAGGATGAATTTACTGGCTTAGATAATTTTCCCTCCTCTCCCCCCTTTTTTTTTTTGCTTTGCATCTCTTCCCTGCAACCCTCCCTATCCTACACACACACTCATTCCTTACAACAAAACTCTGAAATGCAGAGGATGTTCCTTTAAAAGAAAAGAATGTGTGGATCTTAGGATTGTATGGAGACCACAGCTGATGGGGTTGGTAATGATGTTTTTGGAAAACAGTGGTGTAGCCAGCCTGACTAATAAGAAAAAAATTATTGCAAAGAGTCACTAGGGCAGAAAAGCAATCTAAACCAAATTATGCTGAAAAAAATGAAGCTGTAACTTAGAAGAATAAAATTATGACTTCCATTTATGTAACTTTTATTTGTGAGTATCAGATTTTTCAGGAGAGAATGGAAAGGATGACTGAAAAGGCTATTATTTCCCCCTCTAAACTCTCTCCTGGATAGATTTTTAAAAAAACCATATGAATTCTTCTCTTTATGTAATGGTGAAATTATAAGAACAAAGTACCTATTTTTCCCTGGTAGCAGATTAATCTACAAATCCTGCATTCTTACATGAATTAGACATAGGATTGTCATAGAAGATGAACTGTTATCCTGATTTTCAAAGTGACCTTGCTCTCCAATGGAAATCCATTTGGATTTTAGACTGGCTCCTTGGCAGCTGAGATAGCAAATTATTGCAGCTTGGTGTTAAAAAGGAATTAAAAAAAAAGTTAATCTGCATTTTTTAATTTGGTGACTAGAAAACATTTGACCTACACTCACATTTACAGAACATGAATGATCTATGGAGAACTGTGTGGCAAAACCCTCCTTGCCTTGGTCTTCTTCCCTGTAGGCATTTGGAATTTATTTGCTATCCTTGCACTAATTTATATATGTAAATAGATGAAGTAAAATGTTGGAGGTAACAGTTAGTGGATTCGCAGGAAACGTCCAGAGATGAAGATTGTTTAGAAATCCCAGGAAATAAAGATTGAAAAAGGAATGTAGCCACATACATTGAAAACTGAGATGAGAGGGGAAAAAGGAGAATGGAGTCAAAACTTGAGTAGAGAGCAGGGACCAGAAAAAGAATGATTTTTGAGAAGTCTGAGGAACTCCAATCAGATCAGTAGGTCAGCCTAAATTAGGTGCATGAATTGTGTTGGGGAGGGCTTGGGAGAGGATGGGGAGGGGATCAGAGGAGACCTTTTGCTTCATGGTTTGTGAGATATAGCATTACAAAGTTTGTCTTCATGGTACTTATAATCTAGTAGAGGAAATGATTTACAGATTAATGGAAAAATTACACATAGTAAGTACATTTTAGCAGAAGCATATAATACACATGTAGGCACTATATGTAGCACATTGCCCAGAAATGCATAGAAATGGAATAAATGGTAACAGGGAGATGAAGGACCAGAAAACAAGGATGGCTCATCATGGAAAAGACAGCAAAGGAAAGGATAACCAGCAAAACCCATGTCTTAGAGGTACCATTGACAAATTATCAAGAGATCTAAAGCAAGCTTCCATCACTGGGAGCCCCCTGTGCAGGATTTTCAGAAGGACAAAGAAAAAAATAATACAGAATGTGGAAATGAGTGGGTTACTATTAGCACTGTTGCTCATCTGAGTATGAAAATATAAAAGTATATTAGTGAGGTGAAAAAAAAGTGTTATGTGAAGGTAGTCACTAAATAGAAAAGAGAAGTATTATTATCATTGCTATCTCTAAGAATTCATTTCAAGAAATGATAGTGCTACAGAGCACTGTGCTTGGCATTTAGGATACAAAAAGATATAGGGGAAGGCAATAAATATTTATATAGCACCTACTGTGTGCCAGATACTATGCTAAGTACTCTACAAATATTATTTAATTGATTCTCACAACCTTGGGAGGTAGGTGCTATTATTATCTCCATCTTACACTTGAAGAAACTGAGGCAAATATTTTATTAATTAATTAATTGATTGATTAATAAGATCATATAGTTAGTAAGTATCTGAGGTTGGATTTGAACTCAGGTCTTACTGACTCCAGACTTGGATTTCACTTGGCTACCTATTTGCCTCTTTTCAACTAGTTTAGAGGGCAATTTGGACCTATACTCAGAAAGTCCCTAAACTATGCATCCCCTTTAACACACAGCATAAGACTGTTAGGCAAGTGTCCCAGGGAGGTGAGGGACAGAGAGAAAGGACTCATACATGCCAAAAGAGTAGTGGCAACATTTTTTGCTATGGTGGAGAACTGGAAGTATGTGATGGATGCTTATCAGTTAGAGAATAGCTGAATGAATTTCACACTTCCCAGCTGTGTGACCCTGGGCAAGTCACTTGACCCCCATTGCCCACCCTTACCACTCTTCCACCTATGAGCCAAGACACAGAAGTTAAGGGTTAAAAAAAAAGAATAAATAACCCATATAGAAGAATTCAGCCCCAGAGACAATGGTAGAACCCAGAAGTCCTTAAGGAGCAGTGTTGGGAAAAAGAGGTCCTGGAGGGATCTGGTTGAGTAGCATTTGGGGAGGCTCCACTGGGGGAAGTGGTCCTGATTTGATGTGGGTACTTCACAGTAGTCTCTGGTGAATAAGGGTGGACTGGTTTGATGGCAGGACCATGATATCTGAAGGGTTACTTCTTGCATTTTGGCAGAAAAGTGATGGAATGCAGATGAAGGGTAGATAAGGTTGGGCTAGAAGGATTGGGGGGTAAAGATGTCTTTTTTGTGAGATTGTAAATGGACTAGAGGTACAAAATAAGGCTTTTTCTGAGATAAGAAAATAAAAAATGAGTATTAAGAAAGCATTTTTAAAATAGAGAGAGCAAAAGAAAGTTCAGAAGGAGAAAATTTTATTAATAATGTTTAAATTTATAATACATTAAAAAATAAATTATGTTACAGAAACTCATAATTTCATATACTGTCCTATTTTTTATTCTTTGTATATTGAAATGTTTGCTTTTGTTGATGCTTGTTAAGTTCATAACAAAAAATAAAATTTATGTTAAGGTAGCAGTGTTAAATGGTACTCCTCACCCAACTGCTGGCTCACTGTCCAAATGGGTTTTTTAAATGCTCATCTTTTACTCTGGGAAGTAGCATCAGGAGAACTATAATTCTCTTTCTTTGTATTAGCTCTGAGCCCCCCAGCCACAGACAGTATTTCTGACAAAACACCTAAGTTTTGGAACAATCTTTGACTTTTCTCTAGGTAAGTTTTTGTACCCTTTTCTCATCAGTTACTTCCTTTCAAATGTATTCCCAATAAGGACAACAGTTTATACATTCAAAATAAACATTTAAACTAAAGAAATGTAAATGATACCACCACTACCTCATAAAGGAGAAAAAAGATTTAGATTGACTACTTGAGGTTGGTAGATTGGAGGGATTTCAGAAACACAACTTCTTTCCAGATTTGCTAATGTCTAAGTTGCACAAATAGCTTCTTTCTCAGAATGGTGACTCCCTTCTTTGTGGTAGTAGTCTGACGCTTTTGTTTTCTCAGATACATTGGCTTTTTGTAGTCTCTTTTTATTATCAAACGAGATAACATTTGTCCAGCACTTAGAATTATGTCTGTCAAGTAGCAGGTGCTTAATAATACTTAGGAGCAGCTAGGTAGTACAGGGGGAAAAGCACTGAGTCTAAAGTCTGGGAACCTGAGTTCAAATCTGCTTCCAGACCCTTACTAGCTGTGTGACCTTGGGAAAGTCACTTAACTCTATTTATCTTAGTTTCTTTGTCTGTAAAATGATCTGGAGAAGGACATGGCAAACCATTCTAGTATCTTTGCCAAGAAAACTCCAAAAATGGTGTCACAAAGAGTTAGACACAATTGAAATGACCAAACAACAGCAAATGCTTATTATTTTCTCTTCCCTTTCTCCAGTTCCACATGCTTTACCAAAGTTTTATATTTCTTCCGCTCTGTTTCCTGGACTCAGAGATTTGATTTTTAAAGGTCACCCTGAGGCATGGCCTATCATTCCTCAATTTGTAACTCAGAGTGACCTAAAGATCAATTCACTGAGTTTTACAGCTAGTTTAACACTTACTGATCTGGCCTTTTTTTTTTTTTTAACTTTGATTAGGTCTTTTTCAAGGACTACTCTTTATATATATATACATATATATATATTTAATTGAAACTACATGGAAGAAAATATATAAATATAAAAAATATAGAATGGATGAAAGGACGGAGAGAGTAGAAATAGGAAGACCCCTCAGCAAATTAGGGTAGTAGTTCAGGAGGATGATGAAGTCCTATACCAGGACTGTTGGCAGAAAGAACAGAGGGGGAAAAATGTCAGAATTACAGACTCTGAGAGTTGGAAGAGTTTACATCATCCATCTAGTCCAACCCAGACCTGTGCAAGAATTCCTTCTAGATCCCTGACAAGTGGTCATTTGCCTTTGATTGAAGATAAAGAAAGAGAACCTTCTTAAGCAGCCCATTCTATTTTTTGTATAGCTCCAGTTGATTATCAGTTAGGTGATGAAACAGAAAACTGGGCTGGAGTCAAGAAGAACTGAATTAAAATTCAACCTCAGATAATTAACTTGTCTTGTGAACTTGGACAAGTCACTTTGCTTTTGTCTACTTCCTTGTTTGTAAAGTGGGGATAATAATAACACTTACCTTTCAAGATTATTGTGCTGAATTTGTGTTACACGAATGTTAACTACTACTACTATTATTATTGGTATTATTATTGTATTCCCTGACATTAAATCAGTCTAAATTTGCCTCATTATATAACCTGTAATCATTTTCCCTTTTTTGTTTGTTTGTTTTTGCCTTCTGGGGCCAAGCAGAACAAAAATCCTTCTTTCAAGTTGTTTCTGTTTGCCCTTCATTTTCTAAGAGGACCAGTGATATCACAGGATGAAGTCTTGACTTGATAAGTGAGAGAGAGAGTTGCACAAGATCATCAGTCTTCTGCAATCACTCTGTGAGGATGATGTCTCTAAACCCAATGTTAGGCTACATATCTCTAAGCCCAGGGATTTTGTACCTTGTGGACATCTATAATTTTCTCCCAATATTCTGTAAAGATCCTGGGAATTTTTCCGCTAATCCATCTAGTAGCTAGGTTAGATTAATTAGAAGTTTAGATTATGATTGTGGTTTAGAGACATCATCCTCACAGAGTGATTGCAGAAGAACTTGCTTGTACCAGCAGTGACCCAGGCAAGTGGAGACTCTCCTTAGATTTCAAACTCTTTGAGGACTGGAACTGTCTTTTGCCTCTTTGTAGCTTCAGGGCTTATCAAACTGCTGCTGCTGCTGTTGTTGTTGTTGTTGTTAGGGTTTTTAAATCTTTAACATTAACTCACTATTTGCTGGTTTGTTGTGAAGTAACTTCTAGGGGAATTTCTGTATTATAACATATAAAGGTGGGGCTTTTCCTAGGAGTTTGTAGGGGGCTTGTGAGGGTTCTAGTAATGGCCTATGATGTTCCTCTATATGTTCCTGGGGCTATATAGAGATATTGATTACAATAATTCCAATAAAAGGGAATGTTAGTGAGAAAAGAGTCACATAGGGGAATCTGAGTGGAATTACCATCCTTCTGTCATCTGCTATGCAGGGTTCCAGAACTTGTGTGGGCTGTTTGAATATCATGAGCTTTGACAGCTTCCTGCAGGATTTACATGTGTTATTGATCAAGACCTATTTCCATATTATTGATATTTGCACTAGGGTGATCGTTTAGAGTTTATGTCCCCAATTATATCCCCATTGACCCATGTGATCAAGCAGTTGTTTTTCTTCTGTGTTTCTGCTCCCACAGTTCTTTCTCTGGATGTGGATAGCATTCTTTCTCATCACTGAATCTCCCATTCTGCTCCTTTCAGTATGCCTATTCTTTGGTGCTATGCTAAGTCCTGGACTGCAACCCCCTTACAATGACTATATTAAAGACCCTTTGTGTTGCTACTTCAATATTCCTCTTCATTTAAGGTTGACAAAGTTGCTGAATAAATGTCTATTGAATGAATAAAAGCAGACATCCAAGTATTGCTTATTTGTTATGAAGAATTTCTTTTTGATCTCTTACAGCCAGAGTGCTTGCACAGGATGGAACATTAGACTTTCTGAGTTACTTTGGCTTGGACACCCTCAAAAATTAGTTTGATGCTATCCAGTGCTGTTGAGTTCTCTTTAAAAGGAAGTTTTTCCTGTCTCTAGCACTTCAGTCAGAGGAGCCAAGGGTACTAAGGGCACTGATGAGGGGTGAATACTAAAGTTGATGAAATCTCACAGGTTGATGAGTTTCCTAATAAGGAGGTTTCCTGAAGGTATGGTGGAGTCCTGGCCAAGGAGGTAGTAGGAAATGAAGAGATGAGTACTCTCTGAGCCCTCTTTAAAAGGAGGCTTTGGGAGGAGTTCTTTATCATGTAGTTTATAAATACTTATATTCGTAAAAATGTGCTTTTTTTTTTGTTGTAGTTGGAAGACTGGCCTCAGAGTATGTTGTCCACAACTTACTAATGGAAAAGTCACAGGAAACCAGAAGATGGCTATGTTCTGAAGGCTATAGTTGTCCATCATCCAGAAATACCTATTTGCCATTCAAGAAGTCTCACAGGATCATAAATTGAGAACTAGAAGGAACCTTAAATATGAAGTCCAACTGCCTTGTTTTATAGATGAGGAAAATGAAATCAAGAGGGGATAAGGGACTTGCCCAAGATCTCACAAATAGTAAATAACACAACTGGGATTTGAGTTCAAATCCAGCCCTCTTTCCTCTTTGTGACCCTTGCTTTTATTGATAAATAATAGTAGCTGCCCTTTATGGCATGCTTAATGCACATTATATGATTGCCCTCCAAGACTGTCTTAGTGTTTACCTTTTCCTACCCCCTCACTACTGTGTCCCTGGAGATCTCAGCTGGTGCCATTTTGGAAGACCTTTGTCCAAGAAAGAAAGGGCAATCACTCTAGGAAACAGCTAGTAAGGAAATAATTTCATATCTTATATATGTATAAATATATATAATATATAAATATATATACAAATTATATATATCTTGATTTGTTTAAACATGTTTTTAAAATATGTTAAGGATAAAAAAAATAGAACTGATAGTCTCCATCTAAGACAGAAGGTAAGAATAAAAAAAAGGAAAAAAAAAAGAGGGGAGGTATGAACTATGCTGGATATAAGTAAATTTGATGTTAATAAACCTCTTTTTTGAAATTCTAAAAAAAATATATGTTCAGGATAAAAATGTATAGACCCAGAATTGTGATTCTGGGCAGCAAGGAAGAGCTTTAGCCTCCAGGCCCCAATGAGGGAGAGTGGGGAAAATAGTTCCTTCCTAAAAAGGCCAAAACTTAGCACACTGAAACTCTTCCAGGGTCCTTTAATCAACCAGGGAAGCTTATCTTCTATTCTCCCTCTCCAACCTCCCACCCTTCATCTCCTTTAGGAGGTGGAGTGAGGTTCCCAACTGAGACAAACTTTCCCCTTCTTCTCACTTTCCTATCCCCACTGCAAAATTCTTAGTATCATTGGGAATGCTGTTTGTAGCAGAGGTCAGGCTATAAAACAAACAATGTTTATGCAGATGCAAGGGGAGATGAAGAAAGTTAAAATATTTAGGGACAGTGACTTTGAGTTTGCTTCAGGTTGGAATGAATGATCATAGAATTTCTATGAAGACCAAAGACTTCATACTTTGAAATTATCTTCATTTTCTGTTTTTACCATGTAACAAGACAAGAATCAAAATGTGATTCAAGAGAAAATCCTTTAAAAAACTGATTGTTCGAAGAGTACAAATTAATTCCTCTCAAATAAGTTTGTTCTCCCATGAGAAAACTAGAATGTTGAAATACAAAGCAGCTTGCAGGGGCTTTTGACAACATGCTGCCACAAAGCCCCAGAGCTCCAGATCAGAGAGTATGTGTATTGGACAAGAGTTTCTAGGATTTAGGGCTGGAAAGGACCTTGGAGATCATTTAATACAATCCTATCCTTTTATAGAAAACAGAATCAAAGCAGGAAAGAGATTTTCTACTCATACAGAGTAAGTAGTGGGTCTTTTGACTCTAAATCAGATAATCTTTCTACCATGTTGTACTGTTCATCTGGTCAATATCTACCTGAAAAATTATCTTCTCTACCATAGTTAATCGATCAACTAACATTTTTAAAAAACCCTTATCTTCTGTCTTAGAATGAATACTGTGTGTTGGTTCCAAGGCAGAAGAGCAGTAAGGGCTAGGCAATGCCCAGGGTCACAGAGCTAAGAAGTGTGTGGGGTCAGAATTGAACCCAAGACTTCCTGTCTCTCGACCTGGCTCTCAATTCGCTTATCTATCTATCTACTCCCAATCAATAAACATTTATGAAGTGCCTACTAAGTGCCACAGTTGCAAGAAGTAATGATCCAGTCTCAGTTTGAAGATTTCCATTGATGGAGAACTCATTGACTTACAAAGTAGTTTGGTCCCCTTTTGGATAACTACATTTATTGGGAAGTTTTTTCTTATTCCAAGTCAAGATCTGCTATTGCCTTCCGCTAATTGTTTTGAATTCTGTCTTCTAGTGCCAATCAAAACACAGCTAATTCCCTAAAAATACATTTTATTGATGCCCTTTGTCTTTATATCAAAGTCATTTCAATCCCTTCCCACACAGTAAACCTTTTTGTGACCAGGAAAAACAATTAAGAGAAAGAAAAACATTCTATGTACCAACTGTATCTGGCAAAGGATTAAAAAATATTATCCTATTAATCATATCTGCTATGAGGAAGAGAGTATGTTTCATGATCTGAAGAGTTTTGAGTTTTGATTCACTTTCTGTGACATTTTCATTTAGTCTATTAAGTCTTTCACTTTTTTTCCCAGTTGATAGCCCTTCAGAAACTTGAAGGCAATGTCCCTTTCCCTCTTAAGTTCTCTTTTCTCAAGGCTAGACATCCCCAATTCCTTCAGCCACTGGTTTTTAATTAGCCCATCCTTCTAGTCATCTCCCTCTGGACATGTTCCAGCTTGTCAATTGCCCAGCAACCAATATGGCGCTGAGAGAAGGAAACATGGTACTCCAGATGTGGTCTACCATTCATTCATTCTCCATTAGATTATAAGCCCCTTAAAGGCAGGGACTGTCTTTCTTTTTCTTATTTGCATCCCCAGCACTTAGCACAGTACCTGGCACATAGAGTAGTCATTTAATTAATTTTTTTTTACTTGAAATTGCTTTAAAGTTTTTAATAAATCATAAATGTATAAGGTAGTTACTAAATTTAGCACTTTCCATAAGGAAAATGAAGGTGGAAGAGGACAAGGGAACTTTTCAGAGTTATATAGTTGCAGAGGTAGGAATCCAAAGTAGCTTTTTTAATTCCTGAGGAGTAAAGAATTATTAGAACCTTTTTTTGTTCCAGACATTGTCTTTCCATTAATGTATCATCTGAGAACATTAGTTTTTTGCATTGGCCTACCATACTGTTGACTCATATTAAATCTCCTTTTCTTATTTTAGTTCCAAATTCTCTCCATCCATACATCCATCCTCACCACCACTTATTGAGAAGGCAAGAAATACAATATTCTTTATACATATGAAGCCATTCAAAATATATTTCCATAAAATATATATTATTTATATATAATTTCCACAATGTCATATTAAGTTTTCAGACCCCTAAAAACCTTTCAGGGGTTTCTAATGGGAATTGTTTTTATTTTATTACTATTTTTATATTAATTATTTTCTATTATTATTATTTTAAAAAATATTAGAACTTACTTTCTGTCTTAGAATTGATACTAAGTATCAGTTCCAAGGCAGAACAGCAGTAAGGGTTAGTCAATTGGATTAAGTGATTTGCCCAGGGTCACTGGGAATAAGTGATTTACCCAGAGTCACAAAGTTAGGAAATATCTGAGGTCAAATTTGAACCCAGGACTTATCATTTCCAGGTCTGGTTCTCTATCCACTGAGCCACCTAGCTGCTCAGGAATTTTTTTCCATCTTTGTCTCCTCTATCCTGTACTTAAGTTAAAAAAAATTTTCTTTTAATTAAGAACAGGCCTTTATATTTTTCAGTATTAAATTTCCTTCTATTAGATTTGGCCTTTTGCTCTAGTGCAGTGATTCCCAAAGTGGGTGCCACCGCCCCCTGGTGGGTGTTGCAGCAATCCAGGGAAGCGGTGATGGCCACATTTATTTTGTATTACATTCTATTCTGAGTTCAATAAATAGTTTCATAATTTCCAGGGGGTGCTAAGTATCATTTTTTCTGGAAGGGGGCAGTAGGCCAAAAAAGTTTGGGAACCACTTCTCTAGTGGCTCATATCATTTTGGATCCAAATTCTTTCACTGAGCTTCAGAAACTCTGTATATTTGATAAGTACTCCTTTGCTGTGTACATCAAAAAGCTAATAAAAATATTGAGCAAAAATTGAATTATGTTAAGAGCTATGTATATGTGCCAAATTGACTTTAGATTCTAAGAAAACATTTGAAGCAAATTAGAAAATTGAGTTTTACTCAGTTCTGAAGGAAAGCCAACACTGGATAAAGTAGGCATAATTGAGAAAATATGTCACTAGTAAGTAGCAAAGCCAATATCTGAGGCCAGATCATTTGAGTTCAAATCCAAAGCCCTTTCCAGAATATCACTATTTGGATCACATTTCTACTGGTCCTGCTGCCATCTGATTTTTGTGTTGATTATTGAGACTTAATAAAATGATGGATGAAATGTAAATAATTCAGATTAAACTTAAAAGTGTGTTGTGCCTACTCCATGCTCCTTTCTCCCCAACCCAAGAGCTGGTTGTTAAGTATTTATGAGAACACTCCTAAAGCTAGGACAATAGTAGTTAGGAGGAAAGAGATCAAGAAGAGTTTCATATAGTGGATGGTACTGTTATATTCAATAATCTGGGAAGAGATAGATGCCACCTTGACTGACAGGGATGGCAGTTGAGAGACTCGGAATGTTCCCAGGTGCCATGAGCCAGGGGCAAATGTCAGTTGGCCTCACCCTGTAAATACCCCTCACAGCCACTTTGGAGGGAAGTCTTTGAACTGAGAAGTCTCTGGACTCAGAGGCTGAGAACTGGAGATCACAGATCTCTGCCAACCTCTGTGGTTCAATCTGGGCAGTAGGTGGCTGAAGGGTGGTGAAGGGTTGCCGGGTGGTTTAAGAAGAAGAGGGTAGGAATAAGTCTGAATCTATTTCCTGATAGACTGTGAGAGCTAGTGAATCACCAACACTGGTAGTGAGAGAGCTGAGAGAATAAAGACCATCAATACATCTGCAGCAATAGCCTTCCCTATTCTCTGGCTTGGCTGTGGCCAGGTCCAGCGGAGATAAAGGGTGAGGGTGGAATCTCAAGCCTCCACCTGATCAATAGCCTCCAGTCTTGATTGTTAATTAGTCTAATACATAATAGATCAATAGGGTTTCCAATCCCCAATCCTTGACCTTGTTATCCTTTCCCTACCCATAGAAAAAAAGAGTGTTCAACAAGTACCTTCCTGAGTGGTCTTTCTATTTTCCCAAGGAGTCAAACACAGTCAGATCCTGAATGTTGTCCAAGGCAGATCAATAGCCAAATACCAATTTATCCAACACCAGGTTGGGCCTGGAAAGGTTACCCATCTACCTAACTTCTCAGGGGTCCCTACTTGGTCAGCTGTTAAAGAATCCTTAACAGGGGGCAGCTGGGTAGCTCAGTGGATTGAAAGTCAGGCCTAGAGAAATATATATATATTTCTATGACAGTACTTGAGCCATCTTGAAGAAAGAGAAAGATTTTGGGGGCAAAGATGAGGAGTAAGTGCATTCCAGGCATGGAATGAAAGCATAAGTTTGCATAGAACAAGTTCTTTACTTTTTGTGTGTCATGAACCCCAAGCCTATGGAACCCTTCTGAGGATGTTTCTAAATGCAGAAAATAAAACAAAATGATAGGATTACCAAGGAAATCAATGGTATTAAAATATAGTGATCAAAATGTTTTTTTTTAAACAAGTTTATTGAACTCAGTTTAAAAAAATCCAACCACTATGATTTAGACTAAAATGATGAAATCTTTAACAGGGCTCCAAAATATGTTCAAAACCCAAAACCTCTTGAGAAGCATTAAATAGGGAAAGTATTCTAGGCATATATATATATATATATATATATATATATATATATATAGGGTCTGAAGA
>NC_058133.1:37437967-37502729 GCF_016433145.1 Gracilinanus agilis | reverse complement strand
CCTTCCTTTCTTTCTTTCTTTCTTTCTTTCTTTCTTTCTTTCTTTCTTTCTTTCTTTCTTTCTTTCTTTCTTTCTTTCTTTCTTTCTTTCTTTCTTTCCTTCTTCCCTTTATTCCATCCATCTTTCCTTCCTTCCTTCTTTTTTCTCTTCCTTCTAATGCAAGTTTGCAGCTCCTCAGCAATTTATTGTTGTAGAACTGCCTAGAGCAGTGATGGGAAAACTTTTTAAAGACAGGACTAAAGGAAAGGAAATGCTCATCTGTCAGTCTGTTTCTAAGGCAACTCTTTTGAAGTTTCACTGTATTGTATCCTACTCATTGTATTCATCAGATTAGGAATAATGTCGCTGGGCCAGATAGAACATTTCAGGCCTCCCCCTCTGCATCTGGCCCAAGGGCCGTAGTTTGCCCATCACTGGCCTAGAGCACTGAGATTTGATCTGGATCATAAAACCAGTATCTGTGAGAGACAGGACTTGATCCTGTGTTCCTGACTTTGAGGACAGCTCCCTATCCTCTATGTTATGTTGTTGCTCATTATAAATAGCATTGTAAAAAATTTTAAGAAGTGCTAAAAGGGTTTTTAAATGATAAAATTATGTTTAGTTTATCTCATCTTTTTAAAATAGCTATTTTTACACATTTTATATATTTTATAATATATTAAAACAGTGATAAAAGTACATAATTTGTAAATGGACATATATCGGACATGCAAGTTGAAAACTTGGCAGTCATTTAAGCAAATAGACATTGGGTGGACAAGCTTTTATGAAGTACTTATTATGTGCCAGGCATGGATAGCTAGGTGGTGCAATGGATAGAGTGCTAGGCCAGAGTCAAGAAGACTTAACTTCATGAGATCAAATTTAACCTAAGATCCCGGGCAAGTCTCTTAACTGCTATTGCCCAGCACTTACTGCTCGTCTGTCTCGGAACGTATAGATGCTAAGACAGAAAGTAAGGCTTAAAAAAAATGGACTATATCTCAGAGAGGAATGAAGCCATGGTTAGGTATCCTCCTTCAAATGGAGGTTCTAGGAGAAGTCATCGAACCAAAGAGAGATACCACAGAGGTGGAGGATACTTCCTTGTACCATTATGATAATGAAAAATAACTCTAGTGCTGGAGTAAACTCTGGGGATGAAGAAATTTCTGGGGCACGATAGAGAATGTTCGAAGCACATCCCACAAAGGAGTTTAGATTTATAGTATTTGAGAGTTTCCAGGAGGGATTAAAAAATTTAGTGACTGAGAGTTTGAGAGCTGAAGCTATGGCAGAAGGACTCAAGTCTTAATCCTTCCAATTCCTAAATCTACCCACTAAGCAGCTGGGCCTCTTGCCTAAGTGCTTCTCTCTCTGTCTCCTTTGTAAGAATCATTTGGAGTCCTTAGTTATTAAGTCTGGGGACATGGGCCACAATAATTGTAACAATAATCTTTGAATGAATTTGGGTACTCATGGATGTGGATATTTCTAACGATATCCCAGATCACAAACCATCCATCTTTTCATCCTGACCAGCTCTAGTTAGTGTCCTTCTCTTAAGTCTCAAGCCTTGGAGCAAGGAGGGGATAAAAAAGACCAAACCCTAATATATAACAATTCGGTTTACAAAACACTGCACTATATTATATCATAATATTTTCTCTTCCAGTTTTCTCTTCACTAAGCCAAGTGACCTATGAGATCTTTGTCCTTGGGATCCTTTGCTTAGTCAAACAAGTAAAAGGAAATGGAACTTTTTTCATTCTTCTCAAAGCTGTACTCTTGACTCTTCACTGGACTTTGTTGTCTACTCTAAACCATAGAAATTTCTTCCTTCTGGAAGCTCCCTCAAACCCCGGACCACCCCTCATATTAGAAGTACTTTCCACTTCGATGATCTCTCCTTATGATCGACTAGGTTTCTGGGACATGGTAGAGAAAGATTGCAGTCCAGTATCTCCATTTTGAGGAGAGTTAGCTCAAGCCAGACATCTTCATTCCTCTCAGGAATATATTGACCATCCACAAGACTTTCTCTACCTTTGTTCTGAATGGAACCAACCATTCTGGAGGGCAGTTAGGAACTATGCCCAAAGGACTATAAAACTGTGTATATTCCTTGATCCAATAATATTACCACCAAGTCTGTATTCCCAAAGAGATTTTTAAAAATGAGAAGTATAAAATATTTGTACAAAAATATTTATAGCCGCTCTTTTCTTGCTGAAAAACAACTGGAAATAGAGGAGGTGTCCATTCATTGGGAATGGCTGAGAAAACTGTGGTATGTGATGGTGATAGAATACTATTGTGCTATAAGAAATGATGAGCAAAATGATTTCAGATGGACCAGAAAGACCTGCATGAACTGATGCAGAGTGAAATAATCAGAATCAAGAGAACATCGTACATAGAAATGTCAATATTATATGATGATCAACTATGAAAGTCTTAGCTATTCTCAGCAATACAATAATATAGGATAATTCTGGATGACTTATGACAAAGAATGCTACCTACCTCCAAAGAAAGAACTGTTGGAGTCAGAATGCAGATCAAAACATACAGTTTTTCATTTTAATTTATTTGTGTTTTTATTTGGGGGTTTTGGTTTTAAATGAATATTCTCCTATAACAATGACCATACCCATATGACGATAACCATAACCATAACCCAGATTAAATTGTTTACCATCTCCAGGAGGGAGGAGAGAAGGGAGGGAAGGAGATAATTTTAATCTCATAATTTGGGAAAATACGTTGAAAGTTATTATTACATCTAATTAGGAAAATAAAATATTAAAAAATTATTTTCTGGGGCAGCTGGGTAGCTCAGTGGAGTGAAAGTCAGGACTAGAGACGGGAGGTCCTAGGTTCAAACCTGGCCTCAGCCACTTCCCAGCTGTGTGACCCTGGGCAAGTCACTTGACCCCCATTGCCCACCCTTACCAATCTTCCACCTATGAGACAATACACTGAAGTACAAGAGTTTAAAAAAAACAAAAAACAAAAAAAAATTATTTTCTTTACCTCTATCTCTTGTCCCTAGTCCAAATGCCATCTCTTCTGGCTTCCTTTAATATGTTATTTTCCCCCATTAGAAGGTGAACTTCTTGAGGAAAGGACTATCTTTCATGCTGCTTGTATTTATATTCCCTCCACTAAGTCTACTGCCTAGTACATAATAAGCAATCAATAAATATTTCCTAATTTGACTTGA
This sequence comes from Gracilinanus agilis, assembly GCF_016433145.1. Lineage (NCBI taxonomy): Eukaryota > Metazoa > Chordata > Mammalia > Didelphimorphia > Didelphidae > Gracilinanus > Gracilinanus agilis. Next base: position 37,499,521 of record NC_058133.1, on the reverse strand, counting down.
TTTGATTTTTCAATTCATTCTGTGCTTAAACTTATCCTTCATCCAAACTGAGAGATTAAAGCCGGGGCAGTGGACAGCCAGAGAGATGTGGAGTAGGCTGCTCCATGATTTCCTCCTATATTATGTCTTCATTTTCACCCAACATTTTATCATTCAAAATGAGTAACAACATTCTAAAAAGGGATATTTTTTCACACATTCCAATTGCTCCTCATATGTTTCTTTTTTTGTCTGAACATATTTTTATATTTAGTATATTTTAATTTTAAAATAGTTTTCTATTAATATCTTTTTTACATCTCCAAAATTTTCCCACAATATCCTTCCCCTTCCCAAAGACCCATATTATATGAAAAATAATATTTTTAGAGAAAAAAAGAAAAGGAAGAGAAAACTCATCAAAAATTGCCAATGATCAAAAAAAATCTAAAATTACGTTCAATGTATCCTGGTGGACCTTACACCTCTACAAAGTCATAGGCTTCTTAATGAGGCTGAGAGAATCCTGTGCAAGTGGGAGGGAGGGGACAATGTACTGAGCTCACATCCAGTTGTTTGCTCATCAATTCCCAAATATGTATCAACAATTGTCTTTCCTTCATAACTTTTCCCAGACTTCAGATTAGTGAATCATTCCTCTCCTTTGCACCCCATTTTCCTGGGTAAACCTGTTTTCGTTTAGATGCAAATGTCTTTAAGAGAGATAGGAAAGTGAAGTTTCTATTGGCAAAACATGGACTTCTGGTTGCAAATTAGTTTCTTAGGACTGCTGAAAATGGAATGGAATGCATTATTTATACAGTAAACTGTCGTCTTCTGAGCAGCCAGCCCAGCTAAGCTGTCCAAAAGTTAATTGTCTCATATGTTGTTTCAGCCACAATGTTAATTGCTTATGAACAGATTTCAAATCAAACTTACTTTATTTCTCTGGGACCCGAGGGATGAGTCTGATTTGCAAAAATGTCCTTATTAATTCCGGTGCTTGGCACAGTACCTGGAACATAGTAGGTGCTTAGTAAATCCTTCTCGATTGACTTTGATGCAAAACATGTCTTTAGTTTTTTGCTTCTTTTTTATATTTTTATTTCATTTAAAATGTTTTATTATTGTTTTAATTATTTATTCCATTTACATTTTTTCTTATACCAGTTATTTATCAATACCCAATCCTATAAGACCCTCCTTTATGACAAGGAAATAAAATCTGGCCCCCCCAAAATCAACATAACCATCATGTCTGACAAATTATAAAACATTCTGTACCTATCCTCCATCACCTGTCCACTGGGAGGAGGCAGCTGAGTCTTCCTCATTAGTTATCTATAACAATAAAAACAATAGCTGACATATAGACATCCCCTAAGGTCTGTGAAACTTTTAAACAAGTTATCTGGACCAAGTTGGAACAGCAAAAAAACAAGTCAAAAAAAACCCAAACCTACTTTTTTGCAGGCAGAGGACCTGAATTCATCCCCTTCCTCTGATATTTACAGTCTATGTTATCTTGTATAAGTCATTCAATCAATCAATAATAAGTATATGTTATGCAGGCACAGGTTGAGTTTAAGAAGCCTACTCATAAGGGAAGGGGAAGAGGGAGGAAGAGAATTTGAAACTCAAAATGTAAAAAAAAAGAATGCCACTATTGGATTTTTTTTTTCTAAGATGATCAGGGAAAAAGGAAAAGAACCTATCTGTTCTAAAATATTTATAGCAGCTCTTCTTTTGTTTGTTTTTTGTTTTTTGTTTTACATTTTTAAATCCTTAACTTCTGTGTATTGGCTCTTAGGTGGAAGAGTGGTAAGGGTGGGCAATGGGGGTCAAGTGACTTGCCCAGGGTCACACATATAGCAGCTCTTCTTGTGGTAGCAAAGAACTGAAAACTGAAGGGATGCTCATTCATTGGGGAATGGTCAAACAAGTTGCGGTGTATGATTGTAATGGAATACTATTGTGCTGTAAGAAATGACGAGCAAGTTAATTTTTAAAAAACATGAAAGACCTACATGGAAATTATGAAGAATGAAATGAGGAGAACCACGAAAACATTCTATGTAGCAACAGAAAAATTGTTTGAAGAATGATTTGTGCATATCCCCTTCCAGAGAAAGAATTGATAATAGAATAAGATATAGTTTTATATCTATACATCTTTTTGTCAAATAATACCTTCTCTAACGGGGGAGGAGGAACTGGGTATTTTAACAAATAAGTAAATAAAGTTAAATTATGAAAAATAAAATAAAATATGACCTTCAGAACTTCAAAAAAAAAAAAGTAAAAAAGATGTCTTAGAGTCACTTTGTTTCCTTGTCCCTAAAATGAAGAGACTGACTTCCGAGGTCCCTTTGAGCTCAATATTAGATTCCTTAGGATCTCTGAGATTCTCATTCCTTTTACCCCGAAAACACTCCTTTGAGAGAGGTGCTGTTACTATCTTCATTTTACAGAAGATGACACTGACATTGAGGGGAGTTCTGTCATTTCACCATGGTCACACAGCTTGGTTTGCATCCAAGGTGGGACTCTGATCCAGATTTCCCTGACTCCAAGTCTAGTATCCTAACCATTGCCCCTCACTGCCTCTCTCCCACCAGCACTGGTCATGGCATTGAATCTGAATTTGGACTCCTGTTGTTTTCATTTACATTGCGATAACCACTGTGTATATTTTTTTCCCTTGGCTCTGCTTTATTCAATCAGCACAAGTTCATACAAGTCCTCTCATTTCTCTGAATTCTTCGTCATCTTTAGTAGAGCAGTTCTTAAGAAGAAATTGTTAGGATAGATTCCGTTCTAAACCCCACCCAGCATTACTGTCTATTTCAAACCTTTTCCCTCCTTGTGATATTGATTTTTGTCAAGTTCTTAAGTGCCACTTTTCAGACCAAGAAAAACAAAAGAAATCCTGAAATTTCGAAGAATCCATATACCATTACACAAACATTCCTTTAATGGGAAATGTGTATTTGTTGTGATTTAGTCAATCAGTCAATAAGCATTTATTAGTGGTTACTTAACTAAGCACTGGATATTCCAAAAAGAGGCAAAAGAGAGTCCCTGCCCTTAAGGAGCTTAGAATCTAACAGAATCTAATAGAACGAATAATAACTTTTTGAGCTTGATCAGTCTTCAAAATTTGTCTTGTTGAGATTTCATAGTATGAGGAAACCTATTTAAAAGTGCTATTTGAAGAAGCCTACTTAGAGATTAGATAATTGCTTTAAAAATTCTCTTAATGTATGGAGCTTTGAATAATGATAGTGCTTTAGAACAAGGCACTTCATTTACTATCTTTTTTTTAATCCTATCATCTTTTAAAAAAATTCTGTCACATTTTTGGTGTTGGTCCAAAAATAATTCCATTGTTATGTTTTCAATTTAAATATTTACAGTCTTTGTAAGAACAAATCAGTAAGATTATTTGCTTTGAGGAGTAGGGGAGAATATTATCTCTGATCCCCTGCTACGGAAAGGAGCCAATCTCCTTTTTTTTTTCTACTTAAAAGACTCTCTTGGAATCAATCACTATGTATTGATTTGAATGTGGAATCAATGACCAGGCAGGGCTATGTGGGATACAAAATGGAGTCCTGCCTTCAAAGATCTTGCCATTTCATTTTCTTTTTTTGTTTTTCAAAACCTTATTTTCTTTCTTAGCATCAGTTCTAAGAAGAGCAGCAAGAGCTAGGCAATTGAGGTTAAGTGCCTTATCAAGGATCACATAGCTGGGAAGCATCTGAATCCAGATTTGAACTCAGATCCTCCCTATTCCAGGCCTGGCATTCTATCCTTTGCCATTTACTTTGGGAGAGAAAATTAACTCTAAGGATACTCTTAGACAACTATTAAGCACTAAGTTTTATGGTATTGATTATAAATGCAATAAAGGTCAAGAGAACAGAGAAATGGAGATAGACTAAAAGAGTAAGCAATCCAATTTGAATGGATTTCACTTTTGTGGGGAATAGCAATTATTGTTGGCATAAACGTCCAAGATAAATTACAAACTTTGAATGTGGTGGGTCTCATGACCACAAGCCTGAATTTTAAGAATGTACCAATTCAGGGGCAGCTGGGTGACTCAGTGTCCAGAGACAGAAGATTCTAGGTTCAAATTTGGCCTCAGACACTTCCTAGCTGCGTGACCCTGGGCAAGTCACTTAACTCCCATTCCCTAGCTCTTACAACTCTTCTGTCTTAAAACTGGTTCTTAGTATCAATTCTAAGACAGCAGATAAGGATTTTTTAAAAAAAAACACTTAAAAAAATAAATAATGTACTGGTTCATGGAGAATTAGCTCCAAATTATTGCAATAGCCACTGGGATATCCACCTGCCTCAAGATTCTCCCTCCTCTCTTCTTATTACTGACTTCTTTTATGTTCCAACTAAAATTCTGCCTTCTAGAGGAAGCCTTCCTGAATCCCCATCAATTCAAACACCTTCTTTCTGTTTTTATTATTATTATTATTATTATTAATTTTATTATTTAATTATTTGTTGTTTTCTATTCATCCTATATATAGCTTGGTTTGTATATATTTATTGGCATGCCATCTCTTTCATTAGACTGTAAGATCCTTGAGGGTAGAAACTTGTCTTTTTCCTCTCTCTGTGTTCCCAGCTCCTAGCACAGTGCCTGGGACGTATTGGGTCCTTACTGAGTGTTTATTGATTGATTGAGGAGATCTTAGAAATCATATACTCCCCTCTCATTTTATGGAAGAAGCTGGAGCTTAGAGAGGTTAAGGCACTTACCTTTGGGTCACACAGCTTATGTGCCACACAGAAGCAGACCCAGGACTTGTAGCTACTAGTGCAGTACCTATGGCACCCTATGTCACATTTATGCATTTGTCTGGCACTTTAAAAATGCTTTCCTATTCTCTCATTCCAATTCAGGGTGCATTTTAGTTGTTATTTTTAATATCTTCTTAGACTCTGCTAAGATGATGCTAAATGATAGGAAGATGTTGAAGATGTTCATAAAATTGTTTGAAAGTCATTCTTGATGGTTAAAAGGTTTTATTTCCATTTTTCAAAGAAATACCACTTTTGCATATTTTAACCAAGAAAAATGGAGTAAGATTGCATTTTCTGGGAAGAGAAATTTTGAGTAACAGTAGATCCCTTAGAGTATATTATTAACTGCCTTCTTCTTATAATTGATGCTTCTTCTCAGACAACTCTCCCATCTAATCTCTGTGCTCTCACCAATAACCCTGCCCCCTTTTTGATCAAGTGTTTAATTTCCTTGAAAGATTTTCTCAGACTTCAGCTATTGCTAAGGGGATTTTAATTTTACCCTCACCCTTTAATGGCTAAGTCTTGCATATCCACTGTTTCAAATAGTGGTATTTCTATTCATCTAAGTAAATAGTTTGAGGATTTGGGCTTGATAGGTAGCTAGAAAATGTTAGATCCGGATCAAAACAAAGGAAATGGAGGTTTCTAGTCTCTCAAAGGGATTCTTCAGGATGTTGAAATAAGCAATTGATATCATTACAGAGCCTATCTCTGTGCCATTAAATGATGATCAGCTTGAATTAGAAGGCAGGAGATTTCCGCTGACAATTTTTATCACTGTCGTGGATTAATGGATCTTCTCTAGGAAGAACAGAGGAAAGAGACTGTTCCCTTCAGGTAAATGTTTTTCTTTCCTGACCTCTACTTTTAAGTACACTTTAAAGACACTTACATTCACAGGCACCTCAATTATTAAGTGATGGAAGACAATGTGGGGACAGATTCTACTTTTCATTTTAATAGCTAGTATGTATTTTTTCCTGGTTTGGGTTCTCAAGTAGGAAAACTTAGCCATTTGGATCCCATTTTCTCTCAACCCTTGTATCTTTCTCTGCTAGAGACTCTGAGAAATAGAATCTAGACTTTAATCTCCTTGAGGGCAGAAAGTGCTTTGTTTGTTTTGTTTTTGTAGAACTAGTGCCTAAAACAGTATCTGGAAACTGACTTATTAAGTAGGAATTAGTTGTTGACATAACAACAAATATAACAACAAGCATTCATTAAGGTTTGAAAAGTGCTTTTCTCTTAGAATATCTCATTTGATCTGGTCTCCCCCAAATTCATAAATTTGATAATAGACTTAGGAACAGCACAATGGTTCTATTCTGGTCTGAATTTTTGTGATCTCATTTGGGGTTTTCTTGGCAAAGATATTGGAGTGGTTTTCCATTTCCTTCTCTAGCTCATTTGACAGGTGAGGAAACTGAGACACAGTTAAGTAACTTACCCAAGGTCACACAGCTAATAAATGTCTCAGGTCAGATTTGATCTCATGAAGAAGACTCTTTCTGACTCTAGGCTCAGCACTCCATTTACTGCAGCGCCAAACACCTTTATCACCTTACATCTAGACTATTTTTTTAAACCCTTACCTTCTGTGTTATAATCTGTGTATTGATTCCAAGGCAGGAGTGGCAAGGGCTAGGCAATGGAGGTTAAGTGACTTGCCCAGGGTCACACAGCTAGGATATGTCTGAGACCATTTTGGACCTAGGACCTCCAGTCTTTAGACACTGAATCACACAGCTGCCCCCTAAACCTAGACTATTGCAATAACCCACTGGTGGGTCTGCCTCCCCCAAACCTCTCCCCACTCCAGACCATCTTCCATTCAGTCACCAGAGTGATTTTCCTAAAGCAAAGGCCCTACCATGTCACCCCCTTCTCAATAAACTCTAGTGGCTCCCAAGATCAAATACAAAACATCTGTTTAGCAGCTTAAAACCCTTCATAACCTAGCTCTCTCCTACCTTCCCCAGTCTTCTTTTACCTTATTTCCTCCCTTGTATTCTTCAATTCAATTCCATGAACAATTTGGCCTCCACAAAAAGTTGGGGCCTCAGTTTCCCCAGCTATAAAATGGGGATGATAATAGCACCTACCTCTCAAGGTTGTTGCAAAGATGAAATGAGACAATATTTATGAAGTACTTAGCACATGCATGACACACAGCAGGCACTATGTAAATGCTTATTCATTTTTCCTTCCCCCTCCCCTTGATTTTCTCCAATTTATCCTTTCTATATCTTGTTTGCTTGTTGGCTCCCCCATTAGACTATGAGCTCCTTGAGAGCCTGAGTCTGAGAAAAGCAAAAGACAGAGCACTGAAATATAAGGAGGCATTTAAGCTTAATCATTTGACTGACGCAAGACAGTTTCTTTGTCATGATCATGTTAGTCCATGAAAACCTGAATCACCGAAACGATCTCTCCAAATAAATCTCTCTTCCATTTACAGCCTCTCCCTAGTGTTCTCCTAGTGACCAGAAGAAATAATAAGCATGTCTCCTTAAGCACCTGATGAGTCAGAAAACAAGCAGAACTCAAGGAGATTGAGAGATGTTGAGAGTCTGAAAGACACAGTTACTGGACTTAGAGCTCGTCATCCCAGCATGGAGCTATCATAGCTTTCTGATCAGAAGATCCATAAGGACCTCAGAGGCCACCTAGTTCTATCCCTGAATTATTACAATCTTGGATTGCATCAGGAGAGGAATTGTGCCTAGAACATCGGAGCTGATACTTCTACTGGTCTCTGTCACATCTTAGGTATGGCATTGAGTTCTGGGTCCCGTATTTCAGTGAAGATAGTAACAACCTGGGGCTCATCATCATTAGGATGATGAAGGGACTTTAAGATGATGTATAGTAAAATTCAGGTAAAATTAACCAAGTAGTCCTCCAAATGTGATCCAAGGACCAGGACCCTTTTCATGGACTCTTCATGGGAAAAATTATTTGAAAATTTTAATTTTAAATATTTAACTTAAATAAAATTAATTTAAATTAATTTAGTAAAAAATATTTAAGTTTTAACATTTAAAAAATAATACAAAGATGTTATTAGCTTATTAAAATATTCTTCCCTTTTCCAACTCCATATGTGTGAGATGCCAAATTTTCTTCATGTATTTCAACCAAAGCAACATATTACAATAGATAGGAGAACTGAAATATCTTATGTAAAAGCCAGGGAATAAAGAGATTTTGCAAAAATGTGTAAAACAAAAATACTTGTCTTATTGAATTTTTTTGTTTTGGAAAAGATAGCTATCTTAATAAAAACATGTTGTTTATGTTAATGTCATGAATTTATTATTTGCATTTTAAATAAATAAAAACATATTTAGAATTTTTATCAGCTTTAATTTCTAATATTCTAATATTCTAATAATCTAAGTATTGATAGCTATGACCCATATAAACCCAAAGTTCTTTGGGGTTATCAATAACCTGTAAGAGAGTGGTTTCAGGTGCTAGAGGTAATCCTCATGGGACCCAGGAATCTGACCCATTTTGGTGCCAAAATTCCAAACAGGGTGGCATAGCCTGCCAGCCTGATATGGAAGCATAAAGAAGTCCAAAGGTCTGGGACTCAAAACTGAATCGGGGTTTGGGGACTTGGAACTAGGACTCTGCTCTTGGTATTAAGCTAAACTATGAATCTAATCCCCTTCCCCTCCTGAGACTGAGGTGGTACAAAGAGGAGAATTATGCCTCCCACGTGATCTCTGATTTCACACTGCTTCTAAATAAGACTGATATTTTAAAAATGGCAGAGTCAATTGGACGACATATGGGTAGCAAGATATTTTATCAGGCTATTGGTGGTTGAACATCTTTACACTTAAACTTTCTCCAATCCACCATGTTTTTTGTTTTGTTTTGTTTTGGTAAAACCATGGTAAGTGAGTGAAGAAAATATTATTTTGTGCCCAATTCTGTATTTTTCTACCCCTGTGTTACCATCAAATTGGTGATGCTGAGACTTATGGGGTGTCCCTAGGTCCTCTCTTTTGAAAGAAGATAGCTATATCTTCTTTAATTGTTTGGTTAATTTGCAACTAGCTTGGGAAGCTTCCTAGTCAACTTTTCATTTTTTGCTAACTCCTGGAAAATTGTACACAGGGAAGATGTCTTATAATGCAGTGATCATAGGATCATAGATTGACAGCTAGAAGGGACCTTAGCGGCCATGTAATCCAACTCCCCTCATTTTACAGATGCAGAAACTGAGGCATAGAAAGATTGAATGAATCACGAGGATAGCAAATGGCAAAGACAAGATTTGAGCCCATATACTCCGACTACAAATTCAGTGATATTTCCATGGAACAATTCTATAAGTCATTTCAGTTGTATTAAGAAAATTCATTAATAAATATATTTTAAAAATGAGATTTTTATAGATATTGCTGCCTAGGTCCTAGGAGTATGGAAGAACAATCAACAAAATAGGTAACTGTGCTTGTGGGTACAATCTATTATGAAGGCTAAATATTTGCTTAACTGAGGTCTTTCTCCTTCTAGGGAGGCTTTATTAGTCAATGAACCTTTCTTCTTAGTGTGAAATAGGAAACTTGTGAGATTCAAACATACTTGTGAAATGTAAATGGCTTTAATTTACTAAAGATTTGCAATAACCTCTTACTTAACTCCTAAGTAGAAGTATAATTAATGCTAATTGTTCTTCACTGCTGTGCCTATTATTAACCCATTGGTATTTTTAGTCAGGATTTGAATAGTTTAAGAGTTAAAAATAAAATTGTAGATACTGGAATATGTGTGGGGTATTTATAATTCTATCTTCTGCAAGACATGAACTAGAGTCACAAAGGATGGGCAGTCTTGGATAGGTTGGGAACTGCATCTTTAGAGGAAAAGGAGATTACAGAGACATTTAGCATTTAAACAATCACTCAGTCAATAAAAACATTTATTAAATATCTGCTGAGTGTCAGGCACTGTGCAATGTGGGGTACAAAAAGAGACCAAAGACTGTCCTTCAAGGAGCTCGCAATCTAATGGGGGAGACAACAAGTAAACTCTATACTAAATAGAGAATAAACTATATTCTGTGAAAGATAAATAGGAGGGGTACCTGGATGGCACAGCGGATTGAGAACCAGGTCCAGAGATGGGAGGTTCAGGGTTCAAATCTGGCTTCAGAATCTTTCTATCTGGGTGGCCCTGGCCAGGTCACTTAACCCCCATTGCCTAGCCCTTGCCACTCTTCTGTCTTGGAGCCAATAAACAATATTGGTAAAGGTTTAAAACAAACAAAAAAAACAAAACAAAAAAAAAGAAATAGATTAGGAAGAATATTTTTAAAAAAGATAAATAGGAAATCATGAGCTGAGGGGAGAGACTAGAATTAAGAAAATCTGGGAGTTTCCTGTAGAAGATGGGATCTGGGTTGGGACTTGAAGGAAAACAGGGAGACTAAGAGGTTGAGATAAGAAGCGGCCAGCAAAAATGCCCACAGCCAGGAGATGTAGTATCTTGTCCATGGAACAATAAGCAGGTCAGTTTTTTGTGTGAGGCCAAATTTGAACTCAAGATTTCTTGACTTCAGGCCCAGTGCATATGCATATGCATGTATATATATATATATGCATATATATGTATATATTCACTATTCTAGGCTTCTTGCTGGCAGTAGGATTCTAACTCGTCTTCATTAATAAAATTGTGGTATCTGCTGGTGATGGAATACTACTGTGCTCAAAGGAATAATAAACTGGAGGAATTCCATGTGAACTGGAAAGATCTCCAGGAACTGATGCAGAGTGAAAGGAGCAGAGCCAGAAGAACATTGTACACAGAGACTGATATACTGTGGTAAAATCGAATGTAATGGACCTCTGTACTAGCAGCAATGCAATGACCCAGGACAGCTCTGAGGGATTTATGGAAAAGACGCTACCCACATTCAGAGGAAGAACTGCAGGAGTAGAAACACAGAAGAAAAACAACTGCTTGAACACTTGGGTTGATGAGGACAAGATTGGGGATGTAGACCTGAAAAGACCACACCCATGTAACTATCAATAACGTGTAAATAAGTCTTGACTAACCACACATAATAAAACCAGTGGAAATGCGAATTGGCTACAGTGGAGGGGTGTGGGGGGGGATTGAGGGGGTGAAGGGGAAAGTAAAAACATGACTTATGTAACCATGGAAAATTTTTCTAAAAATAAAAAAATAATTAAAAAAATAATTGTTCTGCTATTGTAATAAATAAATAATAAAAATTCATGAATAATTATTCTACTATTGTAATAAATAAACATTATAATAAAATTGTAATGAATAAAAATAAATAAATAATAAGAAATGAATTAGTGAATGCATGGGGTGGGGCAAACTTTCCGTTTTGAATTTCATTGTTTTCAAGACTTTTCTGCAAAGTTGTAAACAAATACAAAATGGCCACTTGGCAATGGGTTCTGCCTTAGTTGAACTGTGCTTCTGAGGAAGATAATTCAAGGACATTCCCCTTTTTTAAGGTCTCTTCCAAGTCTAAGAGTCCATGAGACTGTAGAATAACACATAACACATAACAGCCTTCTTAAAAATAATCCTTTGGTGAGTGCTCTGAGAAATCCCAGACGCCTCTTATTGGGCTTGGGGGAGTGGAGAAGCTGCCTTGGAGACATCAGGCCAGCAGTGCTAGAACTGCTCATGTCTAGAGAAAGCATTTTATGAAACCCAGAGCTCTACAGAAATGGGAATTGTTATGCTATGAGACTCAGAACCCCCGAGTTTGAGTCTTTCCCTTGCCAATCCCTAGCTCTATGTAACTTTGATTCCCAATTTTGCAGAAGGCGGGCACCACCATCTTTCCATCACGGGTTCATCCTGGAGACATCCTGGATTCTGCCCTCCTTAACTAATCATGTCCAATCATGGGCCAAGTCTTGTCCAAGCTCCACAGCATCTTTCGATCTTGTCTCCTCTCTGCTTAGAGGCACCATCACTAATCAGGCCCTTGTCGCCTCTTGCCTGGACTACCAACTGCTGGTTGGTCTCCCCTATATCAAATCTCTCTCCTCTCTAATCTAGCCTCCATAGCAGCTACCACATTATCCTGAAGCACAGACTTGATCGTGTCACTCCATGAGTCCATAAACTCTGGCCTCTAGGATCAAGGTTCAAAATTAAAAAATGTCCACAACCTGATTCCAACTTACCTTCCCAGCTTTATTATACACTGGTAATTGTTGTTGTTCATCCTTCATTTCCAAAGAAAACCAATGACTTCACAATGAGCCTGGAGGGCAGCTGAGTTGCTCAGTGGATAGAGCAGGCCTGAAGACGGGAGATCTAGGGTTCAAATATGGCCTCAGACACTTCCTAGCTGTGTGACCCAGGGCAAGACACTTAATCCTCATTGCCTAGCCCTTGCCACTCTTCTGCCTTGAAACCAACACACAGTATTGATTTGAAGATGGAAGGTAAAGGTTTAAAAAAAATGAGTGATGTCTTGACTTGTTCATTCTTTCATGAACCATATGCTTCCCCTTCAAAATGTTTTTTTGCTCTTCACTGTGCATATTTCATTTTCTATCTCCCTTCCTTTGCATAGGCTGTGTCCCCCTTGCCTGGAATGCACTCCCTCCTCATCTCAGCTGCTTAGAATCTTCATTTTCTTTATGAAAAATGAAGGACTTGGTCTAGATGGTCTCTAAGGTTCCTTCTAATTCTAAAACTCTGAACAGATCCCCAGTACTTAGCACAGTGACTGATGCTGTTAAAAAATGCTTGCAGGGGGCAGCTGGGTAGCTCAGTGGATTGAGAGCCAGGCCTAGAGACGGGAGGTCCTAGGTTCAAATCCGGCCTCAGACACTTCCCAGCTGTGTGACCCTGGGCAGGTCACTTGACCCCCATTGCCTACCCTTACCAATCTTCCACCTATAAGTCAATACACAGAAGTTAAGGGTTTAAAATTAAAAAAAAAATGCTTGCAGATTGATTAAGCAAATAAATCTGTTAAGTCTCAGTTTCCTTATCTATGAAATGGGAACAATAATGTGTCTTGCTCCCTCCTTCTCAATGTAGACTTGAGGAGCAAATGAGAAAATAGATGTATATGCTTTGCAAATATGTTATACAATTACAAAGTCTCATTTTCTTGATTCTGACCTTTGATTCCATTGATATATGTAGGGAACTCTAAATGTGGAAACTCCTTCTACCTGTACAGATAATAAACCACTCAGTAACTTGGATAATTTTCCAGTATCTTGGCCAGGTTTTGAACCCAGGTCTTCTTGTCTCCAAAGCCAGGACTTTATCCAGCATCGTTGTTCAGTCGTATCTGACTCTTCATGACCCCAGTTGGGTGTTTCTTGGCAAAGATACTGGAATGGTTTGCCATTTTCTTCTCCAGCTCATTTCCCAGATGAGGAAACTGAGGCAAACAAAGTTAAGTGACTTGCCCAGGGTTCACACATCTAAGAAGTATCTGAGGTCAAATTTGAAACCAGGACCTCCTGTCTCCGAGGCTGGTGCTCTATTCACTGCACCACCTCACTGGCCCCAATCATCCAACATATTGTCTGTCATTATTCTTACTTCCTTATTTATCTCTTTTATAAGTTTAGATTTTTACACATTGGGCTTTTTAAAAGGGACAGAGATGGGGGCAGCTGGGTAGCTCAGTGGATTGAGAGTCAGACCTAGAGACGGGAGGTCCTAGGTTCAAATCTGGCCTCAGACACTTCCCAGCTGTGTGACCCTGGGCAAGTCACTTGGCCCCCATTGCCTACCCTTACCTCTCTTCTGCCTTGGAGCCAATAAACAGTATTGACTCCAAGACAGAAGGTAAGGGTTTTAAAAAAAATGGGACAAAGATGCACGTTTTTTTTAAACTCTTACTTTCTGTTTTGGAATTAATACTGTGTATTGGTTCTAAGGCAGAAGAGTAGTAAGGGTAGGCAATGGGGGGTTAAGTGACTTGCCCAGGGTCACATAGCTAAGAAGTGTCTGGGATCAAATCTGAACCCAGGACCTCCCATCTCCAGGTCTGGCTCTCAATCCACTGAGCCACCCAGCTGCCCCTCAGAGATGCACTTTCTCAAGAACAGGACATTGAGGATTTTTCAAGTAAATTATCCTGGAGTGAGAGCTCTTATACAACACTGTTCTTGATTTCCTCAAGGAAAATGACAGGCCGGAGCAGAACAATACAACCTCCGGACAGATGTTCCAAACTTCTGTGAATGCCAGGGATGGACTTGGTCCTGGGAAGCTGGACTATAAAACTTTCCAAAAAGTAGAAACCATTAAAATTTTTTTTAAGCTTTTACAACAAAGTCCCCAGCCCTCTCAGTAACCTAAGTAAATATCGAGCATTGAGTTTGGCTCAGATATTTTAAACATTTGGGGAGAATAATTTGTTACAATTGTAGGGTCCTTTGGGAAGGACTCATGCATTCTCTTTATTGAATTAGCTACCCAGAAAAGGAGGCAGAGTGACAGATTGGACAGATGAACTTCTCCCTATCAATTCTATTTAGCTAAGCAGAGCAACCTGGAATCAGGAAGACCTGAGTTCAAATCCATCCTCAGACACTCAGTAGTTATGTGACCCCTCACATTACCTCTGTTTGCTTCAGTTAAATGAAGATGGTGGGACTCTGCCTCCTTTCCTGGGCACTTAATTCAAAAGAAAGAATGCACAACTTCCCATTCCTTCTAAGTAACTGAAATAAACATGAAGGATTGTGTTGGGTTCAAATATTTGCCAAATATTTGACAATCCTCAAATTCATTTCTGACCAAGTCTGTCCTCTCCTCAATAAAAGCTACAGACTCACTTCTAGGATAGAATGCTAATTCTCTGTTTCACCTATAAAGTCCTTTGGAGACTGATCCCAGTCTTATCTTTTTGGAATAGCGCCATGTTATGCTTCAGCCAAATTGTCCTGGTTGCTGTTCCTGGTACCGAAAACTTGAAATTCTTTCTTTTCTCTCCTCTATCTGTTGGAACCCCCAGCACCATTCAAAGCTCTCAGCTCGTATCACTCTCTTTTAGAGGATTTTGCTTACTAATCTCCCCAAATACTGATGTCCCTTACATCACTGTGAAATTTTTTTTTTAAACCCTTGTACTTCGGTGTATTGTCTCATAGGTGGAAGAGTGGTAAGGGTGGGCAATGGGGGTCAAGTGACTTGCCCAGGGTCACACAGCTGGGAAGTGCACTGTGAAATTTTAAAATTGTCATATTTATTCATCTGTGAACATGAAGTCTTCCCCTAGATCAGTGATTCCCAAAGTGGGTGCCACCGCCCCCTGGTGGGTGCTGCAGTGATCCAGGGTGGTGGTGATGGCCACAGGTGCATTTATCTTTCCTATTAATTACTATTAACATTTAAAAAAAATTAATTTCCAGGGGGCTAAGTAAGATTTTTACTGGAAAGGGGGTGGTAGGCCAAAAAAGTTTGGGATCCACTGGACTGGAAGAATGGAAGCTCCTTGGGGGCAGAGATTATGTCACTTTTGTATTTGTTACCCAGCACCTATACCTAGCAGATTAATAAATATTTGTCAATTGTGTCACTGAAACTCAAGCGTTGGAAGAGATCTCAGTGGTCGATGAATTGGACCTATGCCTTGACAATAATCTCCTCTGCCATCTTTCCAAGGAAGGGGCTTCAAGCCCCCCCCCCCCCCCCGGTTGAAGATGACAGGGAAGTCATCTTCTATGATAGCCCCTTCCTCCGAGGGACAGTTCTAATTGTTAGGAAGTTTCTACTTTTTCTTTCTTGGAGCAAAAATCAGCCCCCTTCATACCTCTTATCTTGCCCCCTGGGGCCAGCCGGGACAAATCTGATTCCTCTTCCACAGACAGCCCTTCAAATACTTGAAGAGAGCAGCCCATGTTCCCGCTTGCGCCTGTACCTTCTTGAAAGTAGATCAGAACAAGCATAGGCTTGGCTGGAAAACAAAGCAAAAAAAGAAAAGCATCTCTCCCTACATTGTCAATTCTGATGGTGTCACCACCAGGGATGAGGAAGAGTATAAATGATTTATCTGAAAGACAGCGAAAGGCAGTGCTGATACTGACAATATGGTGAAATAAAGACAGCTGGGAGATTCTCTATAGCTAAAGACAGAAATTAAGCCAATGCCTCATGGCATGTGAGCAGCACTAAGGAAGGACCGAATCTCTAGATAAGAACCTGGGAAGTCTAAAGGAACCGCCTGGAGAAATCCTCTGGGATTCCATGAATTTGAAACACTGTAGAGAGCACCTGGATGGAGACTTGCAGGAGGGCAAAGACTCTCTTGTAAGAAAAAGGAGCCTGAGTTGGTGTATTAGCCAAGGGTTCTGGCTGTTCTTTCCTTGAAATATTAATGTAAAAATCCATCCCAGACAACAGCTTTATCCCAATCAGATCTGTGCAACGGAAGGGGTGCAGATTGTTCAACCAAATGTGGGGGAAATGGAACCTTGGCTCCGAATTCTAAAGTGATGCCAGGAAAGCATCCCATTTGGCAGCCTGAGCTAGTTGAACTCCCTTTGCACAAAATGCATCTTGGAGAAGGTTTAAAAGCACTGATTGAATAACATTCAGAAGGATCATCAATACACACACATACAACAAAGTTAAATTCTCCAAGACAATACGATCCTATGGTGCTGGGGTGCAAGTGCTGGCTGCTGATTCAGGGCCCCCCTGAGTTCAAATTGTACCTCTGCTACTTATTACTTGTAAGAGCCCAGGAAAGACATTTAATTTCTCTGGGTCTCAGGTTCCTCGACTGTAAAATAAAGGAAGTGGACTCTGATGTCTTCTAAGGCTCCTTCCAGCTTGAAGCCTATGATGCTCTGATGCTTTATGTGAGGTCCCTTCTATTTGTAAAGCTTTGATTCTTCTTTGACAAGTGAGAAGGCAAAATGGAAGATTTTGAGTTAAGGGACTTGGGTTCAAATCTTAACTCTGATACTTACCACCATCTCATCCTTGTTTCCCCCCAAATTAGAATGTAAACTCCTTGAGGGCAAGGACTCTCTTTTTTGTTGTTGTTGTCTGTATTTGTATCATTTGTATCATTACAAAAAAAATCAACCTTATATGCCACTTGTAGAGATTTGGTGGAATATCAAAGAAGAATCTCCAATGATATTTGTAAAAAGTAAATGTTTGTTGACTGGCCACCTAATTGACTTGAGATGGGTTAGTGCCAGGGCAAGGCTGGGTAACATCTCTCTCATTGCCTGGGAGCACAGCAATTATCCTAAGCCTAGCAAGGGCCTGGACTAACCCCAGAATCAGAAGCTGGTAGATGCCAGGCAGGCAACCTCTATTGTCTTGACAGAAAAAGAAGCGAGATTCTGGGTGAGGGGCCACCAAGGAGCAGGCATGAGGTAGCCAGATGGTGGACCACACGGAGTGGTAAGCCTGAGGAATGTAGGTCATTTTAGAACACTCCTGCTCCGCCATGTAGTCATTCACTAGACACACATTTGGCTCTCACTCTGACTCTGTTATAATCTCTTATGTAATTTGTGATTTTATTTCTCCTGAGAACTTTCTCAATGACCTACTCAGAATGGGGGCAGAGACAGGTGGTACCATGAGCCAGATTTGGGCACCTTCTGAACTGGCACCACTAAAGACTCCTGACCCAGGAGTAAGGAAAGGATGAAAGGTGCCAATGCAAGGAGGATTTGGAAGCCTAGAAATGGTCTTTGTCTTGGAAGGGAAAAAGTGCTTAGCCCAGTGTTTGGCACATAGTAGGTACTACCAAAGCCTTTCTACTTCCTGCCATTATGGGGTCAGAGTTCTTTGTGGAGAGGATTAAGCTCAAGGTCCAGAGGCATAAGTGACCAGATCAGAATCAGGGATTGGGTGGTCGCTATCAGAATGTTGGGGCACTCTAAGAGCATTTGATTTCAAATCACTGGACAAAGGTTCAAATCCCAGCTTTGCTCTTTATTGTGTGATTGGGCAAATCCCTTAACTATATAAAATTGGGAGTTGTTCCAGCTCTAAGTCAACAAGTATTTATTAAGTCAAGTCAAAAAAGAGTTCATAAGTACCAACAATGTGCCAAGCACCGTACTAAATACTGGGAATATGAAGAAAGGTAAAAGACAACAAAAAAAGAAAGGTAATGACGAAGACAACAGGCAAATAACTTTGTCCTAACAAGTCCCACACAGGATAAAATGGAGAAAATCAGAACGGGTTATAGCTAGGCAGCACAGTGGAGAGAGTGCCAGGCCTGCCATGAAGAGAGCCTGGATTTAAATTTGGCATCAGACACATCTTAGATGTGTGACCCTGGACAAGATGCTTAATCCCAGTTGCCTGCTCCTTACTATTCTGTTTTAGGATTTATACTAAGACAGAAGGTAAGGATTTTATTAAAAGGTTTCATATATATATATATGCATATGTATATATATTTTAAATCAGTATAAGGAAGGGACTAGCATTAATGTGGGAGATAGAAAGTCTCTCTGTGGGTAGTCTGAAGACAGTCTGAATGGTTGCTACTAGGAAAACAGACAGGCTTTGGAGTAGTTTCTTCTGAATGTAGAGATCCCACACTTTACAGAACTGAGTTTCTTTGTGGACACTTCAGAGCAAAGACCCCAAGGCCAGCCACACCTTAGAATTTCCTCTCAGTGAGCCATAGCTAGACAACTCCCTTTCGCTGCTGGCTGGCTCAGTCTCTAAGGAAACGTCTGTCTCTAAGTAGTGATGATGGATATCCTGTAAGTCTGCAGCTCATGCTTAACTAGTCCTTAAAATGGTTCAAGTCTGACAAAGGCAAAGAGGAGAATATGAACAGTGATGGTATGTTGGGACCCAGAAACTGGATTATAGAGAATTTCAGAACTGAAAAGGACCTTAAAAATGACTGTCACCACTGATTTCCAAAGAGGAAATTAGCCAAGGAATACTTTGGAACCTGAAATAGAATACTGGAGTATATGTCCTAAAAACTCCAAATGGAAGCATGACCTCATTATTTAAAAAAATCATATATATATTTATAATCACTTGTAGAGACTTGATGGAGTATCAGAGATGAATTTCCAATGATATTAAAATAGCCTTCCCTTTTAAAAAAAATTTTTATTGATTAAGAAAATTTTTCCATGGTTTCATGATTCACATTCTTTCCCTTCCCTTCTCCCACCTCCCTCCCATAGCCAATGTGCAATTCCACTGGGTTTTACATGTGTCATTGATCCAGACCTATTTCCATATTATTAATATATGCATTAGGGTGACCATTTAGAGTCTACATCCCCAATCATGTCCCCATCGACCCATGTGATCAAGCAGTTGTTTTTCTTCTGTATTTCTCCTCCCACAGTTCTTTCTCTGGATGTGGATAGCTTCTTTCTCATAAGACCCTCAGAGTTGTCCTGGATCATTGCCTTGCTGCTAGTAGAGATAGTCTTCCTTTTTCCAACCATATATCTGTGTGAGGCCATGTATTTCAACCGAGACAAGACATCACAATAGATTAAATGAAGAGCATATATGTCTTTAATTAAGGCAAGCATTAAAGAGATTTGAAAACTGTAAACAATATTATCCGGAAGCCCTCTAAATCACAAATAATAATGAGAGAAATGTACATTAAAAATAACTTATTTTTTAAAAAAATTATTTGTATCAGATCACACAGATGAATGAATGAATGAAAAAAAAACCATTCATTAAAGGTTTATGCAGCATTTACTTTGGGGCAATTATCCCAAATCTCACTTAAAGTGATGAATTGGGTACTTCGAGTGGGACTGCTAGCAGGGGTGTGTTAGTCAAATCATACTGATTCATGAGAGCTGATAGTTAAATTTTCTTAATCAATTTTATTTTTCAATTACATGTAGAAACAATTTTTGAAATTTTTTTTCCTGTCATTTTACATTTCATATTCTCACCTTCCTTTCCCTGCTTCCCCAAGGTGGTAAATAATCTGACATAGTTTATACAAGTGCTTTCATGCAATACTTATTAGTTATCTTTTCAGCATGAGCATTTACACCTTGGAAATCAGCAAATGCTTCAAATCAGGGCTTGGTTTACTGGTATGTCAATTATTTTTTGCTTCTTTTTTGTATCTCTAATGCCTGGCACATAGTAGAGGCTTAATAAATGCTTGAGTGAAGAAAGTAATGGAGAACATGTTAATAAAGTAGATTAAAAGTGTAGTCAGGCCTAGAGACAGGAGGTCCTAGGTTCAAATCTGGCCTCAGCCACTTCTCAGCTGTGTGACCCTGGGCAAGTCACTTGACCCCCATTGCCTACCCTTACCACTCTTCTGCCTTGGAGCCAACACACAGTATTGACTCCAAGATGGAAGGTAAGGGTTTAAAAAAAAATGTATTTAGGGGGCAGTTGGTAACTCATTGGATTGAGACCCAGGCCTAGAGATGGGAGGTCCTAGGTTCAAATCTGGCCTCAGATACTTCCTAGCTGTGTGACCCTGAGCAAGTCACTTAACCCCCATTGCCTAGCCCTCACTGCTCTTCTGCCTTGGAACATATACTTAGTATTGATTCTAAGAAAGAAGGAAAAGGTTTAAAAAAAAGTCCAAGATTATACTCTCTTAAGAGGACATACAGAATCTGGGGGAAATGGGTTCAAAGGATAATTCACAACTCAAGAAAGTCCTCTTTTTGGAGTCCTCAGGATGTTCCCTTCCCCCGTGGGGAACCTTTTTCACTGGGCTACTAGAAGAGACTCGGATCTTTCTTTATTCATCATGTCCAGCCTGTCCTCATTTTCCAAAGTGGACTCTTCCACTGTTATTCCAAGGATACTGCAAGGATATTAAATTTTTAATTAATTAATTTTTTAAAAGTATTTTTCCATGGTTTCATGATTTTGTTTTGTTTCCCTCCCTTCTTCCCTCCCCACTCCCAGAGATGACAAGCAATTCCATTGGTTTATACATGTATTACCACTCAAAATTTATTTCTATATTATTCATTTTTGTATTATAGTAATCTTTTAAGACCCAAACCTCAAATCAGATAACCTTATGAACAAGTGATTAATCGTGTGTTTTTCCTCTCTATTTCTACTCCCACAGTTCTTTTCTCTTGATATGGATAACATTCTTTTTCATAAGTCTCTCCAGATTGTCCTAGATCATTGCATTGCTACCAATAGCAAAGTCTATCACATTTGATCATTTTACAGTGTTGCAGTTATTGTGTATAATGTTCTCCTGGTTCTGCTTATTTCACTCTGCATCAGTTCATGGAAGTCTTTCCAGCTTTTGTGAAATCATCCTGCTCATCCTTTCTTACAGCACAGTAATATTCCATCACCAACAGATACCACAATTTGTTCAACCATTTCTCAATCAAAGGACATCCCTTTATTTTCCAATTTTTTGCCATCACAAATCTGCTAAGACATTAATGAAAAAGTCCAAATCCCCTGTAATTCACAAGGTCCTGCTTCAACCAAAGCAGGAGGAAGTCATGGAGAGGAGCCTAAAGCTGAGGCAAGAGATTCCTTCTCAGTGGCTTGGCCAAAAGGTTTGCAAGTCACTTAACCCTATTTGCCTCAGTTTCCTCATCTGTAAAATGATAAGGAAATGGCAAACCACTCCAGTATCTTTTCCAAGAAACCCCAAATTGGATTACAAAAAGTCAGAGACAACTGAAACAACTGAAAAACAAGAAATTATTCTAAGCAGCAAAGGTAAGAAGGGAGAGCATTCCAGGCACAGGCAGTCACTTATACAAAGGGAGAAGGGATGCCATCAGGGAAAAAGCTCCATAGACAGGGCTACAAGGCACTGAAGGAGGTGAGTAAGGGCTGGAAGTTGAGTGAGAAAACTAGGGAAAAGAAGGGACATTTATCTAGGTCCAGAGTCTTTGAAAGGATGGGGAATCAGAGTTTTGAACACAGATTATAAGGGATGTAATGGGGATAATTTGAGGAAAGGTGTGTGGGATAAGGGAATTTGAAAGGAGATTGTCAGAGACTTGCTAAGAGGCTAATCTAGGTTACAGGTAGGCTGGGATTAAGGAGATTCAGGATATAATATGGCTGAAGTCAGGAGTATAACACAGAAGGGAAATAGAGATCTTCAGGGAGAGGAGAAATTAAACTAAACAGACAAACAGCAGGCTTTACAGACTGGGACTTAGACTCAAAAACAGGCTGAGGGAAATAGACTAAACTGAAATTAACAAACAGGGTTTAGTTAATTTCACAGGAAGGGACTTGTTTTGAAGTTACACCTTCCTCCAAGATGGATACCCCAGCTTCCCTTCAAGCCCAGAGTATGTTGTCTCTTTCCCTCTTCTTCCCTCTCTTGATAACTAACAGACAAATTATACTAATAGGTCTGTTGAAACACAAAAGGGTTTATTATCTTTAAAGGATGATTTGTCAGGAAAGTGGATCAAAGGAAAGCCCTAACAGTTGTCTCAGGAATCTCAGGTGGGGGAAGGGAGACAAAGATGAAGTCTGAGTAACGACCAGCCTTTAACTCAACTTACAAAATACTATTGATAACTAAAGGGAATAAAAGATGACTGACTAGTTTCTTTATATCTAATACTGTCAAATAGCAATTAACCCTTCACAGATTTTGAACTCCTCTCTAATTACTCCCCTTATTAACTCCACAGACATATAAGGTACGGGAGGGAAGGTAGGAAATAATTTTAGGGAAGGAAGATATAAAGGGTTTATCCAAAATAATAATTTCTTAAGTAAATATATCAAAGCTAGGCTAAATTTCAATACTACAGCTAGGTAAGGAAGCAGCTTGGCTGATCAGACAACCCTCCTCCACGGGAGACCCTCATCAACTCTCTTTTCCTCAAGATTCCAAAACCCTAACTGATTTAGAACCCAGCCAAAGCTAGAAAAAACTATATGACCCCCACTCTCTACACTACAGGGAGATATCAGACTTTTAACTATTCTCATCTCTTCCCTCTTCTTTGGAAGGTAAGGTGGGACTAAGGATTCAGGGTTGCAATGGGGAGTCAGTAAGGATGTAGAGAGGATGTTGTAGAGTATGGGAAGAGAGAACCATCTTTTATCTTAGTCTGTGTCTTCCCATGGAACTCCATCAAAATGCACCACTTTTCCTTACTTCCTTATTTCCGTGGAGAATCCCTTCCAAGGACCTAGGATCATAACCTCCCAATCATCCTTAACTTCTCCCTTTCCCTTACCCCCAGTTGTCAAATCCTTTGGGTTCTACCTTAACAAGATCTTGAATATTAATTTACTTTTCTCCACTCACTCCCTGCCCTGGTTCATGCTCTCATTACCTTTTGCCTAGACTACTGCAAAAGCTTTCTAATTAATTCACCCTACCTCTAGTCCTCTCTAATCCCTCTTCCTCAGAGCTAATAAATTGAAATTCTTCCTCCCTCCCTCCTTTTTTTTTTTAAACCCTTACTTTTTGTCTTAATATCAATCTTAAGACAGAAAATGGCAAGGGCTAGACAACTAAGGGTAAATGACTTGCCCAGGATCATACTGCTATGAAGTATCTGAGGCCAGATTTGATTAACTGAAATTCGATTTATTTATTTATTTGTTTGTTTTTAAGCCTTTCCTTCATCTTATTTTTTTAAGCATTTACCTTCCATCTTGGAGTCAATTCTGTGTATTGGTTCTAAGGCAGAAGGTGGTAAGGGCTAGGCAATGGGGCTCAAGTGACTTGCCCAGAGTCACACAGCTAGGAAATGTCTGAGGTCAGATTTGAACCCAGGACCTCCCATCTCTAGGCCTGACTCTCAAACCACTGAGTTACCTAGCTGCCCCCAACAAGGTCTGTTTTTGCTGCTTAGCTATTAATGAAGTCAAATCCAGCATCAAACACTTACTAGCTGTTTGATCCTGGGCAAGTCACATTCCCCTGTTTGCCTCAGTTTCCTTACCTGTAAAATGAGCTGGAGAAGGAAATGGAAAACCACTCCAGTATCTTTTGTCAAGAAAACCCCAAATGGGGCCACAAGGTGTCAAATACAACTGAAATGACTGAAAAAAAAACACAAAACAAAACAGAGCTTAACACATAATAAATACCTGTTGATTGACTGATTCAGTGACTCACTATTCAAACTGCTCTGCCAGGCATTTAAAAACCTTTAAAAATGGATGCCAATTTATCTTTCCAGATTGAGTTTATATTACTTCCCCACACTTCCTCTGTGTTCTATCCCAAATGGCCTTCTTGCTGTCATTCCCTCAAAGTCCTTGCCAGGCTTTTTGTCTTTCCTTCTTATTCACTTTTCATTTCTTATGGTCATAGTTTGGAGGCAAAAATGCTCTGCCCTTCCGATTTTGTCCCTTTGCTTTATCTCATTCTGTTTTGTCCAGATCTCTTGGTTCTTCTCATAAGCACTGATCTGAGTGACCTTAAAATAATCTATTACCGTGGGGCAGCTAGGTGGGTCAGTGGATAGCAACCAAACCTGGAGGTGGGAGGTTCAAATCTGGCCTCAGATACTTCCTAGCTGGGTGACCCTGGGCAAATCACTTAACCCTAGTTGCCTAGACTTTCCCACTGTTGTGGCTCTGAACTCATAAACAATCTAAGACAGAAGGTAAGAGTTTTAAACAAAAGAATAATCTGTTCCCTTGACAAATCACAATTTATTTCACAGATCCTCTATCATTAGATACCTACATTGCTGTCCATTTTGCTTTTGGGCTGTGTGTTGTTTTGGCATTTACCCATAATGCTGCTGTGGAAATCTTTGGACAGACAAAACTCTTTTGTTTTTGATGATACTCTTGGGGCATGTTCCTAACAATGGAATTCTTGGCTGACATTCCAGGATCTTTTTCCAAGTCAACTTGCTTCCCATAATAGAAAATCAGCTCTACCTGTTTTGTTACATAACCTGAGAGCCTGAGCCTTTCCCCCCACATGCCTTTGAGCTGGATTGGACTGACTAAGGCAGCCTCAAGTGGTCTGGGAAGTGCTTTGTCCTACTTTACAAGCAATGGCAGGTTGAGGCAGGCTGAAGGAGCAAGGAATTAGGAGATGAGGAGACACACTGAGAGCCAGAGCCAGAGCCAGAGATACAAGAGACAAGAACCAAGAGATAAGCCAGAGAGATAGTGATAGAGACAGAGAAAGAAACAGAGGGAGATGGGCTACTGTAGAATCTGGCACACGGCAAGAATGAACAAAATAAAAAGGTCTCTCTCTCTCTCTCTCTCTCTCCTTCTGTTTCTCTTTTTCCTTTCTGTCTCTCCATCTCTGTCTCTCCTTTCTGTCTTTTCTTTCTGTCTCTCCTCTTCTTCTCTCTGTTTCTCCTCTGTGTGTGTGTGTGTCTTTCTCCTCCTCCTCCTCCTCCTCCCCCCACCCCTCCCCCCCTACACCTCTCTCTCTCCTCTTCTCTCTTTCTCTGTCTCTTTCTCTCTGCCTCTGTCTCTGTCTGTCTCTGTTTCTCTCTCTGTCTCTCTCTCTCTGTCTCTTTTTGACCAGATCTCTCCAGGACCTCTTTAGGAAAGCAGCAAAGGATCCTTTATTCTTTAGAAAGATTTCTAGCTCTCTGATACTATTTGTGTGACCTTCCTCATCTGCAAAATAAAAAGACTTGTCTAAATACTCTTTGAGGTTTCCTCTAAGTCTCAGATCCCAGTGTAAGTTAAAAAAAAACAAAACTTAGGCTCAAAATCCTGACTATTTTCATTCTGTACTTTGGGTAGATTCTTATTTAAAGAAGGTTAGAACTAGTCAAGCACATTTCACCAAGGATGCCACAGTGTCAAGGCCTACTAGTACTGGGTTGGGATATTGTTGCCCCCATTGGAAAGCAGCAATGACAACTTTTACATTGAGCTTAAAGTTTGAAAAGTGATGGATTTATATTGTCTTATTTGACATCATGATAACCCCAAAAGCCTAGAATTTTTTTAGTGTGATTTTGTTAGTATAAATCATTGATTTCTGAACAAAAATGATTGGTAATTTTAGATGCTACTTATAATGTTCCTTGCAATATTTTGTAATTAATTTAATTTAGTAAATTTAATTAAGTAAATTCATTTTTAGTGTGAACTACTGTGAACCATTGGTATAAAGTATTCATGGTGTAAAAACTCCCTCCTCAGATACAGATCAGCCACTCACAAGTAACTTTTTATTTCTTTAAGCCCTTCCCTTCTGTCATAGAATCAATACTGTATACTAATTTTAAGGCAAAAGAGAGGTTAGGGGATATAGCTGGATGACTCAGTGAACTGAGAGCCAGACCTAGAGATGAGAGGTCCTAGGTTCAAATCTGTCCTCAGACACTTCCTTAGCTGTGTCGTGACCCTGGGCAAGTCACTTAACCCCCATTGCTTAGCCCTTTCTGCTCTTCTGCCTTAGAACCAATACACAGTTTATAAAAGGATCTAAGACTGGAGGAATTCCATGTAAACTGGAACAACCTCTAGGAATTGATGTAGAGTGAAAGGAACAGAACCAGGAGAACATTGTACACAGAGACGGATACATTGTAGCACAATCAAATGTAATTGACTTCACTACTAGCAGCAATGCAATGACCCAGGATAGAGACAGATACATTGTAGCACAATCAAATGTAACTGACTTCACTACTAGCAGCAATGCAATGACCCAGGATAATTCTGAGGGACTTATGAGAAAGAATGTATCCACATTCAGAGGAAGAACTGTGGGAGCAGAAACACAGAAGAAAAACAACTGCTTGATCACATGGTTTGATAGGGATATGATTGGGGATGCAGACTCTAAACAATCACTCTATTGCAAATATTAATAATATGGAAATAGGTCTTTATCAATGACTCATGTAAAACCCAGTAGAATTGCTTGTTGGCTTCAGGAGGAGGGTGGGAGGAGGGCAAAGAAAGAACATGAATCATGTAACCATGGAAAAAATAGTCTTAATTAATTAATTAATTAAACTTCTTTTAAAAAGGGGGGGGGAATCTAGAAGTTTGGAATGGTAGATTGGATCCGAATTGTGAGGGGTTTTAACTGCCAAACAGAAAAGTTTATATGTCATTTTATAGGCAATAGGGAGCCACTGGAGTTTATTGAGCCTGGAAGGGACATGATGGGACATACTCTTTATATATATCACTTATTGGGTCAAATGGATGCTAAATGTCACAGATCAGACTTTTTGAATCCAAGACCAGCCTTGTCTACACTACTGATCTGATCATCCAACATGGCACAGCCATGATAAAAGCTGCCCTACAGAATCCCATTGCTATAGCGGTGTTCTTACATGACATGAAAGTGTTTAGAAAACTTTCAAATGGGGGCAGCTAGGTAGCTCTGTGGCTGGAGAGCCCAATGTGGAGACAAGAGGTCCAGGGTTCAAATCTGGCCTCAGACAGCCCCTCACTAGGTGAGCTCAGGCAATCGTTAATCCCAATTGCCTAGCCCTTACTGCCTTGGAACTGGTTCTTAGTGTGGATTCTAAGACAGAAGGTAAGATTTTAAAAAAGAAAGAAAACTGTCAAATGTAAAATGCTATTATTACCAACTCCTTCTTGGCATAAAAGAAAAACTTACTGGGTGCAAGGCTGCCTTCTTATTAATATGTAAAATGTAAGGACTCATCATGAGACTGGCTAAACACTATGGAGCTGTAGATACTTAGGACCTGGCATGAGTTCAGCATGCCCGGCTTTCTTGTTCCAGACCCTCCCTGGACTTTGCTGTCTGGAGGTGAATGCTCATAAGAAATCACGAAAATTGACATCTCCTTCGAGGTCCCCAAAGGACTAGAGAACTCTGGGGGATAAGCTGCCCAATGGAGATTATGCAAATGGAACAGTGGTCTCACCAGCTGGACCTTCTGCAAAACAGCAACTCTAATGCCAGGAGAGTCTTTGAAAGCAGATTATTCCAGGATCACACTAGCTGATTTGGAAATGAGAATGGACTTTAGCAGGAAACTCCATGTCAAACAGGTCATTCTGGGAGGAGGGCTGGGTGGGAGGTGCCAAGGAGATGGTCAACCTTCAAAGATCACTCAGTCAGTCAATGAGCCTTATTTACCTACCAATTAGATACCAGAGACTGTGTTAAAGGCTAGGGAACCAGGAAAGACAAACATAGGATCAAAATAACAGGTCCCTGATCACCAGGAATGAAGTTTCTAAAACGGTGAGATAAAATGCAAAGATGGTGAAATTCTGGACTTTTCTAAATAGTAATGGGCCAGTTTAAGGAAGTATCTCGATGACTGTGCTCCCAGTACCTCACATTTGTATTGTGCTCTAAAGTTTATAAAAAGTCCTCTCAACAGCCCTATAGGGAAGTAGCTAAAAGGCTGCTTACCCAATTTATTGATGAGGAAACTATTGCTAAAAATGTCTTGTCTATCACCACCCAGCCATTTGTTGGAGGCAGGATATGAACTCATATCTCTGGACTCCAACTTTGGGGTATTTTCCATGCTAGTCCATTTTGCAAATGAGGAAACTGAGTCTTAGAGAAGTTATGAGACTCATCCAAGGTCACACATCTAGAAAAAAATCAAAAGCAAGATTTGAATTGAGGTCCTTTGGCTTTATAGCCCTATCAGGGTACCCGTGAGACTTCTTAATCCTCTTTCACTTAGTCCCCATCCTGGTAACTTTTAATCTATTTATAATACCTTAAAAAGAAGAGTCTGGGAGACCCTTCTGGTGCAAGATCTGGTTTTCCCCTGAGGGTCCTCTGAGGGCTCCAATGGCCTCTTACATGAATTAATTTGATATAAAATAAATTTGATATAAAATAAATTATAAAATATATTCACATTCAATTATGATTAATATGATGACACGCACATGCTTAAGATTATAACTCAAGTAGCATCTTGGGACTACATTCTTAATCTGGTTATACGCACAGCCTCCTGTCGGGGACTAAATTCTTATTACAAATCACACAGGTACCTCTTAAAGTCCTAAAATCATATCCAAACATTAATGAAGTAAGCTATTAAGTATTAATTTTCTGCTTACCTGTCTCCTTGACTAGATTTATCATATTGTTCTTTGTATTCCTGTAATACTCCAGCGATGATGATTTGTACTTAATAGTCATTAATAAATATTTGCCTTGTGATTTATCAGAGGCAATATGATGTAGAAGACAGTGGAGATTGCCGTCAGCTGGAAACAGGCTCTGGAACCTGTCTCCAGCACTTCCTAGTCTCATGACCTTGGGTATCCTCTTTTAGCCTTTATTTTCACATCTGTAAAATGGCCCATTACACCAGGAGGCACTCAGAAGGCTCTACCACAGGTTGGGCACAAATAGTGGAGTGGAGATGTCTCTAAATTTGCACTTCTCAAACTACCACAATTCTGCTTTGCTCATAGAGCAAAAAAAAAAATCTTCTTGATTTTAAGGAGAATGTACTGGAACTGCGGCTCAAGCCATGAGCTAGAGAGCTACCCCTCAATCCCTCAGGGACACCCCTAGAACCCTGAAGGTACAGTAAGTATGTAGTGTTGGATCTGTAGTCAGGGAGACCTACCTGAGTTCAAACCTGACCTCAGACATCTATCAGCTATGTGACCCTGGGAAAGTCACTTTACCTGTTTGCCTCATTGTCCTCATCTGTAAAATGGGACTATAATTGCACCTACTTCTCAGGATTGTTATGAAGAGCAAATAAAGCACAAGGCCTGTTACACAGTAGGCACTTCCTAAACATTGTTTCCTTCCTTCTTTTTGTTGTATCCTGATAGTGTTTCTAGGAGCAATTAAGGTACTGGAAAGTAAGTATGATTAGGGGGATCTCTTCCATTAAAAGAGTGCAGTGGGGTGGGGGGAAAGGAAAGGAGACAACATGAATCATGAAATTTATGTGTAAATTTGTCTTGGAATAAAATAAAGATGAAAATAAAAAAGCTAACAAAACCCCCAAAAGACTGCAGTGGGTCTTTTTCCTTCAAGGATCAGGAAATAATCTGGGAAATGTTTTCCTTGTAGTGTGTCTTGCCTTCCCAACTAGGCTGTAAAATTTTTAAACGGAGAAACTATATGGTAGGAGGAAGGATCAAGGCTGGATTTGAATCCTGTCCCTGTTAATAATATTACTGAATTATTACTCCCCTCTCCAAGCCTTGGTTCTGCCATTTGAAAAATGGAGATGGTGACATTTATTTGTTCTTCTCCCAGAGTAGGGGTTTTCAAGAAAGTGAATTCTCCATCTTAAGGAGCTAAATTCAGAAAAATTATATTATTTCACTGGTCTGTTTCCCAGCAATTTGAATACAGATAGACAGAGTCAGAGGTCCACAAATACCTGGATTTCCATTGTCTGTTTGAGCTAGACTGAAAACCTTTCTCCCTTCTTTTCCTCTAGCTGTCCTTTGCCCCCGCACTGGGGAGTTACATGGCAAGAGCAATCTTTGGCCATCTGGGTCTATCTTTCCTCTTCTTTCTTCCTGCTTCTTGCACCTTATTTGTTGTTTTGTCCTGTAGCACCATTTCTTTTCAGTAGGGTTCTTATTCAGACATGAAGAGCCTGCTAAGACTCTCAGTCACTGGATTTCAGTCCTTTAAATTCTCTTCTTGTCTGTTCCACCCCAGGGCTATGTCTCTCTGCCACAACTGGCTCAACCAATAAGTTATACATTTTTAAAATATGTGTTTCTTGGCATGTGCTTTCTGAAATGTTAGTAAATTGTCCCAGAGAGAATTAGCTTTTCTTTCCTAAATTTCTCTTCTCTCTCTCTCTCTGTCTCTGTCTCCCCCCCTCTCTCCTTTGTCTGATTTCCTGGGCTACCTAGACATTTTATTTTATTTTATTTTATTTTATTTGTCTTTTAATTTTAAAGTTTTTATTTAATTAATTCATTTAGGACATTTTCCCATGGTTATAGGATTCATGTTCTATCCCTCTCCTCCTCTTACCCCCTCCCATAGCCGACCCACAATTCCACTGGGTTTTACATGTTACCTAGACATGTTCATTGTTTTCTTCAGTCCTGGCTTTATTACTCATTATATTCATCTTAGTCGTTCCTCAGGCTTTCTGATTTTACTGAGGAAGGGCGGCTCAACTTAGCCCCTCACTGGCTCAGAGATCATCCTGCTTTGTGGGCTGGTGCTCCTCACCTGACCATAATCCTTCAGGGCTCACTGTGTTAAGAGGAGGGAAGGCAAGAGAGCCAGGTGTGACCTCTATGGAGCAGACCTAGTGGCTTTCCTAGTGTATCTGGGTTTGCATCCCCCTGGGTCAGATGTCCCACTGGGGAGAGTCTGGAAGCTGTTAGAGAGTGGCCAACAGCAAGGGGCTCAGGCGCTGATCTGGCCAGGCTCTTGTTTCCTCCTGGGGGCCACTTCTGGAGTTCTTCCTTCTTTTCTGGGCTGCAGAGCTTTCAAGACCCACCTCTTCAGTCAGAGGCTGCTAGTCTGGATGTGATAAGTTGTTAAAAGACTGAAAACCACAAGCCATGAACAAGTCCTGGCATCTCTTTAACAATAAGAGCAGCTCCCGTTAATATGCTGCCTTGAGGTTTACAAAGTGCTTCATGCACATTATGGCGTTTGATCCTTGATCTCATCCAAGCCTCCCCACAACCCCTTGAAGGAGGCACAATGGATGTTACATTTTGCTGAGAAGGAAACCAAAGCTCAGAAAGTTTTAAATCAGTGTTTCCCAAAGTGGGCGCTGCAGTGATCCAGGGGGGCGGTGATGGCCACAGGTGCATTTATCTTTCCTATTAATTGCTATTGAAATAAAAAAAATAATTTCCAGGGAGCTAAGTAAATTTTTTTTTCTGGAAAGGGGGCAGAAGGCCAAAAAAGTTTGGGAATCACTGTTTTAAATGATAGGCTTCCAAGTCACACAGTAAGAGCCTGAGGCAGGAATTGAATCCAGGTCTTCCTGCCCTTCAGTCCAATATTCTTTTATTTTGGGGGGTTTTCTTGTTATGGCAGCTTCCTTTCTTTTTTGCTGTTGCCCAGATTGCTTGCCTTTATTTTCCAGGGGGCTGTTATGCTTGAGGGATGGGGAATTGGGATGTGAGGCCAGTATTCTAATTGCTATCATATTATTACTTTTCCTGACAAAAGTTTCCCTCTGTCACTCAACTTGAGTCTCATCTGAGCTGATCAGCAAGTCTCCCAGGGCTGCTGTTCCCTGCTGCCCTGGGCTGAACAAGCCTGCTTTGTTCTTGCTGATGCAGCTGTCCTTCTGTCCTCTTTAGTCAAGTGCCTTTCTCCTAGCAAAGGTCAAGGCACAGCCATCCACCACCACCTGCCCTCCTCCACTCTGGTAGCTCCCATTTGGGTTCTGAAATCTAAGCCTCATTAGAAACATCAGAGAGAATTGGGGGGGACCCCTTTAGGAAGTACAAATGTACCTTAGCCTGCTCCTATGGATTTTGCTGGGCATTCCAATGGGCCTTCCATTAGATATTCCCACCTAAAATGTTTCAGGCTCTGACGCTGTGTTTGCTGTATCCCAGAGCACAGTGCTTGGCACCTAGCAGGTACTTAATAAATAAATGTCGATTGACTTGCTTGTGTGAAGACGGGACTTTGCTACAGTGTTTTTTCTTCCATGAGGTAAAGGAAGGAAGAAATTTAATGGCAGATAGAGAGAGAAGACTGGAATTCACCCATAAACTATTACCTACAAGACGTGTGTCTACTGCCAAAATTTATTCTTTTCACATCCTCCCCAATCTCTTTATTTCCTATTTCTTAGCATTTTCTTTTTTTGTGGTCATGCTGACCCATTCAAGATGATCCACTGATCGATTATTTGTCTAAATATCTATTTAATTACTCTTCTTGGGTATTACTATTTACATGGCTTTAATAAATTGAAAAATATGGAGTACCTGCCTCCAGGGTCCTTGCTTTGAGTTTTGTGCAGAGGAACTGACCATAGTCAAAAGTTCCTCCATCTCAAGTTGAATTGTGGATTTAGAAGAATCTTCCCCAGACAGGAGACCAGAATAATCAAACTCCAATTGTGTTTTAGAAAAGGGAATGTTTATGCTAATGTTGGCCCTGGTGAATGAGACCTTTGGGCTGCCCTTATGGAATGCAGCCACCATACAGATAAGCTGGATCCTTGGCTGAGGACTCTGGGACCGAGATGGGAAGAACAAATGAGGACTGTTTCAGAAAAGTGGGACATCCAAAAAGAATGAGGAAGCTGGAGAGTCCGAGAGGAGAAGTGATTGAATGGTAGAGGGCAGGAAGCCTCTCTTGGATGCTTGTCCTGGAATGTGTGCCAAGAAAGAAAGAGTAATTCAGGGACATTTCTGGGACTGGAGTAGAATCCAAGGGAGACACTGAGTTGAGGTTCAGGTGCCCTGGATGAAACAGTTCTGATCTGGAACCGAGGGTTGCCAAGATCAAAAGTATTTTGCTTTTTGGCAGCAGGGTAGAAGTGAGGATGAATTTTAATTGTCAAAGAAGGAGCTGATGGTTCAAAGATTTAGACTAAAATCATAGCTTGCTACTATGGGGGGATAAACTAGAAGGTGGACAGGAGGACCTCAAGAAATTCTTAGTCATTCACATTTTTCATTTCTTTAAAAATGGTGGGGAGGCTCTTCTCTTGGGGACCCCCCAGGAAATTGCCATAATTTGAGATGAATAGTAGTATGGTGTGCAGTGGATAGGCACTGAAACTGGAATCAGGAACACCTGGGTTCCAATCTCTTTCTCAGACAAAAGTTCCCTATCTGCAAAAAGAGAGGGTTTGGTCTCAATGTCCTTGGTGATCCCTTCTAGCTTCAAATCTATAATTCCATGATACCCTTTGTTGGTCAGCACCCCCTCAAGACCATGTCTGCTGAATATCTCTGTTGTGGTCTACCATTCGCTGGGCTGTAAAGGCAGCTAGATGACACAGTGGATAAAGTATTAGACCTGGAATCGGGAAAACCTGAGTTCAAATATGATCTCTGCTATTAGCTGTGTGATCCTGGGCAAGTCACATACCTCTGCCTCAGTTTCCTTATCTGTAAAATGAGCTGGAGAAGGAAATATCAAACAATTCTGGGATCTTTGCCAAGAAAACTCAAAAAGGACTCATTGGTGAGTCTTTCCCCATAGTGGAAATCTAAAACTCTTCTAATGCATATATGAGGGTTATACACCATCATACCTAATCAGTAAGTCAACAAAAGTCAGTAGAATGCTTTAGGCTATGATTACATCTCTTTTTTTTTTACCACTTTATTTCTGGTCCCAATCAGGGTGAGGACCAGTCAATCTTATGAATGGGGTTAGAGAAGTCCTGCTAAATGCCTTATTATCCATCTGCATCCCTCAAATTCATTTCAGATACTCTCCCAATAAGATTCCACCAGAGCTATGAGGAATGAGGTTCCTTTTCCCCCCCATGATGCTCTCTACCTGGAATGTAAATGTACCTAGAAGCAAGAACATTCTTGCCTTTATAATATATCTCTTCTAGCAATAGATGGGCTAACTTTACAAAAACACAGGTTCCTTTATAGATTCACTCATTTGTCTATGCAAGAGATGATTAAGTGTATAATAAGGATAACTCATGTGTGAGTTACAAAGATTTACTCTGAGGTAGCTTATTTCCTAGTAGAGTAAAGAGAAACATGAATCAAACTTGATATTAATTCATGGGAAGCATTCTTCTTTCTGATGATGATGTCCTCTCTGGCCTGAGAGTTTCAGATTATGGTTCTTACCCTATTCCTGATTTTGTCTTCTTATGCTCTTGCCTAGGTTTAGCATTGAATTGACATTAAATTCAAACCATTAAGCATAGTAGAACAGTGGATAGAGTGCCAAAAACCTGGAGTTGGGAAGACCTGGGTTCAAATCTGGCCTCAGTTACTTCCTATCTGTGTGACCCTGGGTAAGTCACCTAGCCTTTGCTCTTCTGTTCTAGGATTGATACTAAGAAAGAAGGTATTAGAAATGGGATTTTTTTAAAATTAATTTTTTGTTGTTGTTGGGAAAATTCCTTCCCTTTCAACAAATGGCCACCCCGACTTTGTTTGAAGCCTCACATGAAGGAGGAACTTACTGCTTTTTTAAGTGTCCCATTTCGTTTTGGGGCATTTGTATTTGCTAACAAATGTTTCCCAACAGGAGCTTAAATTTGCTCCTATGGAGCTTTTGACCTCTTGGTCCTGGTTCTGCCCTCCAGGTCCATGTACAAATCTGATCCCTTTTCTCTATATGAATTTTTCAAATACCTGAAGAATTCATAGGTCCCCCCCTCCCCGCACTTCCATCCCAAATCTTCTTTCCTCCAGACTAATTATTCCCATTTCCTTCATCTGCTATGGACTCGGAATTGTCCACCATCTTGGATGGCTTCTCTTGATGCTCTCTAGCATGTTAATGCCTTTCTCCAAATGCGGTACCCAGAACAGAACACAATGCTCCAACCAGGCTGGTCACAGAGGAATTGTTCCTCTTGACACCAAGCTGGCTATTGGTCCTGGGCAAGTCACAACCTCCATATGCCTCAGTTTCCTTATTTGTAAAATTAGGGAGTTTCATGGATAAAGGAAAGACAAAGGTGAATGGAACTAGAGAGAGGCCAACTCTCCTATTTGGTAAACTCCACTGGTTCCCTTTGACTTCTAGGATCCAATATTAAATCCAAAGCCCTTCAAGACCTAATCTCTTCATCTACCTTTTCAGTCTTCTAATATTTTACAACATCCCCCTTTCTTTCCCAGCCTCCATGAATTCTACAAATGGTGACACTGGCTTCCCTGCTGTTCCTCATAAACATTCTACTTATCATTATGGTGACAAGACCTCACATTCCCCCTGGCTGTCCACCATACTTAGAATGCTCTCCCTCCTCTCTACATTCACTGCCTTCTTCAAGTCTCAGCTAAAATCTCAATGTGTATGGGAAGACTTTTCTGGCCCATTCCTTAATTCTAGCTCCTTCCTTCCTAGATGTTGCTTTCCCATATACATCCTGTTTGTTCAAAATTGTTTGCTTGCTGTCTCCCTCATTAGACTGGGAGTTTCCTGGGGGCAAGAACATGTGAACATGTCTTGCCTCTCCTTATATCTCCAGCGCTTAGCACAGTGCCTAGCACAGAGTAAGCACTTAATAAATTGTTACTGACTGATTGATTGATTGATTGATTGACAAATGGTCTCTAGGATACAAAGGAAGAATGTCAGCAGGAAATCATGTTGATTTGGGCCATCCATCCCAAACTCCCTTGTTGGTTTGCCTTTTTGTTTGCTTGTTTGTTTGTTTTTAATCCTTTACCTTTTGTCTTAGAATCCATATTGGTTCCCAGGCAAAAGAGTGGCAAGGGTTAATCAGTGGGGGTAAATGACTTGCCCAGGGTCACACACGGAGGAAGTGTCTGAGGTCATAGTTGAACCCAGGACTTCTTGTCTCTTAGCTTGACTCTCAATCACTGAGCCACCTGATTGCCCCCAGTGTGATTTTTTTGAGAATCTTAGTCTTTTGGGAATTTAGCATATGCTGAGGAGAGTTTCTATTCCTTTAGCTTATCCAGATGGTAAACAGTGGGAGGAAAGATTGACTCTGCTGAGAAAGGAGTCCTCTTAAATGTGTCACACTTTGGCAATCCAAATAGAGGTGAATGCTGGTTTTTTATCTAAAACTCTAGATTCAAATCCTGCCTGCTTCTGCTACCAGACGTCTTGAGCAAGTCACTGAACCTCTTTGGGCCTCAGATTCCTCATCTTTAAAATAAAGAGATTTAATCAGATGACCTCTGTGATGGCTTCCAGATTAACTCTGTGATATCATCAAGAGGAGATAGCTGGGGGCAGCTGGGTAGCTCAATGGATTGAGAGTCAGGCCTAGAGACTAGAGGTTCTAGGTTCAAATCCGGCCTCAGACACTTCCCAGCTGTGTGACCCTGGGCAAGTCACTTGACCCCCATTGCCTACACTTACCACTCTTCCACCTATAAGTCAATACACAGAAGTTAAGGGTTTAAAATAAAATAAAAAAAGAAGATAGCTTTTAGCTATAATTTTCTAAGCTCCTAGGACTCTCTACCATTTCCTGTTCTGTCATTCTCCTGACTTCTTTGTCATACTTCAGTCACTAGCAACCCCATCTTGGTCCTAAACTGGATTCATAGGCTACCAGATAGCATCTGTAGGTTTATGCCTTCTCAGGGCTTTTCTATTATAGCATTAGTATCAGTTGTCAGGAAGACCTGAATTCCAATTCAACCTCAGATATTTATTAGCTGTGTGACCCTGGGCAAGTCACTTAAACCTGTTTGCCTTAGTTTCCTTATCTGTAAAGTGAGCTGAAGAAGAAAGTGACAAACCATTCCAGAGTCTTTGCCAAGAAAACCCAAAAGGGTCATGAAAAGTCGTACACAGTCAAAATAACTGAACTATGACAATAAATCACATTGGAGAAGGACTTAAAAAAAAA
Source organism: Gracilinanus agilis (assembly GCF_016433145.1). Classification (NCBI taxonomy): domain Eukaryota; kingdom Metazoa; phylum Chordata; class Mammalia; order Didelphimorphia; family Didelphidae; genus Gracilinanus; species Gracilinanus agilis. Next base: position 37,462,343 of record NC_058133.1, on the reverse strand, counting down.
AGACCTTGATTTCTCTGACTCCAGATTTTCTACAATTACTCCTCATGTTTCTGAAGGACAGGAGACATTCCCACTCGCAAAGGGCGCTGTGTTTATTTGCTCTTCAACAAAACAACCGAGTCTTCTCAGCTAAGAAAATAGTAGAAGAATATCCCATATTTCTGATCCAGAGGAAACACCAGTTTTTTAACCATTCAATACCAGTACAAAAGTCTTTGGCTTTTATTTATTACCAGTGCCAATCTTCAGGCAGGGAGACAATTTTTCCATTTTTTGTGCGGAGCATGCCCCTAAATGTATTTTCTGTGCTTTCTGATTCCATTTTCTCAAATGACTTTAGTGGATTGTTACCCTCTTCAGCAAGTTTTCCTTTTAAACAGTCTCAAAACTTCAAATAACAGGAAGACCGAGTAGGCTGGCCAACTCTGTTTATCTTTTTAAAGAATATTTTATTTTTTCCTCAATTACATATGAAAACAATTTTTTAAGATTCATTTTAAAAATAATTTTTAAGCTCCAAATTTGGTACCTTCCTCTTCTCTCCCCTCCCAGATAGAACATAGATTATACATGTATAGTCCTACAAAACACTTTTCAAAATATTGCAAAAGAGAAGGCACACCAAAAAGCCAGAGGGGGCCAAGGAAAATAAAGAGAGTTTAAAGAGTATGTTTGCATTTGTATCCAGACTCCTCAGTTCTTTCTCTGGAGGTAGAGAGGATTTTTCATCACAGGTCCTCTGGAATTGTTTTCCTGTGTGTTTTTCTTTACCTTTGTTCTCAGCCTTTCCTTTCTTGTGGCCAAGTCCAATCTATCCTTAGATAAGTATGACCTTCAGGGGTAAGCTTGCCCCACAAAGCCCAGTCTAGGAGGCTTCCCGTTTCTTTTTTTTATTTAATTGTTATATTGAAGTGCTTGTTTGTTTGTTTGTTTTAAGAAAAAGTCATTTCTCCATATCTCTGTTACCACTGAATCTTCACTTGGAAGAAAGAAAAATAATTTAGTACAAGGAGAAAACTTCCATCTCTGGCAATTATAATAAAAACAAAAATAAAAACAACCCCTCCAGTCCCCCAAAACAACTCCTATTACTGCTACTAAGATCTCTACACTGTGACAACAATGACCACAGTAAAGAAGGTGAGTTCAAATCCAGACTCAGACAATTACTAACTGTATGATCCTGGCCAAGTCATTTAACTTATGTTTGTGTCAGTTTCTTCATCTGTAAAATGGGATTAGTTAAAGCACCAACCTCCCAGTGTTGTTGTGAGGAACAAATGAGGTAATAATTGTAAAGTGCTTAATACAGTACCTGGTATAGAGTAGATGTTATAGAAATGTTTATTATTACTCTTAATGACTAATATTTGATTAATGGTTAATTAATTTAAATAAATTATTAATTAACAACACAACTAGCATTTCTATATCAATTTAAGGTTTGCAAAGCACTTAATACATATTATGTCATTTTATATGTCTAAGCAATGTTCTCATGTTAAGTAACCCCTCCACCATGTCTTCATTTCCACCACCTAGAAGAGGGAAATGTGTTTCATCATTAATCATGAATCCCAGAGGACCAGAATTAAAGTTGCAATGAATGACTTTGGTGGACTTCTCTTCTTTTCATTAACCCTATAGTAGTCCCCACATCTATTTTTCTCATTCTGTTTATTTTGCTTTGCATCAGTCCATCATTTAAAGGAACCCACAGTTGGGGGGGGGGGAATGCTAAATTTCAGAGTTAGCAATTCTGGGCTCCAGTTGTGATTATTACCTATAAGACTATGGATGAGTCATTTCAAGTCTCTGAGCTTCAATATTCTTACCTTTAAAATGAAGAGGTTGGATTCAATGACTCTCAAGTTCTCTTACAGATTTAAATCTAAATGTATTCTTTGATTTTTTTTCTATTTGCCATTCTTTACAAAGAAATTGCTTTCCATTACATTCATATTTTACACATATGTTCAGCCATTCCCCAACTGTCTGTTTGGGACTAATTTTGCTTCTAATTATTTTTCTACCACTATTAATGCTTTTAAGAATATTTTATCTTTTTTATGCCTTAAGTCCTCTCTGGAACTATTACTAAGACAGATGTTTTGTTTCAGTGGAAGGAAGGAATTCCTCCAGGTTTGATGGTCAGATTCTCTAATATCCCCCACTCTGTTCTAGGAGTTTTGAAGTCCTACCTTCTGACTTTCTCTTTCATAAGGCTAAAGGAGTCCTCCACAGTCTATAGAATTTCCTTCCATAGGATTCCCACATTATCTAGCAAAAATTCCCCTTTGCAAATCTAATGCCTGTCTCACCTTAAATAGTCAGGTCCTTTGTACCTTTATGATGAAATGTGTGATTAATTGATTGCTTGATTCCTGAGTCTATGTGGCTATGGATTGAAAGGACTCGGGTAATAGTGTGGAAGAGATGTTGGGTTTGGAAATAGAAACCTTAGATTCAGTTTTGGCTTTACCATGGACCAGTTGGGTGACCTTGGGTAATCACTTAATCTCTGAGCATCAGTTTTCTTATTTACAAAATGAAAAAGGATTGGACTAGATCCAGCTTTCAGTTACTCAGTCAAGAAACAATTATATAATGTCTTCTTTGTGTCAGACACTGGAAGGGGTAGGAAATTCTACTGAGGACACATTTTGAAGTTTAATCTTCATTATTAACATTTTCTCGATCACTCTCTAAAGTCTACTAGACAATAAACAAAACACTAACTCAAACCCTGGTGTGTAGGGCTTCAGGATTTTGGAGGCATAAATGGTAGCACTGAAAATTTAACAATCAGATCTCAGGAACCAGTTCTAGAAATAGTTCTAGCCTTCCTCTGATTAGAGCTCTCTTTCAGCGTGACAATTCTTATTATTTTATGGGTGTAGAAGATTTTGCTTATGGAATGTGTACAGAGAAAGGATGCCATGGCAAGTCATAATAATGATCCTCTCGATTTCTTCATAGGGTTCTATTCCCTTCCACTTATATTGAGCACCTACCTATTTGTTGAAAAGTTCTAGAACTTTCTTTAAGCATCCTAGTTTTGCCAGTGATGAAACTCATGGATGAGAAAAAGTTTGTAAAACAAAACAGAGAAAAAATGAGAGTAGACAGACAGTAAGAATGAACTGAGCTCTCCTAGGAGGTAGTCCCTGACCAAGGACCACACAGAAGGATAAAAATAGCACAAAGGTATTAGATGCCCTAAGGCCCTCCCTGGAGTTCCATTTTCTTAAAGAGGCATCTATGGCTAGCCTTAATTTTCCCCTCTTCTTTTATTAGTTAACTGTACAGTCACCCTTGAACCATTAATTTATTATGGGATTTTCTGGTGTCAATCTTAACCATCTGCCTGGTTTCAAAAAAAAAAAGAAAACAAAAGAAAACAAACAAAAAAAATCCAACCCCAAATGCTACTCTTTAGCCTCTTTTGGTCCCAATAAAAAAAAAAAAAAGGAGCAAAAGACACCCTCCCCCACACAGGGCACACTACCATTCACCTTTCATTTTAAATTCTTTGCAAAAAAAAAAAAGGGAGGGGGCAGAGAATGCCAGGCAGCCTTGAGTACCCAGCCCATTGGTCTTCCAAACCACTCCTTTGTCCTTCTGCTCCAAGAATTCATCCTTCAAAAAACAAAAGAGCTTTGAGGACTAGGGTTGGAGTGGGAGACCCATAAAAGAAAGAAAAGCATCTTGAGGACTTTGCAAATAGGCTCCATTGAGAGCTTCTCCAGACTAAAAGGTGTCTTTTCAAAGGCCATTATGATTCAGGATGGACGTGAAGGGTAATCAGCAGCTTTCCTGGAGTAGCTCCGTTTGAATGAACTCTGATCAGCCAGTCTACCATGAGAATAGGAGGGAATTTGTGAGGACTTGTAGAATTTTCCATGAATGAAAAGCCCACAATAATGTTAACGGTTGTTTAAAAAAATAGAGAGAAAGGACCAGTGTGGGCTTTGTGTGAGGCTAAGGTGACGTCAGGGGACTCAAGTGGTTTGGGGAATAACAACAAAAAACCTGGAGGGCTGGTTTCCAGACTCTTTTCAAATCTGATGGTTTCACAAAAGCCACAGCCTCTTCCTTGGGGCCCAAGATTGAGGAGTTCATTTCTCTGGGCTACTTGAGTTCTGGGATTTGGAGTCCTGGGACCCTAGAATCCTACCTAGGAATGACTTGGACTCCAAGTCTACCTGGAGCTCACTTAAACACATGTACCTGCACTTACTGATGCTAGAAAAGTTCTTGGCACTGTCCCTGGTACTTAGGTCTGAGGATACTTAATAAATGTTTGAGGACTTGACCAGAAGAGAGCAAGAACAGAGAATGGCTCCCAATCCCCTTACTGAGGGTTCTGTAGCAAATGAAATAACCTATGCAAAATACTTTTCAAATCTTAAAGGGTTATAGAAATGCTAGCTATTTTTGATATTATAAACCCAGGAGAGGGTGTTCAGGACACAACTTGCCCACATTTTAGATTTAAAATTTTACAAGTGCTTATTCTCTCCCCCCCCCCAAGTTTAAAGAAAAAAGCAAAACCTTTTAACAATTATTCATAATCAAGACCAACAAATTCCCTTATTGGTCGCATAAAGAAAATAAAAAGTCCCATGTGAATACTAGTCTCACCTCTGCCAGGAGCTTCCTACCCACTTTCGCTTCATTTTGGGGGTATAGATTTATACATTTTTTATTAAACAAGGCATTTCTCCATTAGATTACAGGCTCCTCCAGGGCAAGGAGTGTTTCATTTTGGTCTTCCTATTCCTAGCATCTAGCACTATCTGGCACAGAATAAGGGACTGTTGATTCATTGACTGATAGTTCTCTCACCATCCCCATTAATTTTGCCTGAATTCCTTCAAGACTAGACTTAAAAATTAGTTTTTTTCTGGAGACCTTTCCTGGCCTACCTCCTCCCCATCCACACCCTCTGAAGGTAAAGGTTTATAAAACACACACATAAACTCTAGGGGCTCATGGCAGGTAGGACAGTGCTCTGGGGAGTGGGATTCTGGCAAGTAAGAAGCCAGCTCTTAGAAGGGAATCACTCATGTCATGGGGGAAGATTTTTTTCCTCCTTTTTCCTTCATCAGTTTTATAGTCTTGTAGCTGAGTTATTCTTTATTTTTCACTTTTATTATCATACAAAACACACTTCCATATTGGTCATTGTTGTAAGAGCAAAATCCTATATAACTAAAACCCCCAAACAAAACCAAAGATAAGACTCCAATAGTTCTCTCTCTGGAGGTGGACAGCATTCCCTGTCTTAAGTCCTTCAGAATTGACTCAGATCATTGCTTTGCTGAGAGTAGCCAAGTTTTCACAGATAATCACCGTCCAATATTGCTGTTACTGTGTACAATGTTCTCCCAGTTCTGTTTCCTTCACTTTGCATCAGTTCCTGCAGATCTTTCCAGATTTTTCAGAAATCATCTTGCTTATCATTTCTTATAGCACAATAGTATTTCATTCCTAACACATACCACAATTTGTTCAGGTGTTCCCCAAAGGATGGGCATCCCTTCAATTTCCAATTCTTCGTCACCCCAAAAAGAGTAGCTATAAATATTATTGAACTAGTAGGTCCTTCTGCCCCACTCCCTTTTTAAAAATCTCTTTGGGGTACTAGATGAGTTATTCTTTAGGTGGAGACTGCTTGCACAAAAGGGAAGTGTCTTCCCTGGGGAGAAATACCTCCAAACTGCTTTTCTTTATTTAATAATAATAATAATAGCAAGTAATTCAAGTTCTGTCAAGGTGATTTCCTGTATGCACTTAGCTATTTTTACTAGTCTTCCTCATTAGAATGCAAACTCCTAGAGGGCAGGGATTACTTTTATTTTTTAACTGACTGATTATTCAAATCAACCTGAAGCTATTTACTTTTTCTGCAACTTGCCTACAGTCTGGGAGAAATCCACCATCTGCTACTTAAAGTCCAGCCTAAGGGGCAGCTAGTGGCTCAGTGGATTGAAAGTTCTGAGTATGGATCTAAAATTGGATTACTTACCATAATCACTAAAACTGTTTCCTACTCCTGGGTTCAAATTTGACCTCAGACACTTCTTAGTGTTGGGACCCTGGGCAAGTTACTTGACCCTTATTGCCTAGCTTTTATTGCTCTTCTGTCTTGGAACCAACATATGTTGATTCTAAAATAGAAGGTTATTGTTTAAAATAACAATAACAATAAAATATAAGCAAGTTTGAAAAAATTGAGAACTCATAAATCTCAAATTATTATTTTTAAATTATCCTTTATTTATTTTAACATTCATTTTCTTAAAATTTGAGTCGCTTATTCTCTTCTTCTCTCCAACTTCTCCCCCCACTTGTTGAGAAGACAAGCAATAAGATATCAATTATACATGTAAAGTCACACAAAACATTTCCATAATAGCTATGTTGCTTTTTAAAAAAAGGCAAGAAAAATAAAATAAGTCTCTGAGTTCATCAGTTCTCTCTCTGGTGGTGATAAATCTTGAATTACTAAGACAGTTATTTACAACTGCCTTGAGCCCAGGCTTGAAAAGACAATTTTCTTTAAAGACTCATGGACACATTGGTGCACTGTATCAGCAGGTAAATTATCTAGGTTTGGATGAAGTAAGAAGTGAATGAATTAGACATCACTTCTGCTACTTACTCTGTGATCTTGGGCAATCTTTTTGAAACCACAGGTAATAATAATAATAGCCTTTATAGAATGCTTATATAAAATTTTGAAATAAATTGTAATTTTTATAAATACTTATATTTATAACATATTTATAAATATTATCTCCCTTGATCCACAATTCTTGGAAAGTAGGTACTATTTTTTTCTCCTTTCTCCTACATAAGTCTTTTAACCTTCTAGCTGAGTTTTTCTTCAGGAGGAGACAGCATACCCAGAAGAGAATATGCCAAGTCAGTTATGGCAGGAGACAAGAGAAGCTTCATAAGCTGAGAGAGAGCCAGCAGTGACTGTCAGGAACTGTCACTTGAAAAAACAGTCTCTGGGAACCAGACTGAAAAATCTGCCTAGCAGAGACACCAAGAAGAATGAGAACAACACAAAAAGAGAAAGGATTTTAGAGTCTTACTTAGGACTTCAGGGAGGTGTCAGTTGCTTTGGGCCACGTGTGTTCCTCTTGTGTGCCTCTCACTACTAGTGAGCATACTTTGCTGATGCCCACTCTGCCTTCTCAGGTTATGTGTAGCTATGGAAGGGCACCATGTTTAAGGATGGAGACGATCTTTGTTTAGTGGCTTAATGAATAGTGCTGGAACCTGGAGAATCTAAGTTCAACTCTTAACTTAAAAGCTGTATGATCCTATACAAATTACTTTACCCAGTTTGCCCCATTTTCTCCCTCTTTCAAATGAGCTGGAGAAGGAAATGGCAAACCACTCCAGTATCTTTGCCAAGAAAACCCCAAATGAGATTGTGAAGAGTCAGATGTGACCAAAAAAAAAAAAACGAATAAACAAAATATTTGCTTATTATTGTTCTTGTCATGCCTTATTAGTAAATGCCTTTGCTCTGAGTCATTAGTGTTCTTCGGTTAGCTCTTAGAGGTAAAACCAAAGGGGCTGGCTCATGAGTTTGAGTCTGGGACCCAAGGAGTTGCCCAGAATTAAAGCACAATAAATCAGCATTATTCCAAATGGAATGTTTGGAACAATTTCCAGCTCCACTAAGAGTGCATCAGTGTGTGGAACTCTCTTTGAGGCAAGACTCCAACATTGGCTGTTTCCACAAAAAAACAAAAAGAATTCCATAACTGAATTAAAAAAAAATAAAATCTTACCTTCTTTCTTACAACCAATACCAAGTATCTGTTCCAAGGTGGAAGTCACCAAGGAGTAGGCAACTGGGATTAAGTGACTTGACTAGGGTCACACAGCTGGAATGTGTCTGAGGCTAGATTTGAACCTAGGTCTTCCCAACTCCAGACCTGGCTCTCTATCCACTGAGCCACTAAACTGCTCCCATAACTGAGATTTTATGAGATTTAATTTGGTATAAAAACCGTTCACACAATGTGCTAAAGAGCAATAATGGATAGGAAATAGTTTGCTTTTCATAAGACATCATCTAATAGACAAAACCCCAAAAAAGCTAAACTGGAATCTGGCCTCTTAATTTTAGAGTAAGACAGGAATCGGGTGAAATCAAATGACTATAGTAAGGATGCTTACTTTGTTGACTTTTTTGCTTGGCCTTATCTGTATAAAATCAGTCTGGTGTGTGCTGTTAAAAAATGCCTTTTTCCTTTTTACCTTAGTAATCATCAGCAGACAACAGAACCAACACAAGCATTTAATTTTCAGAGAACAAAGAAGGGGATTGCATATGAGATCACAAACTTCTGTCATACATAGTTCAATATCTTAAGGGGACATATTAAATATATTTAGGTAGTACAAAATTGCCCTGCTTTTTTGTATCCCCATGTATTATTTTTTAATTTTATTTTTTATATTATTATATCTATATTATATATTATTATATCTATATTATATATGTTATATATAATATTATAAAATATTATTATTTTAAGCCTTCAGCTTCTATCTTAGAATCAATGCTAAATATTGGTTCCAAAGCAGAAGAGCAAGAAGGGCTAGGTGATGGGAGTTAAGACTTGGCCACTCATAGCTAGGAAATATCAGAGGCCTGAGCCATCTAGCTGCCCCCTTCCACTATGTATTTTTAAAAATGTGTTACTGATGCTCTCTTGCTCTTCCTCCCCCAATCTATATAAGTATCAAGTCCCTCCTTTGCCACCAGCTAGCCAAATGACCCTAAGGGTGCCCCTCAATCTCTCAGTGTCCTAAACAATGAAGACTTTTTCACCCTGTGAGATTACACTCAGGAATCCATTTCCTCCTCTTTATTCCCTTCTATTACAACCTTGAACTTAGCACTTGGGACTAGGGCTGTGATATGGGAGCTTTTGACTTGTCTTGCTTGGAAATCAGATCATCACATCTTTTTTACTATTTCTAAATAATGCTCCCCATTTCCTTTTCCAGCTCCTCTTCATTATGATCTTTTCCCATTAGAATGTAAGTTCTTTGAGACAAGGGACATCTCACTTCCTTGCATTTGTATCTCCAGCACTGGGCTTGGCAGATAGTAAACACTTAACTATGGAACAAACACCTTTTCATTCAGAAATTGCAGAAGAGTTCTTTCCTGGGAGCTCCCTAGATAAGTGAACTCACAGGTCCAATCTTGTAACTCCCCACTAACATCTTCCTCCCCTCCAAAAATCTCCCTTCCTTGACTATCTGCATAGGTAGATGAAAAATGCACATCATAACCATGTGTAAGAGGATTTATTACATTCTCTACCTCTATTCTAGCCAAGTGGTCTCCAAGTGTGTGGATCAGGGACTCTTCAAGGGATCCAAGAAGTCAAAACAATTTTCATACTCATAATTGCAACTTAATTTCTAATAGAGCAAATGTGAATAAATATAAAACACAAAAGGAGTCAAGAAACCAAAAGGTTGGTGGGAGCTCGGCTTCATCATCAATCTTTTGAAGTCAAGATTGGTCCCTGCTCTGAGGTCCTTTATATTATTGAAATCTAAAAGAATTTCATGGACTGAATGTTCCAAATATATTGGTTCAAATAGTTTAGTTTAGTTCATACTTTCCCATGAAGTTAATTATTGTTATTATTAAATCATTTTCAGTCAAATCAGTTTCTTCATCACCCCATTTAGGGTTTTGCTGGTCAAGATATCAGAATGGTTTGCCATTTCCTTCTCCAGCTCATTTTACAGATGAGGAAATGGAGGCAAAAAGGGTTAATTGACTGAGGATGTATTTGAACTCAGATCTTCCTGACTCCAAGCCTGACACTTTATCCAATGGATCATCCAGGTGCTTAGGAATCAAAATATTTGTGCCTTTCTATAGCAGTTGTTTATGCCTGTCTATTAAAAGGAAATGGGCAGTTTGAAATGCGTCCAACAAGCAACACTCCAACTCCTTTACTGCCCTGATGTGCTAATCAACTCCTTTGTCTTATTTCCTGAGTTTGCCTTATTGATCTGATTCAAGATTTTTTTTAACAGTTGAACCGTGGTATAAATGAATGTAATGAAATATCATTGTGTCATAAGAAACAATAAATAGGGAGGATTCAGAGAAACATGGAGAGACTTGTGTGATCTGATTCAGAGTGGAGAAAGCAGAATCAGGAAAAATAATGACTATAGTGAATAAATGATTTTTAAGAAACAAATGCGATTTTGCTTGTTTAAGGAGTTTCTGGGGAAGAATTTCTCTACTCATTCAGACTGGCATCTACTCTATAACTAGAGATGCTTTGGGACTGAAAGGTCACACAGCTGAGATGGGTCAAAGACAGGATTCAAACCGATATCTTGCTGACTCTAAGACCAACCCATATCACTATTCCTTTAAGTATTCCACCACACATCCTCTAAGGTAAATAATGGCAGCATAAAAAAGCAGCTAAATTCTGATGAATTTTAATCTGTTTTTTTTTAAACCCTTGTACTTCGGTGTATTGTCTCATAGGTGGAAGATTGGTAAGGGTGGGCAATGGGGGTCAAGTGACTTGCCCAGGGTCACACAGCTGGAATTCTGATGAATTTTAATGAGCAAACTCAGTTCTGGAAAAATGACAAGGAAACAGACCTTCCTCCAATGGGCAGAGAGCTGAGAACTATTGAGGAATTTTAAATGGGATTAATGGTCAGCTATCTTTGTTTAGGAATTTTATTTTGTTTCAAGGAAGGGTTTGATGTTGGTGATGGAGGAATTTACAAAGGGAAACTGGCATTAAGAAAAGGCAGCAATAAAACTTTTTAAAACAAGTGAAATAAAATTAGTCCATTGGACTAGGTAGTGAAGGCTCTTTCTATCTCTAAATCTTAGAATGCTCTGATGCTGTGTTTTTAGCTACCTGGGGAGGGGTCATGCACACCAATTAAGTCTGAGTGTCAGAGCATCTATTTGGGAAGGGAAATATAGTAGGCTTTGGCTAAGGGAACTAATTTGTCTGCCCAGCTGTGCTCTGATATTTCAATGCATCAAACAATGTTTTTCCCTCAATGTGTAAACTCCCTTCAGTGGTACAGATCACAGCTCATCCCATGCATCTCTTGTCCATGACCTCCAAAAGAGGTTCATCAAATACATCAGGAGTCTACCTTTAAGTCTCTTGATATCGCCTCAATATTAATGGTGCTCCCAAGTTGTCCAATAGTTATCTGCTCCTTTTACTTCTACGTGCCGCCATCTTCTTTTCTAATTACCCGCCTCTTTAATGTTATCCTTAGAGCTTCTTTCCCCACACAATTTTTTGCTAGTCATATGTTGAACCCCTTTTATTCTTGCCTTAAGCCTCTGCACTTCTTTTAATTTTAATTTTATTTATATAATGAAATTAAATTAAATTTCAAATTTTAATTCTTTGAAAATGGGTGTTAACAAGGGGGTTGATCTAGATAACCTCTGAGGTCCCTTCCAGCTTTGAGTCTATCTTACTATGACCCCATGACTCTCAGACCTATAGCATCCACAGAAGAATATTGATGTTTCCAAAGGTGGGTCTTTGTTTCTGGGAGAAGCCTGCGGTCATTAAAATCACTGTGCAATTTCCCAAAGGCAATCCCAGACCACCTTCTTGAGCTCTGCTTAGCTATAGCCCCTCTAAATCAAAAGCTGGCAATTGTAAAGGCCAGTCGAAACAAGTCAGCAAAAGAGGGGGCTGAGGAAGAGGATGAAATGAGAACAGAAGGTGTTTTTACCAGCATCTTTTTAAGAAGGGGAATAAAAGGAGGCTGCCTGAGGCAGGGGATCCCCTAAATAAAACTCCAGATGCTCTTTGGAACAACAGGAGAGATTTGGGAGCTGCATTACAAAGTGTTCCTGCTGTGTTCAGAGAGCTAAGCTTGACATCCAGACTACCATGGCCCAGCTCAAGAACACAAGATGCTGCTATAGGTTAAATTGCACCTCCAGGATTATACAACTGGAACTAGGTTTTCTTGAGTCTATTTGCTAGGAATTGCTAAATACTAAAGAAAAGGCAAAAAACATGGCCCCTGAGCTCACATTTATAAAGGGGGAGAAAATATGTGAAAAAGCAGAAACTATATATATATTTAGTATAAATGGATGGTAATCTCAGTTTAATGTGAAAAATTTTATTCCTGAAGCTATCTAGACAACATGGCTGTGCCTAGAGAGTGGGCCAGGTATCCTAGTACTCTCTGGGGAAAGTGTTACCCCTTAACCCTTCCCCAGAGCAGAATATAATGGGGAAAGGAATGAGCCAGTGGTCATGCTTTCCCCAGGGTGAGCAGATATACTTGGACCACCCTCTTTGGACTTCTGTGCCCACAAAGAACCTGGTTTTCAGCTCCTTCAAGACTCACATCTTTTCCAAGCCAAGTCTCTTGTACAATTATGTAGAAAAACCCAATTGGTGATATCCAAAAAGTATCTCAATCTGAATTCTGAGACTATCATCTTCCTCTCAGGAGATGGTTAACATGGTCCATTATTGGTCCTCTGGAATCTTGGTTGGCCATTGCTTTGATTGGTATTTTTTTAATTGATCAATTAAGAAAATTTTTCCATAGTTACATGATTCATGTTCTTTCTCTCCCCTCCTCCAAACCCCCTCCCATAGCCAAGGTGCAATTCCACTGGGTTTTATACGTGTTATTGATCAAAACCTATTTCCATATTATTGATCTTTGCACTAGAGTGATGATTTAGACTACATCCCCAGTCGTATCCCCATTGACCCATGTGATCAAGCAGTTGTTTTTCTTCTGTGATTCTGTTCCCTCAGTTCTTTCTCCATTGATTAGTATTTTTAAGTCATTTAAAGTCGTTTTTACTTACCATGTTATTATTTTGAAAGCTGTTCTGGTTCTGCTCCTTATCTACCATATCAGTTCATAAAAGTCTTTCTTGGTTTCCCTAAAAATGTTCCTCTCATAATTTCTCATAGCATAATAGTATTATATCACACACACACACACATATACACACACACATCTTTGTTCAGCCATTTTCCAAGCTTGCCTGATTTTTCTCTCCTGGCCTGCTGCCTTCCTCTGGATCCATCTTTAGGGTCTTCTGCAAAAGGAGGGTTATTATACTTTTGTAAGAAAAGCAACATACCTTTTGCTCTTTTGTCAGTCAAACCCACAGTTATACTTAGCCAAGACAGCAGTAAGGTCTTTCTGGTCAAGATTTTTTTTAAACAATACTTTGGAATCCCAATGGGATTTCCTTTATATTTCAAGTTAGGTCAGTTTTTTTCATCTCTCATCATGCTGCTAAGACCATTCAAATCATCTTAAAGTTTGACAAGTCTAACAGAAACATTCAACAAGACTGGAGGGGTGGACAAAAAAGAAAATGACTTGAGTCCTGCATCCCTGTGTCTATAACATGGCACTGTCCCATATGTAAATACTTATATAGTGCTCTACAATTAAAATAATAAGAGAATGTTAGATTTGGAAGGTTCATTAGAGGTCATCTAATACAGAAGTGTTATATGTTGGAATTTAGGGTGATGTGTGGCCTACAACATTCCTGAATATGATTTGAGCTATATTAAAATGTAATTGGAATATAAAAATGTTTTGAATGATAATACATGTATAACCCAGTGGAATTGCTTGTCAACTCTGGGAGAGGGGAGAGAAAAGGGGAGGGAAAGAACATGAATCATATAACTTTGGAAAACTGACATGGAAATTTGCTACTGGAATAAAATAAAGATAAAATTTAAAATAAAAAATAAAATGTAATTGGAAAATATTTAAAATAAATAAAAATGCAACAAAACAGACAATATCATACTTGAAAACTGTCAATTTGAAACTCACAGAGATCTTTATATTTAGATTAGTGTTTTCTATTTCTATTTGAATTTCATACCACTGATCTAGTGTATTTTCCCCATTTTACTGAGGAAGGAAATGATCACCTGAGGAGGAAAATGAGTTTTTTGAAGGTCATATTGCTACTAAGTATAATGGAGAGAACACAAGATAAGTCAGTGGACCTGGATTGGAATCCAGATTCTCCTACGGTGGCCTCAGTCAAGTTACTTATTCTTTGTCTACCTCAGTTACCTCATTTGTGAAATAAAATGGTTATAGATGATCTCTGAAGTCTATCTAGCTCTAATTATTATAATCTTAAGTAGTCAAGTAAGAATTTGAACACAAGTCTTCTGAATTCAAGTTTAGCATTCTTTCAATTGTTCCATATTCACAAGTATATAAATTTTATTTTCTCTATTTTGCAAATGAGGAACTGAGATTCAGAAAAGTTTAAGTAATTTGCTCAAGGCCCTGTGGCTTCTGCCCTAGTGATAGAAGGGACTTTACGTGCAATCAAGATTAGAGATCATGATTTGGGGAACAGTAAGACCTGAATTTGAATCCTACCTCAAATGCTTAATAGTTGTGAAATGCTGTGCACATTTTTTGGTCTCAGTTTCCTAATCTGCAAAATGAGGGAGTTGGACTTGATGACTTCTAAGTTCCCTTCTAGCTCATATGATTATAGGAAATGAATTCAAGGTCTTCTGTTTTTAAATCTAGTGCTCCTTCTTTCTCCTATACCCCACAGCCCTCAACTCATCTTCCTTTTCCTTGTTCCCCTAGTAGATATTCGAAAGGACCAGTCAGGAGGCTAAAAGTAAAGAAGATGGTTGGGGAGAGGCGATTAGGAAGAAGAAGGAAGACACACATTCTAAATCCAGGGTCAGAGAAGTGTCTATCCAGGACTTGAAAGCAGTTGCCATTGGTCCAGTCCTCTAAGAGATGCTTCATTTTGCTGTCCCAGACAGAGCCACCTATGGCTGCTGCCACTGACCTCTGCAGTGACTCCTTTCTGCTTTACTCATCCATAAATATATCTGATACCGCAGTAAAAGGAGGCAGGGAAGACAGATAGTTGGGGACTCAGGTGCACACATGGTCCAATCTAGCTCTGCTGAGATAATTTGCCAAAGAATTAACAAGTCCCCAAATAATTAAAAGCTCACTGTTGGGCATATCCAATGGCTTTTAGAGAAGAGTTAGAGAACAGTGTTTATGTGACTGGTCATATTTTTTAATGAGTTCCTATTTATGGGATTGGGACATATCTGACAACTTCTTGGATTTCGTGAGTTTCCCATATCCCAGGGCTAGATAAAAGAAGTCATGATATACATTTCACATGTTGACATCTTTCTGTTCTTTGGAAAATTTGCAAAGGACGTTATACAATGCATTAGAAAGACAGGTGCGGGATTAAACGTCATGTAAAATGAACCTCCCAGAGGAAATAGAAAGAAGAGCCCCAGGAAGGCCTTTGTTCATCGTTCAGGTGTTCAAGGGCACATGTCTAGCCTCTTCAGTAAATGATTTCCTTCTCACAGGAAGCCTGCTCAAGAAAGATTGTTGTTGTTCATGTCCAACTCTTCATGAATCCATGGACCATAGCTATCCAGGGCGTTTTCTTATCAAGGATACCAGAGTGATCTGCCATTTTCTTTTCTAGTGGATCCAGTGGATGTTTTTGTCAGGCAATCAGAGGATAAGAAAGATAGCAAGGGTTAAAGTTTCAAGAACATCACTAGCCCAAGCAATGAATAGCCTGTGTCAGAGGTCCTCCAGCTCTTCTGTTTAATAGTTGTACCCTGTCAAGACAACAAACATTTATCAAATGCCTACTATGTGCTAAACACAGGGAATATAAAGAAAGGGAAGGGACCTCCCCCACCTAGTCTTTGTACTCAATGTGCTCACAGCTTAATAAAGGAGACATAACATATTTGTGTGTATGTCTACATCAGTGATTCCCAAAGTGGGTGCCACCGCCCCCTGGTGGGTGCTGCAGCAATCCATCGGAGCTATGATGGCCACGGGTGCATTTATCTTTCCTATTAATTGTTATTAAAATTTTTTAAAATTAATTTCCATGGCACTAAGTAATATTTTTTTTTGTGGAAAGGGGGCAGTAGGCCAAAAAAGTTTGGGAACCACTGCTCTACATCCATACTACTATGCATAAACAAGTTAGATTCAGGATAAATTGAAGATAATTGACAATTTGAACTAGTCCCAGAATCTCTTTTGTTCTCTATGAAGGGAAGCTCATCAGAGTATCATCAGTTTAGAACTAAAAAGAACCTGAGAGGATTTCCAGATCAATGTTCTCTTTCCCATTTAATAGATAAGAAAAATGAAGTTTAAAAAAGTAAAAGCAGTCTAAAAAGGTGAAGAAATTTATCTGAGATCACACAAATAAAATGATGGGTTTTGTCTACATGTGAAAGGGAGATAGCGAGAGAATGTTACATTTGTTGTTATATACATGTATGTTATGTATAATTTTTACATTTATTATGTATAGAAGAACTCCAAGGAATGGTTTAGTGTACCAGGTAAGGGTCTGAAATTCTGGCTTCAGAAAATTTAGTAAACTTTCTTATGATCTCTTCCATCTCTTTTCTCTCTGCTCTACACCTTTGCCATAGCCCAGGTTGCTCTATATTCAGTCTAGAGTTCTCAGATGTAAAATAATTTAATAAATTTATCACTGATTTGGAATGTTATTTTTTTCACTCCAACAAAATCTTAAAATATAGTTCAGTGTCTTATTTACTATTTGGAATTTTCTCTTTCTTTATTTTGAATATGTATCATGGTTGACTCTGGCCACATTCTCTCAGAACAGGCCTATTGCATCCGCCTCCCAGAATTTTAAGGCACTCTGAGGGGTTTCTGGGTGATTTTGTTCTCTGTCATTGACTTCAACTCCTACCAGCTACTTTTCTCCCATTTTAGGGGACAGTGACCTGGCCCCCAAGTTCCATTTAATTACTTAACATCAATTAGTTTTTACAAAAGAACATTAATTTTTAAAATGCGAGAAGAACAAATGTACAAATATTTCCTTCAATATTTGGAGGCATTAATTACTTTCAGTCACTGGAAGGGGATTAGGCTAGAAATTTATCACAATTCCTTAACAGCATTAGTCCCACCAACTTCATTTCAAAAGGTATCATCACTGTTGGTTTCTACTGGGCTGGAGTCCCAGACCAGTGTTCCTCTAGCTGTTGATGCTAAGCTGGCTGCAATACCTGGCTTGGATTTCTGGATTCTTGATCCCCAGGGCTCAAGCTTTAAGCCTAGATTAGAGACTCCACTTCCTGTCCCTAGAAAAGAAAAAAAGAATGAATATAAAGAACAAGGACTCGGGCCCAGTTATTGGGGTCATCTGACCTAGGGGTGAGGAAAAGGCCACATAGACTTCTCAGAGGAAGCCATTAGTAAAGGATATACCTCATTCCCTCTGACAAAACAGAAAAAAAGCCTTGGGCCAATGTTGTATAAAGAAATCAACAATTTCAGCTGTACAGCCAGTGGAAAAAACACTTCCTACCCATGTGGTAAGTCAACCAGAAACAATTGAAGGATGTCGATGCCACTCTAGTCCTCACTATTGTCCCCAAAGCAATTCCCTAATGTCCCTTACATGGATGATGCCATCTTGCCAAACAGATAAGGTCAACATTACAGCATTATTCCCATTACACTTGACCTAAAAGGAAAACACATTCACATCAGAGTTTAGAATCCATTTACTGCATGAAGTGGAAAGATAATACAGCACAATATTGGAACTCACAAGTGGCTCATAGGAAGCCTTGAATTCCCAACTCCATTCACAATGTCTTTCTTCCCAGGAGAGTAGAGGCTCCCACAAGCCTTTCACAGAAAAGAGATACAGTTAATTCTCAATTTTCACATGGGGAGGGGGGCAGGGCGGTTAACATTCCTAGAAAATGATGCAAAAGTTAAAAAATGTCAACAATGATGCATTGAACCTATAAAAACTATAATATTTTGTAATGATTGTTGAAAATATACTTTTCCCTGCATAATTCCTTATAATAAAACATTAATTCTGATAATATGCACTTTCCCCAACATAGTAACTATGAAATAACTCCTAAAATGCAGTACATAAAATAAAACTGGCAACATGTGAAACATTTTTCCTTGCTAGTATTTTCCTCTTGTTTTGTGGATATAATGGAATATATATATGTATATATATTTTTTAAACCCTTACCTTCTGTCTTAGGATCAATACTGTGTGTTGGCTCCAAGGCAGAAGAGTGGTAATGGCTAGGCAATGAGGATTAAGTGGCTTGCCCAGGGTCACACAGCTAGGAAGTGTCTGAGGTCTGATTTGAACCCAGGACCTCCCGTCTCTAGTTCTGGCTCTCAATCCACTGAGCCACCCAGCTGCCCCCTGGATATAATGAAATATTGATTTGCTAACATCAAACACTTGGCTGACAGTGGTCTGCAGACATTCTGGCATAAAGTTTATCTGATATCTTTATTTTCCACTAAGCCATACCACTGACTCTGCATGCTCTTAAAGCCCAAAGGACTTGTACTATGTTTTAGTGCCATAATCAAAACACGTAATCTGAGTTTTAAAGGCAAACACTGAAAATATGCCATGATTGCACCAGGAACTCTTTAGGACAGTACGATGAGCAAGACCAGTGAAGTGCATAGTAGGATACCAGCTGCCTGAATTGTACTTCTTATTTTTTTCTCTATTGCACAAAGCCATGAATATACGTGGTTGCCAAAACAAAAGTAAAAATAAGGTTGCTAATAAAATCAGGAGAATGCTTAAAGGCACAAAGGTTAAATGCATGAATTTTAAGGACTGACTGTCTTATTTATGCCTTCCTCTAAATATTACAGTTCTAGATAGGAGAAAAGGAAAGTCTTGAATAGTGTTATGAGTAGTGACCTCATTTTGATTTTTAGACCTTTGGACTTCTGGCTAACCATTAGGGGAGTCTGTTGGTGCCAAAAGATCACTGAGATCCTCTTGGAAAGCTCTGACATTACTTAGAACCACCCTACAACATGGGCTTCTGCAAATTTATTCTTCAAATTCATCATCGATGCTATGACTTGGATGGGTTATCCCATTTCTCCTGATGCAGAGAATGTTCCCTGGCAGCTCCTGTACTACTAAATGCCAGATGCCCAAGGGGAAGAGAAGGGATATATACTCCTATGTCATAGGCAGAGTTTCCCATCTAAGCTGCCATGAAGTCTCTACCTTGGGACCTTATTGGAAGGTAGAGAGAGGAATTCCAAAGA
Source organism: Gracilinanus agilis (assembly GCF_016433145.1). Taxonomy (NCBI): domain Eukaryota; kingdom Metazoa; phylum Chordata; class Mammalia; order Didelphimorphia; family Didelphidae; genus Gracilinanus; species Gracilinanus agilis. The sequence goes on along the minus strand of NC_058133.1, from coordinate 37,443,128 downwards.
CTCCAAGAACAATGCTGTAGTTTTGGGGGCTTTTTGCATCTAAGTTCACAAACTCCCCTAAATTCTATCCATAGACTTCATATATCCATGGACATAGATAAGAGACTTCATGGACTCTTATCACCAGAATAAGATCTCCTGTTTTAGGGACAAGAGGAAGGAGAGAGAAAGGATTTGAAACTCAAAATTTTCGAAAAATAAATGTTAAAAATTGTTTTTACATACGTATAATTGGGAAAGAATAAAATATTAAAAAAAGAACCCCTGCCTTGGAGAGTCACTTGGAGTGCCAGGACATTTTGTAACTTGCCTACACTCTCAGCACTAGCATGCACCAGAGGCTGGAGTTGAACTCATGCCTTCTTGACTCCAAGACTGTCCCTCTATCCATTAGGGTTGAGCTGCCTCTCACCAAGGAACACCACTCACCCCCTAAAAATATGCAAACAATAGGAGCTATAACTGGCTTATAATGTGAATGGTTTAAGTGATGTCTTATGTCATTTCTTTTGAAGCATCCCATCTAATTGGGAGAAGGGAAGGAAATCATGTAGGGCACACATTTGTTGGTTCTATGTACACGTATGACCTAGTTTAGTTTTTTTTTCTTTAAACTCTTACCTTCTGTCTTAGTGTCAGTTCTAAGATAGAAAAGCAGTAAGGGCTAGGCAATTGGGGTTTAGTGTCTTGCCCAGGGGCACATAACTAAGAAGTATCTGAGGCCAGATTTAAAAAAAAAACCTTACCTTCTGTCTTAGAATCCATACTAAGTATGGATCAAAAATCAGAAGAGTGTAAGGGCTAGGCATTTGGGATTAAGTGATTTGCCCAGGGGAACACACCTAGGAAGTATAAGGTCAGATTTGAACCCAGATCCTCCAGAATCTAAGTCTGGTGCTCTAAGCTGCCCTTAGAACTGGATGTCCAGTAGACATCTTAAACTCAATATGTGCCAACAGAACTCATTATCTTTCCCTCTAAACCCTCCCCTCATCCTACTTTCCCTATGATCATAGAAGGCAACACCAACCTCCAAGGCTGCCAGATGTCATCCTGGACCCCTCCCTATGTCTTACCCACCTCATCCAAGCTGTCCCCAAGGTCTGTTTATTTCACATTTGTAAGATCTCTCCAATAAATTCCCTTTTCTCCTCTAACATGGTCATTACTCCAATGGTGGCCCTCATCTACTCCCACCTAAACTATTATAATAGCTCCTGATGGGTCTACCTGCCTTGAATCTCTCCCCTCTCTAGTCTATCCTCCATTTAGTCACCAAAATGATTTCCTAAAGTGTAGAACTGACCATGTCACCCTGGCTCCTGTCTCCAAATTCAAAAAGCTCTAGTGACTCCCCTTTTCCCTCCAGGATCAAATTCAAAGCCCTTCATAACTTAGCCTCTCTTACCTTTCCAGTCTTATTATGTCTTACTCTTCCATACATGTTGCTCTTCAATCCAGTGAAACTGGTCTTCTGACTCTCCGACAAATTAGATCCTCCATCCCTTGACTCCAGGCATTCCCTCTGGCTGTCTCCCATGCCTAGAATATCCATCTCTCCTACTAATGACCTCCATGGCTTCCTTTAAAGTAAATTTTCCAAGTAAATGTCCACCTTCTACAGGAAGATTTCTCCAAACCCTCTCAGTTCCACAGCGTCCCCTCCGTTAATTATTTCCTATTCATCCTACACAGAGCTTGCTTTGTATATATTTATTTGCACCTTGTTTCCTCCATTCACTGTAAATTCTGTAAAAATTAAAAATGATAAAGGCTTGTATAAATATATAAATTAGTATTTTAATTAAAGCCATGTTGATAGATAAAATCATTAGACCACGCGCTTGTAAGCATTCAAAACTGCCGCCGCCTCCATTACTGCCTCCTAGCCAAGCTCCTACTCGCCAAAGAGACCACTCCCTCCTAACCCACGAGATTTAAGCTCTCCCCTGCGTCAAGACGTCGGAGACGGAAATCAGTTGGACCATGTTGGATCACGGGAAATGTAGTTTTATACATTTCCCAAATTTCACTTTTTACAGTTCTTTGAAGCCAATGGCTGTCTTCTGACTCTTTTTGTGTCACCAGAACTTAGCACCATGCCCGGTACAGAGCAGGCACTTAAGATATTTTATTGATTAATGGATGCCCTGTTTTAAATTGACCTGAGATATGGGTGCTTAATGTTTAACAGAAAGTTGGCTATGACCCTTTGATGGTGATGGGGAAGGCATAAGAAAAGGAGGAAATGGGGTAATGCTTATCTTCTCTGGGGAGGAAGACTGAGGTTCAATCTTTCCTTGTTGGTTAAATCCCAACAAGTCAGTCAGTCTCTTACCATATGTCAGCCACTTTGCTAATCATGGGGACATGGGGAAGGGCAAAAACAGTTCTCTGCCTTCATGGAACTCCCACTATGTAGGTACAAGACAGAGATACAGAGTAGATGGAAGGCAATCTCAGAGGGAAGGCACTAGAGATGGGGTGACTGGGGAAAGCCTCCTGCAGAAGGGGGGATGCTAACTGAGTCCTGAATGAATCAAGGAGGTTAGAGTGAGGAGAGAGCATTGCAGGTATAGGGGGACAGCCAGGGAAAAATGCACTGTTCTGAGTTTTTCATTGGGAAACCTGGATTTGAATACTATTTCTGACACTATGAGACCATGGACAAGTGCCTTAATGTCTTTAAACCTCAGTATCCCTATCTGTAAAATGGTGGTAATTATATTACTTATCCTACAGAGTTGACATAGAAAGTTCTTGGTAAATCTTACATATCTGTGAGTTAATAGCAATCCATCAACCAATAGGTAGTTATTAACATCTTTATGTGCCAAGTATTATGATAGGCACTGGGGGACAGATTTCATTTAGTCATTTTTCAGGAATGTCTGACTCATTGTGACCCCTTTGGGGGAATTTTCTTGGCAAAGGTACTAGAGTGGTTAAGCAATTCCTTCTCCAGCTCATTTTATAGATGAGGAGACTGAAGCAAATGGGGTTATGTGACTTGCCCAGAGTCACACAGTTAGTGGGTGTCTGAGATCAGATTTGAACTCAGAAAGTAAAGTTTTCCTGCCTCCATGCCCAGCACTCTATGCAATATGGTGCCATTTGGTTGTCCAGAGATACAAACACAATTTCTGCTCAGGATGCTTACACTCCATGCTTACATATTACTACTATTACAAATAACTGACATTGTCAGAAGCAGGATTTGAACCCAGGTCTTCCTGACTAACAGTCTAGCACTCCATCTATATTATACTTCAATTTATTACTGTTAGATAATATAGTTTGTAGAGGAATTTGCTCATGCATTCTCAGATCCCCTAACAAGGCGACTTCCTTGACTTCCCCCACCACGTGAGTGGTTAGAGCCTCCTTGGACTTGCCGCCATCTTTAAAACTGGCCATACTGGTCCAGTCTCTCTCTTTCCTGCTTCGCCCAGAGAATGAAGATTATAGTTCACCCACAGGCCTGGCACCATGAGCTGATACTGAAATGGGAAACAGGCAAGGTCATCTCTTTCTCCTTCCCTCCCTTTTATCCCAACAGAGAAATAGGCCTGGGAGAGTTCATTTTTGTTGTATTTTATTTGTTCTTCTCAATTTTAAGGTACCAGATGCAGTCCCCACTGGAGTCATGGCAACATTGGAACCAGGACTGCAGGCAGGATGCTGCAGCCAGCCTGGCAGGGAACCCCTAGAAGCCAGGGTGCCTGGGACTCAAGCCCAAGGCAGGTTTGGGGCTTGGAAATTAGAAGTATTCTTCGTTGAGCTAAACTTATATTTCCTATAGGTAATAATCACAAGTGAATATGCCAGACCACTGTGCTATTTGCTTTTACAAATATTAACTCATTTAATCCTCAAAACAATCCTTCAGGGAGGTGCTTTTATTATCTCCATTTTATAGTTAAGGAAACTGAACCAAGTAGAATCTAAAGGTCTTGCCTGGGCTCATGTAGTAAGTGTCTAAGGCCAGATTTGAACTCATGTCTTCTTGACTCCAGACTTAGGACTTTATCCACTAGGGTACTTAGCAGCTCTGATTGGTATAACGTTGGGGTGTAAATAATCCCTTTGTAAAAGTTAATCTAATAATTGTCCAACAGAATTGGGATATAGGAGAACCTCCGTCATATGAAAAGGAACACTACTAGTGGGGGTTGAAGCCAATTGCAGTAAGCTTAGATCCCCCCACATCCCTTAGGGGTCCTGGGGATGTGTGAAACACAACATACCTGGTCTTGGGGCCAAGGTAGTCAGTATTAAAAATATATGATGTAATAATATAATAAACATTTAAATAATATAATATAAAATATAAAATCCTTAAAAAAAAAAAGCTATGAACCAGTTTAGAGGAATCCAACTGATTATGTGGGGAAATGAGAGGATAAAATGCCCTAAAGAAAGTAACCAAGTTTTATAAGATCTGCATTCCTCCTTGAGCTGCTTCATTGGTACTCATACCTTCAACAAACTGCAGATGGACAATGAACTGGGACCAGAAATAAAAATGAGAAAGAGAGTAGGCTGGATTTCATTTGAGAAACTGCACAGCGTTTCAATGAACTTAAGCTTTCCCCTGAAACAAAATCCCATCTTTATAGTGATGAAATTTTATCTGGTGATACCAGCTGGCATATGATGTCTGGCATATGGCATCTCTGAAGAGTCAGATTTGTGGGTCACCCAAAGGCCAGTGACGAGATGTATAGTGGGTATAAATATTACTGATAGCACATAAAAGTTATCATCAAAGAGATGTATGGATAGAAAAGGAGGTGGACTGGTCTTGGAGGAAGAAGGAGGGATAACAGATGGGCAAACCACGTGCCATATTGGTAACCAGGTAATGGGAAGAGCCTTAGGGAAAGGCTCCCAGCAGGTTCAGTGGACCCCCCAAGGAGGATTTATGGGAGGACACAGACAAGAGTCACACAGGAGAAAAAGGCATAGAGAGATTGCTATTTACATCCCTGGAGGGAGTAGACACAAAAATGTGAGGACAGATTCCATGACCATCAAAGTTCTTAAAATGATTAGCCAGAAATCTTAACTCAATAACTTATTTTCCTTCCTTCCTTCCTTCCTTCCTTCCTTCCTTCCTTCCTTCCTTCCTTCCTTCCTTCCTTCCTTCCTTCCTTTCTTC
>NC_058133.1:37419855-37433003 GCF_016433145.1 Gracilinanus agilis | reverse complement strand
GAATGGCAGAGAGAGAGAGAGAGAGAGAGAGAGAGAGTGAGAGAGAGAGAGAGAGAGAGAGAGAGAGAGAGAGAGAGAGAGAGAGAGAGAAACTGGCTTTTCAAACTCAGGCTAAATTCTCCCCAGGATCTTTCAACTGGCCCAAGGTTTTGCCTCAGTCCCCATATGTCACATTCCCTGACTTCTGTGACTTCTGCCAGTCAGGGATCTTGCCTGTTGTGCTGGCAAATTAAGACTCATGACTCTGTGAATTCTATGGCTTAAGACCTCCAGGATCCAATGGTCTCTTAATATTTAAATCACACAATTTGTTTCCCTGTCAGACTACCATCATGTAGCTTGTGAGCACGTGACCCTGATATTGTTCCTTTCTGTTGTGTCCATTCTTCCTTCTTTTAGGTGAAGCTTTGGAGAACAAGAGTGGAGAGGAAGGAATATTCAATCACGGTAGCCAGTGATTGGGTGATTGGGGCAAGGGAGAACAAGTGAAAGAGTGCTAGAAAGGGTGACCCGGAAAGTACTATAATCAGGAGGAAATCAGGCCTTGGTGAGAGGCAGAAGATGGAGTGAGAAAGGAAAGATTAAAGATGAAAAAGCAACTTTGTCACCTATAGAACAGGCACTTGAGAGGCCACAGGGGACTGGGTGGATTGCTTTAGAGCAGGACATTAGGGGTGGGATAGGTCAAAGTACATAGGGAAAAGAGAGTGGGCAGTGGTGGATGGATTTTGAATATGGGTTTTAAATATGGCAGACTGGGGTGCAGAATCACTGGCAATAGGAAGGTATGAATGGGTGAGAATTTGTTAATCATTGATGAATGAGTTCAAGTTGGTCATCAACATTCCTAGGGATTTGCTCTCAAGGTTGAGTCCTCTCAGCATCTTTGGAAGGTTGGGCAGGGAATGGTGAAGCAATAGTATTTTTTTTCTTCTTCCTCGGGGCAGGCAGCCCAGGTTAGGGCAGAAGACAATAGAGGGCTCAAGAGGAATGATATTTCTTTTAGTCCATATAGGCAGCAATAGGCTAGACCAGGAGATAGTTGGAGGGAACGGCTGTGACTCCTCCCTCTTTTCTCAACTTGTGTGATTTTTGTCCACAATCTTCTTTGACTATAAGGCTGATTCAAGTGTTTGCCTTCTCTTTAAAGCCCAGAATCCCAGAAAGATTCTGTGTAAAAATCAGTTTCAAATTCATATTGAGAAAAAGAAGGAAACCTTAATGGAGCTTAAAGAGAGACAGAGAGAGAGAAAGGGAGAGAGAGGGAAGAGAGAAAGGACGTGTACTTATATACACACACATTTATACACATGAAGTATTCTAAGTCCCAGAGGAGTTGTGATGGGGAAATGCTTGAGTGCCTCAGTGGGAGTACTTAGCACAGGAAATGCAAATTTTCATTAAAAATTAGAGGCATAAAACATTCTCTTAAAGCCTGCAAACTCATAATATTGCCCTCTTATGAAGAAATGATTTCTATGAGCTTTGGCAGTCCTGATAGGTTCTTCTTCCCTGAAAGAAGTAATCTACCTTTACAAGAAGAGGAAGCTTTTATCTTCTGTTTACATTCATGTCTTCTGAGGGAAGGCTGGGAGACTTGTCACTTAAATCAGTTTTATGTGGTGGTTTATTAAGCCTTCTGCCTCAGTGACATATGTCATTTGAGGCTTGCTAACTTAGGGATATCTCACAGTACTTAGCACATAGTAAGGACTTAATAAATGCTCCCCACCCCATTTATTCATCCATTCATTCCTTCATGTCCCATATATCAGGGTGGAGTCATAAATTCTTCCCTCCTCCATAGATCTGATAAACTATTCTATGTTTTCCTAATTTACTTATAAATCTTACCTTTTATGTTTAAGTTATGTACCCATTTTGTCTTTATTTTGGTATAGTATGTGAGATATTGAGCCATACCTAATTTTTACCATACTGTTTTCTAATTTTCCCAGCAGTTTTGTCAAATAGTGAAGTCTTATCCCAAAATTTGGGATCTTTGGGTTTATCTAACACTAGGTTGCTGAGACAATTTACTCTTACTCTATTCCATTAATCCATCCTTCTTTTTTTTTAGCCAGTACCAGGTTGTTTGGATGATCACTGCTCTGTAGTACAGTTTAAGATCTGGCACTGCTAGGTGACCTTTCTTCACCTTTCTTTCATTAGTTCCCTTCATATTCTTGATCTTGTGTTCTTCTAGATGAATTTTGTTATTTTTTCCTAGTTCTACAAAATAGTTTTTTGGTAGTTTGATGGGTATGGCATTGAAGAAGCAAATTAATTTAGGTAGGATTGTCATATTTATTATTTTATTATATTAGCTAGGCCTACTCATGAACAATGAACATTTTTCCAATGCTTTAGATCTAATTTTACTTGTGTATGAAATATTTTTGTAAGTGTATTAATATAATTCCTGTGTTTGTCTTGGCAAATAGATTCCCAAGTATTCTATATTGTCTACTAGAGTGATTTTAAATGGAATTTCTCTTTCTAATTCTTGCTACTGAGCTACGTTGGAAATACCATGATCCCTCACATAAAATGAGAGTTATTTCCAGAGACCCCGGTGATAGGTGAAAATCTGTGAAGTAGGGGGAGAGCAAACAGACTGATGCTACAGTCACGGAGCCCATCAGCACCCAGGATAGTGCTATGGTTGGTTGCCTTCCATTCCATCAGTCAGTCTCACATTGGCAAACTTGAACAAGTGGTAGTAGCATACTGCATTTCCATTGTATACAGTACAATATTCATCCTCAAAATTCCACGATATAGCAAAAATTCTGCAATACAGAATTAGATTTTTTTTTTAAATCTGCGATACAGTGAAGCCACAATAAGTGAACCACAATATAGCAAAGGATGCCTGTGTATGAAAATGCTGATGATTTACGGGGGCTTTTTTTTTGTATCATCCCTGGATTTAAAAGAACTTTCAGATGTGATTACTGATCCACTGTCAGTGACCATTAAAAAATCATGAACATGAGAAGCACCTTGTGGTTTGGAGAAGATCACGTGTCCCAATAAAAGAGAAGAAGAAGAGAAAAAAGAATCTTCAAAATAGATCATTGAACTTGATTCCCCTTTCTTAGAAAAATTCTAGAATAGGGGTAGCTAGATGATTCAGCAGATAGAGAGCCTGTCCTAGAGAGAGGAGATCCTAGGTTCAAATCTGACCTCGGATACTTCCTAGCTATGTGACCCTGGGCAAGTCACTTCATCCTCATTGCCTAGCCCTTACTGCTCTTCTGTCTTGAATTTGATATTCAGTATATATTCTAAGACAAAAGATAAGGGTTGAAAAAATAATTTAGAATGTATTAATTTAATTTACATTTATTTAAAAAATTTGAATTCTAAATTCTTTCCCTCCCTCCAGTCCCTCTTCCCCATTTAGAAGGCAAGCAATAGGTTACCATTATAAATGTTGTATAGTTAGAAAATCTTGAACCTTTGGACTCCATCTCCCAGAATTCTTTTTATCTTCCAGAATCCTTTTCCCTTCCCCCACGTTTGCATCTTCACGTAATGTTTGTAAGTTTGTTGTAACTCTGCTTCTAGCTCTCTCTTTTCCTGTGTGCATGGCTGGGAAAGCTGGCTTTTTACTCTAGATTTTTTATTAATAAATCTTATTAAATATAATACTTAGAATATTAGATATTAATTTTGAAATTATAATGTGAAGTCATGCAAGGCATATCAGAATGTATTATTAGTAAAGATATGGTTAATGAACCTCTAAATAAGGAAATAGAGATCACAAATATAGTGGCCACTCTAGGCTACCTCCCTAATTTAGCACTTCAAAGTCGTAATTTGGGTCCCTGGGAGTGAAGGGTGTTTTAACTACTCTCATTACTTCAAGAAATTATGTCTTTCAGATCGTTTTTCCAAAACTATATCTCATGAGCCCCCACCAGGGTGTTTTTCCTTTAGTCAGTAGATAAAATTAGTTCAAAGCAAAAGTATTAATAAGAACATTTTTAAATAAAAAAATAAATAAAAATAAAAATAATTATCTTATTTGATTCTAACAACAACCCTGCAAGGTAGGTTACTATCTCCATTTTCCAGATGAAGAAAGTAAGGCAAAAAAAGGTTAAGTGATTTACTTAGAGACACCCATAGCTAATAAATGTTTCAGTTTAGATTTGAACTTAAATCTTCTTGACTCCAGGTGTGGCACCCTAAACACTGGGCTACTTAGATGCTCCATCTTCTTTATGATTTCATCAAGTAGGTTGGGACAATTGATCAAGAGTATCCTGACCAAGTATTTTCTCTGCCCTGCTGCTCAACACACATACACATACAGAGAACCTTTATGACTTTAAATGCAAATCATGCTAGTTTCCTTTTTTTTGATAGGATTATTGTACTGGTAAATGAATAACGTTTTGTAAATACATTTACCCAGATTTTAGTAGTGTTTGGTGAGGCATTCCATATTATCTCTGTGGGAAATATAGGAAGGTGTGGGTTAGAAGATAAATATAATTAGATAGTTTCTGAACACAAGTTCTGTGGTTCCACATCAACTCAGAAGTAGGTTTCTGGTGGAATGCCCCAAAGATCTGCTCTTGATCTTCTACTGTTTAATGTAGTGTCACCATTAACAGATTTGCAGATGACTCCAAGCTAGGAGGGAGAGATAGTGAGTACAGTGAGTGATAGATAAAATGAGGGTTCTGAAGGATTACGATGGGCTAAAAAATTGGACTGGATCTAATAAGATGAAATTAAATGGGGACAAAATGTAAATTCTTACATCTGGATTCCAGACATTGATATCATAAGTACAAGGTAGGGAAGGCATGAGCTAGCAATCAATTCATCCCCCAAAGAGAGAGAAGTTTTATCAGATGGCAAGTTCAGCATAGGTGAAGATGGAATGGAAGCCAAAGAAGTTAAGGTAATCTTGGCCAAATGAAGAGAAGGAAAGATCCCAGCATAAAAGAAGATAATACTACTGTTCTTTGTCCCAGTCAGACCATAGCTCAAGAACTGTTTAGTTCTGGGCACAATATCATACAAAAAATGTTGATAAGTTGGAGAGTATATCAAGGAAGGTTACCAAGATCAAAGTTATAACTAGAAATGTTTGTACTTGGGACAGAGAAACATAATGGTGCCCTTTGTTTGGGGCAGTGCAGATACTATTCCTCTTAGGGGGTGAGATGGAGACCTAAAGATACTTAGTGCTGCTCAGGAGGATGCCCAGGGGAATCAGTTCATTTGGTAACTTTCTACTAAATTATTCTTAATTATTCATAATAGATGGTACAATGGATAGAGCTCAGGGCCTGAACCTGAGTTCAAATCTAATCTCAGACACTAGTTGTGTGACTTAACTCTGTTTGCCTCAGTTTCCTCATCTGTAAAATGAATTGGAAAAGGAAATGGCAAACCCCTCCAGTATCTGGATAAACCCAAATAGGGTCAAGAAGAGTGAGACATGCCTGAAAAATGATTAAATAACAACAAATCTTTAAAATCTGTTGCTAAGGTCAATTGGTTTTTTTATACTCAGCTTTCAAGAAGTGATTACAGGGAAGCAATTAGGTGGCTCAGTGCTAGGTCTAGAGACAGATGGTCCTGGATTCCAATCTGGCCCAAGACATTTCCTAGATGTGTAACCTGACTCTGGTCAGGTCACTTAACCCCCATTGTTTAGCCCTTACCACTCTTGTACCTTGGAACCAATACATACATAGATAGTGTTGATTCTAAGACAGAAGGTAAGGGTTAAGAAAAAAAGAAGCAATTACTGCTTCTTCGAGTTCCTGTTAGAGGGGCAGCAATAGTTTATTTTTCACAGCAAATAGATGTTTTTGATGGGGAGACTGAAAGAGGGTTTGAAGCCAACACTCACCCATATTCTCATCTCTGTCCTGTTCCTTGCTAATAAATCCTCAAAATAATCATATTAGAGGTGGAAGGGACTTCACTGTTTTTCAGTTGTGACTGACTTTCCATGACCTATTTTGGAGTCTTTTCAGTTAAGATACTGGAGTGGTTTTGCCATTTCCTTCTCCAGTTCATTTTAAGGATGGGGAACCAAGGCAAGCAGGGTTAAGTGGCTTGGCCAAGGTCACACAGCTAGCAAGTGTCTGAGGAGGGATTTGAACTCATGAAGATGAGTCTGCCAGAAGGGACTTTAAGATCATCTAATATGTTTAATTCCTTGATTTTAATAGGGGAAAAAACTGAGTCCCTAGAGAAAGGGAGAAGTTGGCCAAAGTCACTGAAGAAAGCTCATTCAACTGTTATTGGAATTGAGGCAGAGCAAAGGTAGTCAGATCTCTTAGATTCAGACTGTCAGAGAGGGAAGACGTATAAGAGAATATTTTGTCTAATCATTTCATTTTATTAAAAGGAAATAGAGATCCAGCATTGGTACTAGGGCAAAGTCTTTATCCAGTGTTTTCAGATAAATTGTTCAACTTTGATTTCTTCCAGGCAGGATTTAGAGTGAGATTTTTCCTGACTCCTGGTCAAGTAGTCTATGTACTATGCCATGAAGCCTTTCAATAACCAAATAGGGAGATGTAGAATCAGAAAAGACAATGGGGTCAACATATGGGGAGAATGAGGAGTAACCAATGGAAAGTCCATATGCTAGATTGTCTGTACAATGTCAAGAGAGCTAGAAAAAAAGACTTGAAGCAGGAAAAGTCTAGCCCCTGCTCAGTACTTACAGAAGAATGGGAGCAAGGATAGCAGAGGAAGGGCAGGATCTAATGAGCTGAGATCTACTTTAGTGGAAGAATTGGTGGCATCCTGCAGATCCCAGGCTCATTGAGAATGGCTCTTGCCAAGGCTAAATCAACTCTTGTTTTTAATTCCTCCTCTCAAACCTTTCATTTAGGTTAATTTGCAGGGTTTTTGTTGTTTTTTTTGTTGTTTTTTTTGCAGGGTTTTTTTTTGACACCTTTCTTTTATATATGAGTAATTCTTGGCTTCTTCTGTGAAAAAGCTCTGAGAGATGATAGATATTGACAAGGAGAATGAATATTTCTGATTGGAACAAATGTATGTTTAAACTATAATATATGTACATGTATGCATCTCTAGGCATGTAGGATGGCGTGTTCAATAAATAGCGCAGCTATATTCCCTTTATTACTTTGTAAAGAGAAAAATTTTGTCATCGAAGGATGCTTTGATAAAAATCTTAGTGGAAGCTCCCGGGGACTTGTCTAGAAACTCGAGGTGACAACTGAGAATCAAGATTACACTTGCTTATGTGTACTCTGCAAGTATGTCTTAGAGAAAAATCAACAACTTGAAGAGGCTCTGGGTGCTGCTGTTATTTCTTCAGATAAAACAAATACATTAAAAAAAAGATGACATTTCTCAAGAGGGAACAAGCTGTAAACGAAAGGAAAGTGAACATATAACATTAGATTTTTTTGGACATAAAATTCTTCCTTCCTTTTCTCACATATCTATGATGTTTGTGCATTTTTGTCTGTTTTTAAGGAGGTTGATGAATGTTTTTTGATTTTTCCTTTAAAAAAATCTGCTGGTATCCTCTGACTCCACTTTTTTTCCTATCTAACTTCTCACCTCTTTCTTTGCATTCCAGCTTTTGACCTCACCACCCAATTGAAACTGGGCTCTCCAAAGTGGTCCATGTTCTTTTTTTTTAATTAACCTGGAAATTTTATTTTTTTCTTTTTCAAAATGAAGTTTTAATGATATATTATAATCTCAATTTTCCTTCCTCCCCCCTAGAGAGCTGTTCAGCTTAACAAAGCATATTTCTAATAGAAAAGGAAAGAAAAAAGAGTAAGAGAAACCCCAGCAAAATTGATCAAGATATAGAAAAATTTGAAAATCTGTGATCCACACCCATAGATTTTCCCCCCCCTGCAAAGATGCTGTTGGAGGTGTCTTTTCATTCCTTCTCTTTGGAGTCAGGCTTTTTTTTGTAGTAGTATTCTCTTTCAGTTGTTTTGTGTTGGTTATTCTTTCCACGTACATTGTTATAATCTTTGTATATATAATTTTCTTGACTTTGCTTACTTTATTCTCCATGTTCTCTTAATTATCAAATCCAAAAGACCTTTTTTCAGTCCTTCTGGAGTTATCAATATGCTACATCTGACACTGGTGACAACTACCCTGTCCTCCTGGATATCCCTTCTTTTATTGGTTTTTGTGACATTATTCATTTCTGGTTCTCTTCCTACCTGTCTAACTGCTCTTTTTCACCCCTTTTCTGGTTCATCATTCATATTATATTTTTTAACTGTGCATGTTCCTTCAAGGTCCTGTCTTTTCTTTCAATAATAATGCATGCATATGTGCCTATGTATACAGATATGTCAATCTGAATAAAATAAAATTAGCAAATGAGTAATAATAAAAGAGTCTTTAACAGTGACTAGAAGATTATAATCTGGGATCCCTCACAGCACTAGAGAAAGGAGGGAAGGGTACTTAAAAACATTTAGGAGGCATAACCTTGAAAAAGGGTTGAGTAAAATGTTTTACATCCATAGATTGGGGAAGGTGGGTTAGAGACTGGGAAGGATGGGGTGGGGGAAGTGGTTTTTAGGCAATGCTTGATTCTGGGAAAGAATAATGTAGACAGCAAGGTCAGTTGATGGTCAGCAGCAAGGTTGCCTGATGGTCAGCTGCTACATTTGACATATGTCACCTACATAGGGATAATCATTAGACCCCTGGGAAGTAAAGAGGCTACAAGAGAGAGGCTGTATGTGTGTATATATGTACGCTTGCATGAATGTATCCCTTGTAAGCTCATCAGTGCCCATGGGTTTAATGATTATCCCAAGGGAGGTGACATATATGAGTATGTGCACACACACGTGTATATTTCTTCAGACTCAGTTTCCCGCGTTTCAGTCCCACATCACCACTGACTATTGTGCTTTTCAAATGGATGTCTTAGAGACATCTCTTATCTTACAAATCATTATATATTTCTCTCCTGAACATCCCGATTTCATTATAGAAGAGATGGGTACAAATGCTGGCAACAATTCTTGAGAATATTCTAAAGTTCTAAAGACACTATGCACAATTCAACATTACAACTGAGCTCATTATCTTTCCCCCAAAATTTCTTCTCCCATCAACTTTCCTATTTCTGTCAAAGGCACTTCTATCCTGCCTGTCTCCCAGGTTGGTAACCTTAGTATGATCCTCCTAGACTCCTTACTCTCCTCTACATGTGCAGTTAGTTGCCAAATCTTGCTGTTTCTACATTGTAATGAGAATTTTAAATGTCAAATTTAGAACTTGATTTTTAGACTATGTGAACATTGCCATACCAGTCACTTTTAGGGCATGCTGAAACCCAGAATCTGAGGAGACTCTAAAAAGATTGTAGAAGCCCTTCTTCATACTGGCCTTAGCAGTTTGTGTAGAAATGCTTTCAATGGATTCATAGTGAACACTTTTTGGGAAGAGAGACTCGATACTTGGTAAACTCCTTGACCATTTGAAGTTCTTCATTGGGCTTCCACTCTTGGTGAATTGTGATAAGCTTTTGAGGTTGATTAGGACTCCTGTTTCCCCTTAGCTGTGGGCTCTTTTTCTTTTGCTAATGATCACATTTTTTGATTTTATTTTTGAAAGGGCAATAGATGGGACATAGATAGATGAGAGAGAGAGAGAGAGAGAGAGAGAGAGAGAGAGAGAGAGAGAGAGGTGAGGCAGATGATAGTGTCGATGAGAACTTCTAGATTCCACATCGACAAAAGATAGACATAGATAGATAGATAGATAGAGAGAGAGAGAGACAGACAGACAGACAGACAGACAGACAGACAGATAGATGGTAGCTCCTGCTCTATCTAGCAAAGCTCATAAATAAAAGGATTACATTTACATACATTTTTTTCTTTTTTTATCCTATGTTGGCTCACCTATGACATGACTTTGGAGGATGCCAATCTTGTATGTGGGGATCTGTTAAGGTATAGAACTGGAAGTGTCTAGCACTTATTCTGCAGAATATTATTACTGGTACACACATTACCCTATTGCCTATTTGTATTATTATTATTACTATTTCCCACCTATATCTAGGGTAGAGATAATAATGTTTTAAAGAGAGTAAGTGATTCTAAAGATCTCTTTTCCCCTTCTTTCTGGAAATTCTTGATAAGGGAACACTAACTGGAGTGAGACTGGGGAAATAGTCAGATTATGATATTAGGAACACATGTTCCTAGAATTCCCTGTTTTCTTATTCCTTTACCTTTGGTACTTCTTGTCAGCTTATCCACACAGTTCAGGGATCAGAGAAAACTCCTCCAAAGTTTCACCATTTTACCCCAGAAACTGGAAACTTCAGAGAAGGCCACATGGACAGTGGCCACTGACTATTGCTAAGTGAGGAGTCAGAGGAGCCAATCAGGGACTATCATATGGAAAGGTGAGTCCAAATCAGTTAAATATAGGATAGTTTCTGGAAGCCTCAGAGCCTGGGGAAGAAGTTGATTTGGACCAGTTTCTCTCTTGTTTTTACTGTTCTAGTCTGGGACTGAGTTAACCACTAATATTTATTCCCTTTTTGCCTTTCCAGGACCCTTGGGGTATAAAAGGAGTATATAGGATAGGGTTAGATGAAGGTTCCACATAGGAAAGCTTGATCTGTTTCTTTCCTACATTCATTCATTCATTCATTCACTCATCCATCCATCCATCCATCCATCTATCTATCTATCTATCTATCTATCTATCTATCTATCTATCTATCTTTCTGTCTGTCCAATTTTCCAAAGTTATATGATTCATGCTGTTTTCCTCCCTTCTTCCCTCCCCTCTCCTGCAGTTGATAAACAACTCAATCTAAGATATATATATATCCAACAAAACATATTTCCATATTATTCATTTTCTTATTTTTTTAAAATAAGCAATGTGACCATGGAAAACTTCTTGCCTATGTAATAATATAAATAAATAAGGTTAAAGTTATGTTAAATATCCTAACCCTTGAGATTTCTCTAATTCTTATATTTTTTAGTAACAATTTTGAATCAGTTTCTAGTTAAAACCTGACCAACTAGGGTCATTTTCTTGTCCAGTCTTTTGATGTCATTTATTTTGGAGGAGTGAATGGATGGATGTGCATGGATAGGTGGTGCCACTGAATTCAAATCCAACCTCAGACACTTACTAGGGATCAGATCCTGGGTAAATCCTTCATCTCTGTTTCAGTTTCCTCATCTGTCTCATCTGTAAAATGGGAAAAATAGTAATAGCTTCCTCCCTGGGTTGTTGTGGGATCAAATGAGATAATAATTTTGTAGAGCCTGGTACATACTAATTACTATTTAAATGTTAGCTATTGTTCTTATTCTAGAAAGACAAATTTGTACATGTGTCAGAGAGACTCTGGTGAGACCACTGGGCTGGTGGTTTGAGTATATACCACCACCCAGTGGAAAAACTACATATGACAACCCTTCAGTGATTTGCTAATTACAAAATAGCATCCTTTCTTCCTGTGGACTTAAGATAGACAAGACAGGAGCTAGTAGAGGCTAATAAAAATGCTGTTAACTTTGAAAGTGTCCCCTGTGAAATCCATCAACTGCAAACAGGCTGGACCTGTGTCACACTATATTATTTTCACACCAAGAATTACAAAGTTGATTAGAAGATATATTTTGGGTTGCTTGCCCCAGGCACCCAAATTTCTAGTTACAGCTTTTTTTTTTTTTTTACTCCATCCCTTTCTCATGTGTGCCTGATGAAATCATCTTCTTTTATTAAAGCCAAATGCCACTTCTTTCAAAAAATATATCCAGGTGGCAATTGAGAGCAAGACTGGGAAAGTCACTTAATCTCTATTGACCAACCCTTATACCTCTTCTCCCTTGGAACCAATATACAGAATTGTAGTATCTAAGACAGAATGTAAGGGTTTAAAGAAAAACAAACATGAACCCCCAGGTAATAGTAATTTCTCTCTTTGAATTTTCTTATAACATTTTGCCTGTTTTTTTTCCTTCGATATTATCTTATCCTACTTTCTGTCAGATTTATATGTGTACAAATCTCATCTCTGTCTCCTTGATTAAAAACTCCTTATGGGTAGTAACTATATGTCCTTGTGCTGCACACATACTAGGTTTATAAATGTTTATAGAGTTGGATCAGACAATCCACGTAATTTCCTGATAAGTGTAAGTGTCACCTTTCTCCCTATTCCAGGTCCTCTATAATTTGAATCCAATATGGATGATTTTACATAAAAAATGTGCAGAGAACAACTATCCTGATTCCATCTATTTTCCTGAAAAAAATTCTGCTTTTGTATCACTTTTTTAAAATTCAGTGCAAAATCTTTGGACTAGGAATGGAACACCTTTTATTAAGTGTCCCTATGTGCCAGGTACTGTGCTAAGAACTTTCCAAATATGATTTCATTTGATCTTCTCAATAACCCTGGGAGGTAAGTGCTATTAATTTTACAGTTGAGGAAACTGAGGCAGACAGGTTGGATGATTTGCCCAGTTATATAGTAAGTATGCACTACTCAACTAAAATTTGTTTAATTTTTTATTTAAAAATTGTTTAAATTTACCTGGTTTTTGTAAATTTTAAAATTTGTTTAAATTTTAAATTTAAATTTGTTTCAATTTACTTGGTACTTTCTTGACTATGAAAAAGAAAACGCTTGTTTAAATCAGAGACTTCCTCAACCTCCCATCTCAGAGACTCCCTTTTATTCCCCAGGCCAGAGATATGTGTACCCCAACCCTGCTGTCCCCTCTCATCTCAGAGCAGGTTTCCAAATAAAGGGGGTGGAATATTAAGGCAAAGATGCAGGGAAAATGCAACAGAACCTGTGTTATATTCTGGTCTCAGAAAATTTAATAGTTGGTTGATCTTAAGAAGTTATCTTCCTAGCAGTACCAGATATTAAACTATACTATAAAGCACCAGTCATCAAAACAATATGGTACTGGCTAAGAGACAGAGAGGAGGATCAATGGAATAGACTTGGGGTAAATGACATCAGCAAGACAGTGTATGATAAACCCAAAGAGCCCAACTTTTGGGACATGAATCCACTATTTGACAAAAACTGCTGGGAAATTTGGAAAACAATATGGGAGAGATTAGGTTTAGATCAACATCTCACACCC
>NC_058133.1:37383741-37419457 GCF_016433145.1 Gracilinanus agilis | reverse complement strand
ATGTGGCAAAATTGGGACATTAATGCATTGCTGGTGGAGCTGTGAACTGATCCAGCCATTCTGGCTGGCAATTTGGAATCATGCTCAAAGGGCTATAAAAGAATGCCTTCCCTTTGATCCAGCCATACCATTGCTGGGTTTGTACCCCAAAGAGATCATAGATAAATAGACTTGTACGAAAATATTCATAGCTGCGCTTTTTGTGGTGGCAACAAACTGGAAAAGGAGGGGATGCCCTTCAATTGGGGAATGGCTGAACAAATTGTGGTATATGCTAGTGATGGAATACTATTGTGCTAAAAGGAATAATAAACTGGAGGAGTTCCAGGCGAACTGGAGAGACCTCCAGGAACTGATGCAGAGCGAAAGGAGCAGAGCCAGAAGAACATTGTACACAGAGACTGACATACTGTGGTAAAATCGAATGTAATGGACTTCTGTACCAGCAACAATGTAATGACCCAGGACAACTCTGAGGGATTTATGGTAAAGATGCTACCCACATTCAGAGGAAGAACTGCAGGAGAGGAAACATATAAGAAAAGCAACTGCTTGAACGCATGGGTCGGGGTGGACATGATTGAGGGTGTGGACTCGAAACTACCACACCAATGCAACCACCAACAATTGGGAAATTGGTCTTGATCAAGGACACATGACAAAACCAGTGGAAATGTGCGTCGGCCATGGGTTGGGGGAGAGCGGGGGGTGAGGGGGAAAGTAGGAGCATGAATCATGTAACCATGTTAAACATGATTATTAATAAATGTTAAAAAAAAGAAAAGGAAAAAAAAAGAAGTTATCTTTTCTCTGTTTACCATAGTTTCCTAATATGTAAAGAGGAAAATAATAGTGGGGTGCCAAGTGCCCTACTCTCAGGCTCAAATCCAAGGAAGTGTAAGAACCCCCCCCCTCCCAGGGTTGTTGTGAGGATTGATATAATGATTGTGAAGTGACTGGTATATGGTAAGTACTATATAAATGTTGGCTATTACTATTATTATTTCTTTAATTGAATATAATTACCTCATACTTGATAACTCTGTTCTGTATTTTAGATGTGATTCATATAAAGTTTTAAAGGTAATATTAATAATTTCAATGTAGGATAATTTGAAAATGCATTCAGCTGAATTGATGTTACCTAATGTAATATGTTTTATTTCAAGCTTTAAATACATTATATAATTCATGTAATTATTATGTTTTGAAATTATCTCATATTGTGAAATTTGAGAAACCATTGTATCAGAAGTGCTGCTAAAATTTTTTAATCTGTATGCTGTTAGATTATGAATTGAGCTTTTAAAAGAATGTGATAAAAATAGGTATTTGAAAATTTAGATATTTAATGGAATCTATTATATTTTAAAACAGATAATAATAATAAGTTTACCATAATAAAGAGTATTTCCACTTGAAATTCTTGGTTATTACTTATAAAAATTGCAAAAATGCATAGGATGTTTTAGATACAACTTCAATATGTTAATATGAGTCAACTAAACTCCAGAATGTGGTTAGTCCTAATTTATATGTAAAAGATAAATTAAACTTAACTGTTAGGGAAATATTGGTAAGTTAATAATGTTCAAGCCCTTAGTTTAGACGAGTGAAATTTTGCCATTTGGGGTAAAAACTCTTGGGATTGTAACTTGGTATGGCTTTGAGTTTTAATTTCTGGGCCAGTTATCCAAATTGTCATGAAGCCAATATTAAGTAAGAGAAACATGCTGCAGAAATGAGAAATGTTACAGGTGAATGTCTGGATGTCTATGCTGGGGGAGTTGAGGGGATGATCTTGGCATGGCCTTAGGTAGGATCCTCTTGACTCACTTTCCCTATTGTATGATTTCCTTTCAGAACAGGAAATTTCCCCACCTGATTAATCCTGACAGATTTTAATCTAGGAACCTCTACAAGTAATTTGAAGACAGAGAAGCAGAACCCCATCTAAAGCTATCCTGAGAATGAAGACTATTCCAGAATGCCCAAGAGAAGCTACCTAGGGTCCAGATGACTACATGAGATATCTGGGACTCGAAATGTGCTAATTAACTGAATAAATTGGGAGTAGGTTATTAGAATACAAGACTTGATGTTAGTTAATAATTATGACCATTCCTATATTCCTTTGGTCTTTTGTTTCATGGCATTTATGTTTAAGGGGTTTTTTTTGTTACCATGGTGATATATACATCTCCCTTCTCAAAATTTGTTCATTGTGAGTCTTTTGAATAGTTTGATCTGTTGCCTGATTTATGTAATTCTGATTATGAATCTGTAAAATATAAAATATGAATCTATTAAAATATAAAAAAATAAAATCTATAAAATAAAAAATATTTTAAATAGATTTGGTTTATATATAAGTGATCCATGGAGAGAGTGGAAATTCAAATCAAAAGGGGGGAAATTGAAGGAATTGAAGAGATTAGGACAGCAACAAGTGGTTAATTGTGGGAATTGAGGGAACCACACGAACTCCATCTTGTAACTCAATTCTGCAGCTAGTTCAGTTTCCTTTCTGTTCAATTATAGGTCAATTCCAACTTTTGTTTCATGAGAAAACTTTTTTCAATTATGAGGAAAACTTATTGCATTGTTTGAAAGCCCTTCATGACTTTGAAACTGGACTACCTGTTACCTTCTATTAAGGTAGGTTATGTTGACCAGAAACACAGTCAGATCCTAAGATTGATATAAGGACATTTCTCAAAATTATGCAGTCCAGATATCTTATCTGAAAATTGACCCCTTTTTGATCAATCAAATATTTTTTCCATGTTCCTCTCTGATTGTTTACAGTTAAGTTTTCCTTGGATTCAGGGAATTGTACCTATTTTTTATTCTCCCCTCACTGAAAGCTCCTAATCTTTCCTCCAATTGGAAATCAGGTTACCTAATGTTGTATTGTTTCCTTTTAATTAACTGGTCTTATTGGATTATTTTTAATGTA
This sequence comes from Gracilinanus agilis, assembly GCF_016433145.1. Classification (NCBI taxonomy): domain Eukaryota; kingdom Metazoa; phylum Chordata; class Mammalia; order Didelphimorphia; family Didelphidae; genus Gracilinanus; species Gracilinanus agilis. Next base: position 37,416,498 of record NC_058133.1, on the reverse strand, counting down.
TAAAATTGTATAAAATATATAAAATAATGTATAAAATAATGTATAAAAAAGTTTCTCTTCCCCTGTATTTGTGGTCTAGCTCTAATCTGAGGAAGGAGCCTAGTCCTGATTTGTTGGGTTATTGGCATACATCACTTAATATATTTGCACTGAAGACTGAATTTTCATTTCCTCAGTCATTTCATCTTTTGCTCCTTACAATCTATAGCAGTTAGGATTTAGTACTCTCACCACCAAAGCCATGGCTCATCTTTCCATCAGATAAGATTTCTGAGAGGCAACGCCATGTGGTTCAAAGAAAATACTGGAATAAGAGTCAGAAGATCTGAATTTGAATCCTGGTTACCATTAACTAGCTCTATTACCTTACACAATTATTCAAACAGCTGGGACTCAGTTTCCTTACATATAAAGTGAGGTTATTGAACTAGTGATGTTTTAGGTCTCTTTTATTGACATTTCACAACACAATTTATACTGTAAACTTATGGTGAAGGTCTTTCTGAAGATAGAGTTTTATTAGAACCCATTTTCTTCATTAGCAGGGATATTAGTCTTTTATTGGCTCATGCTGATGTTCATGCCAGTCCTTGAAACTAAAAAGAAAAAATGAGTTTCCTCTTCTAAGAAGCCCTACAGACAAAACCCAGGGTCCGGGAGAGTGAGAAAGTCTGGTCTAATTTCATTAAAAACAAAATAAAACTATTTTGTGCTTAGCTTTAGAGATGTCAGAACTAGGATGCAGGATGATAATAATAGCTCATGTTTATAGAGAATTTAATAGCTCAAAAAGTATTTTCCTTACAACCATCCTGTGAGAAAGGTATTGCAAGTGTTACCACGTTGCCATGGAGATAATGCTCCAGCATATGCCACCTCAGTGTCTGCCATCTAGGGATGTCTTGGAGCTGAAGCTTCCGGGATGGTCTTTGTGAAGATTTCTGGGGAAAAAGGAGTTGGATAGAGAATTCAGAGGTTTTTCTCCATCCTGAGACCTTGTGGGCAGATGCCACGGGTCATTCTTGCTAATGATGGTATTTGTGATGCTGATGTAGTGTAGACAATGGTTGGTGAGCTAATCCAAGAGCCCCTTCAGAGACAGTTGCCTTCTCTCCTGCCTTTGAGTCAGAGAAGGAAGCAACTCTCATTAACAGAACCATTTTTCTGAGTTGTTGCCTCATGGATAGAAATTTGGGTTGTTCATAGGGAGTTCTGAGAGAAATATGCTCAGAGAAGTAGGAGGGAGGGCAGCTAGTTGGATTGAGAGACAAGGTCTAGAAGATGGAAGATCCTGGGTTCAAATTTGACCTCAGACACTTTCTAGCTTTGTGACCCTGGGCAGGTCACTTAATCATTTTAATTGTTTAATTAATTTTGATCAATCAAATTAATAAATTAAATCAAATAATTTAATTAATAAATCACTAAATTTAATTAATTGTAATTATTTAATAATAATTTTAATCAATTCCTTACCACTCTTCTGTCTTGGAATCAATATACAGTATCGATTCTAAGATGGAAGGTAAAGGTTTAAAATTTAAAATTTAAAATTTAAAATTTAAATTTAAAAAAGTATTTGGGACTAAGCAAAACATTTCTAATGGTTTGTGCTGGCCAGTCCTTTGTGTTTCCTTATCTCCCTAATACTTTTTATTTCCTTCTTGATACTGGATACTCCACCGCTCTAGAAAAGAATGAGTTCGGTAACCTTAGATTGTGAGTTATCATTTAAGGCACAAAGGAGAGAAAAGTGAGTGTAGAATGGGTAAAGTCTTTTTTTAATCTTTAATTTTTTAAATGGGTGATTGTCTTGACTCTCTCATGAGTTGGTTTTAAATGAGGCAGAATTGCACAAAGTCATCATCACCCTAACTCTTTGTTCCAAAGTCTCTAAAGTCCAGTGACAAGACAAAAATCAGGATGACTGGGGATGGCCCAGAATGCAGCGGATGGCCTTTGCTTCTTTGATGTCTGACCAAGCTCTAAGTGCCCCACAGGTCCTGCTTCAGCCACTTTCATGGCCTTTGGAGCAACTTGATCTCATCTGTCCATTCCCCTGGGGAAAATCTCCACTTGCTTGGAGTAGACATTCCCCTAATTCACTGGCTGGTTTAGGTCTGTTGGTTACTCTCAATATGAGCTCATCTTCAGAGGAGGTTTTATTAAGTGTGGACTGATGATATACTAGACACGTTACAGCTTCTTGGAGCCAAGGTGAGGGTTTGGTGGAAGGTGGACACCAACGGAGAGTAAACAGTCCTGAAAAGGACTCAGCAAACCCTCACACCAGAGATGCTAATCTTTCCTGAAGACTCCACACAGCCCAGGATAGAAAACAGAGACAGTTACAGGGGTGTCTCCTGGATTTCACCCATCTCCATGGTGGTGTGTTCTAAGATGTCTTCTTTGGTTGATTGTTCAGACTTAAGGAAGGGATGAAGAAAGTGTTCACTCAGATTAAATTTTAAAATGTGTCCTGCATCCTGCATGAATTTTCTTTATTTGGCTGTAGCCCTACTTCATAGACTACAAAGGACTTATTCTCAAGGAGAAAGATATCATTTAAATTAGAAATAAAACACCATTAGAAAAACCTGAAGGAAAAGGCAAATAAACAAACAAAACTATGAATTGGAGCCATCTGCAAGTTATTGGGAGAGAGAAAGATCATGTTATACAACAAGATCAATACTGAATCTGGTTGTAGTAGAAAAGAATCCAAATTTCTGCTCTGTTCCTTATTAGATGAGGGTGACCTTGAACAATTCACTTAGCTTTCCTAGGTCTTAATGTTTTCGTCTGAAAAACAAAGAGGCTTAGACTAAATGGTTTCCAAGGTCCTTTCTGGCACTAGAGCTGGGATGCTCACATGTCCTACTAGTATGACCTGGGGAAATAATAATTATAATAACAACTAGCTTTTTTTTAATAGTATTTTTTAAATTTTTTTATTTTTTAAACCCTTGTACTTTGGTGTATTGTCTCATAGGTGGAAGATTGGTAAGGGTGGGTAATGGGGGTCAAGTGACTTGCCCAGGGTCACACAGCTGGGAAGTGGCTGAGGCCGGGTTTGAACCTAGGACCTCCTGTCTCTAGGCCTGACTCACTCCACTGAGCTACCCAGCTGCCCCCTAACAACTAGCTTTTAAATAACTCCTTAATTCTCCAAATGTGTGTACAAATATTATCTCATTTTATCTTCATCACCACCCTGGGAGGTAGGTGCTATTTTTAATCCCCATATTAACAGAGGAGGAAACAGATCAGTGGACCAGTGCTTAGGAAAGTGTCTGAGGTGGGATTTGAACTGAGGGAAGAGTAACTACAGGTCTACTGGTTTATCCACAGCGCCACCAAGCTGCTGGGGGTGGTATATCTCTACGTGCTGCTTTCTTCATCTCTAAAGGGATGTTATATAACCTCCTGGTTAAATAACAAGATATTGTCTAGATTTTAAAAAGAGTGCTAAAGTGGCAGCAGGTGGCAGGGAAAAGAGCATTGGACAGGAAATCAGGGGAGATTTGGGGATGAATCCTCACCCTGACATTTACTGGCCAAATCACCCAATACATATTCAAACTTCTCTAATCTCTGCTTGCTTCTCTGAAAAATGGGGAGAATAATGAATGCACTGCCTGCCTTGAAGGGTTATGTTATTTTTTTTAAATTTCAAATTAAACTAATTTAAATTTTGCTCTAAATTTAAAATTTATCTAATTTTAAACTAACTCTTAAAAGCAGCAATGCAAGAATCCAGAACAAGGCTGAGGGACTTATGAGAAAGAAAACCAGCCACATCCAGAGGAACAACTGTGGGAGGAGAAACACAGAGGAAAAACAATTGCTTGAACACATGGGCTGGTGGGGTTATTATTGGGGATGTAGATACTAAATGATTACTCTAGTCCAACTATCAATAATATGGAATTAGGTCTTAATCAATGATACATGTAAAACCCAGTGGAATTGTGCGTCGGTTAAGGATTATTAGGGAATTTGGGGGACAGGGAAAGAACATGAAACATGTAACTATGGGAAAGTATTAAAAATAAAACAAACACATAAATAAATAAATAAAAATAAATTAACTCTAAATTTTAAATGAAATGAAATTTAAATTTGCTATAGGTTTTTAATTAAATTTCTTTTAAATATTACTAATTATTTAATTAAGGAAAAAAATCAATTAGTTTTTTAAATCAACAAATGCTTCCTTCCTTCAACCTTACATACATAATAGAAAAAAAGAGAGACAAAAACGTTTTAACAAATAAGCATGGTCAAACAAAATAAACTCTAACACTGTCCAAAATATCCAAGAATGTGTGATTCATTCTGCACTTATTCTGGTGAAAATACTTCCACAATTTTAATGCTCATATCATTATTCTCCCCATCCTCCAAGTTCACAACAACAGAGTCATACTTCACTCTTCCTTCCCTGTCATCTCCTCATATTTAATCAATGACCAGATTTGTTGCTTCTGTGTTCACAAGGGCTCTCACAGCTGCTCTTTTCCCTCTACTCCTAGCTTCCTCTCTCTAACTCAGTCCCTTATCACCTCTAATTTAGAAGACTGCATTGGCCTGTCTTAAGAGTCTTTTTATTCCCTTTCTCTTCTGTTGTTTGTCCTCTCCATAACTGCCTCTTTCTGAGGTCCAGGTCACCTCATTCTGCTACTCGAAAATATTCAGTGGCTTCCTATTTCCTGGAGGATTAAATATAATACTGCAGGCTAGTATTTAGTGCCTTCCGAAATCTTTCTTTTTGTATTACATATATATACATGTAATATGATATTAAAAAGTTGTTTTTAAATTTTTAAAAATTTTAATTTTTTTAAAAATTTAAATAATTTTTAAAACTTTGATTAAAATTTTTTGAGATTGGAATTCTCTTCTCCCCCATTCTCAAAGGCAAGAAATGAGTTATCAATTATACATGTGAAATCATGTAAAACACACTTCCAAATTAGCCATGTTGAAAAAAAAAAAAGAAAAAGAAAGTGAAAAAACTGTGCTTCAATCTGCATTTCAGACTCCATTGGTTCTTCCTCTAGAACTGGAGGATACTCCATCGTTTTTGTTTTTTTTAAGTTTTTATTTTGAATATTTTCCCATAGTTACATATTTCATGTTCTTTCCCTCTCCCCCAAACCCCCCTAGCCCCCTTAGCCGATGCTCAATTCCACTCGGTTTTACATGTATCATTAATCAAGACCTAATTCCATATTATTGATAGTTGGACTAGAGTTATCATTTAGTGTCTACATCCCCAATAATATCCCCATCAGCCCATGTGTTCAAGCAGTTGTTTTTCTTCTGTGTTTCTCCTCCCACAGTTCTTCCTCTGAATGTGGCTAGTTTTCTTTCTCATAAGTCCCCCAGCCTTGCTCTGGATTCTTGCATTGCTGCTAGTAGAGAAGTCTGTTATGCTCGATTGTACCACAGTATATCAGACTCTGTGTACAATGTTCTCCTGGATCTGCTCCTTTCACTCTGCATCAATTCCTGAAGGTCATTGCAGTTCACATGGAATTCCTCCAGTTCTTTATTCCTTTGAGCACAATAGTATTCCATCACCAACAGATACCACGATTTGTTCAGCCATCCCCCAGTCGAAGTACATTCTCTCATTTTCCAATTTTTTTGTCACCACAAAGAGCGCAGCTATAAATATTTTTGTACAAACATTTTTCCTTATTATCTCTTTGGGGTACAAACCCAGCAGTGGTATGGCTGGCTCGAAGGGCAGGCAATCTTTTAAAGCCCTTTGGGCATAGTTCCAAATTGCCATCCAGAATGGTTGGATCAATTCACAACTCCACCAGCAATGCATTAATGTCCCAATTTTGCCACATCCCCTCCAACATTCATTACTCTCCCCTTCTTTCATTTTAGCCAATCTGCTAGGTGTGAGGTGATACCTCAGAGTTGTTTTGATTTGCATTTCTCTAATTATTAGAGATTTGGAACACTTTCTCATGTGCTTATTGATACTTTTGATTTCTTTATCTGAAAATTGTCTATTCATGTCCCTTGCCCATTTGTTGATTGGGGGATGGCTTGACTTTTTGTACAATTGATTTAGCTCCTTTTGCTTATAAATATAAAAGTTTTTTATTATAAAGATTTTTTTCCCCAATTTGTTGCTTCTCTTCTAATTTTGGAAGCATTGGTTTTGTCTGTACAAAAACTTTTTAGTTTAATGTAGTCAAAATTATTTATTTCACATTTTGTGATTTTTTTTCTAACTCTTGCTTGGTTTTAAAATCTTTCCTTTCCCATAAATCTGACAAGTATACTATTCTGTGCTCACCTAATTTACTTATAGTTTCCTTCTTTATATTCAAGTCATTCACCCATTCTGAGTTTGTCTTGGTATAGGGTATGAGAAAAAAATTTTAATGAGCAAAAATCTATTTTTTTCTCCTCATTCATCTCCTCTAATTGGAAAAGAAAAAGAAAAAAAAGTCTTTGAAACAAATATGCATAGGCCAATGAAATAAATTCCCATTGTCTATTGACATTCCATTTCTACCTCTTTTCAGGTGTAGAAACCAGCCCCGGTTGGTCCTGGAATTCACTTCCTGCCCAGTTCTACCACTCAGAGTCCTTGGTCTAACCTCAGTGTTCAGTACAGCTTCCACTGTGAACTTGCATCATGTTGTAGTGGCTAACTGGCTTCATAAAGTCAGGTAGTCCTTGGTTTGAATCCTGCCTCATCTCTGTAATATATCTGTGACATTGGGCAATCTCTTAATTTCTCTGGGCCTCAATTTCCTCAACTGCAAAGTGAAAGAATTGGGCTCCATGATTTCTTTCCAGTTCTCCAGGAAAAATCCCTAATTTCCTTAGTTATTGATACATTATTCCTTTTCAGTTTTCTTCATAATTTATGCTTAATCTGCTCTTTGTGGGTATTTTTATATTTATGCTTATAACTGCTAGTGACTGCTATATAGTCTACCAATGGAAGACAAAGTCCTTGAGGGAAGGGATTAGCTCATTTGTGTCTTTTTATACTTAGTGCCTAGCTTAGCTTTGAACAAGTTTTCCCAGAAACTTGTAATTATATTGGCATAGACTGGTGGTGGCAGATTCTAAGGGGTCTATTTTATATGTTGACTTATAAAACCACTAACACACACTATATGTTGTATTCTGTTTTTATTTATTTTGTTAAACATTTACCATTTGGAATTTTGCAGGTTGTGAGTTTGACCCCTCTGGTATAGGGGACTCTTGGTGAAGAAACTGTACTAAATGCTTACCAGCTCTCCAAATTATAGTGTTACATACATTAGTAACTCCACACTTTTTTGTTCCCCATTGATGAAATTTGGCAAGTATGAATCCTCACGAATATTTACTTATGAATTACATACATACTAATAATTATATGTATTTTTAAACATACAAAAATAGATGTGTAGTTTATTTGCTGTTTAAAAATAGGATTTAAATAAAGAGGAAAGAATTTATTTCATTTAAAAATTTTTATTTAAAATTATTTACTTAAAAATAGGATTTAAAAGGAAAGAATTGATTTTAAAATATTTTATTAAAATTATCTTATTTTATTTAAAAATAGAATTTAAATAGAAGCAAGAATTTATTTTATTTTAAAATATTTATTCAAACTTATTTATTTAATTAATTATAAAATGGGATTTAAATAAAGAGGAAAGAATCTATTTTATTTACAATTTTTAATATAAGATAATTTAATTTAAAAATAGGATTTAAATATATTTCATTTCATTTTGTTTATTTAATGTCTCATGGTTAATATTAATTAAAATATTTTATTTAATATTATTTATTTTATTGTAAATATTTTATTTAAATTATTTACTTAACTTAAAAATAAGATTGAAATAAAGAGGAGTTTATTTTATTTTAAAATTTTTATTTAAAATTATTTATTTAATTTAAAAATGGGGTTCAAATAGATTTTATTTATTTAATTTAATGCTCTCAATTGATTATTTAGCTAATTAATTTATTGTTTAGTTAGATATTTTAAGGTTTTAATTTAACATTATTTTATTGCAAAATATTTTATTTAAAATTATTTATTTAACTTAAAATAGGATTGAAATAAAGAGGAAAGAGTTGATTCTAGAGTCAATAGGAGACCACTGAAGTTTCTTTGAGTGGGGGGGAACTATGCTTTAGGGAAGCCACTTTGGCAAGTATATGAAAGAGGGAATGGAGAGGGGACTTACTTGAGACAAGGAGATCAAATGGGAAATCACTTCAATAATCTAGAGAGGAGATAAGGGTCTGAACTAGAGGGCTGGCTCCATGAATAGAGAGAAGGGGGTAGATAATGATAATAATAATAATAACTACTAATATTTATATAGTTCCTACTATATTCTAAGTATTATGCTAAGTACTTCTTTATTATCATCTTTGATCCTCACAACAACTCTGGGAGGAAGATACTATTATTATATCAATTTTACAGATTAGGAAACTGAGGCAGACAAGTTTAATAACTTGCTCAGAGAGAGATGTTGTAAAGGCAGAAAGGGCAAAATCTGATTGGATATAAGGGATGAAGGAGATTAAGAAGCCGTGGTTGACTTCAAGGCTATGAACCTGAGTATTGGAATGATGGTGAGGCTCTGGATAGTTCTGTAATAGGAAAGTTCAAAAGAAGGGTGGGTTTGGGGGAAAGGATAATATAATTAAATCTTCAATGCAAAGCACGGTCATCTCTGCCTGTTCATTCTCTGAGACTCCCTCCCTTCCACTGAGAATGAAAAGGATGGGGTTTGGGCTCTTACTCATTGGCCATTATTCCAAGCACTGAAGGACACTTTGGCCAGCCATGGGGCGAGCTGAGGTCAGGAAATATTCCCGCGTAGTGGCTGGCTCCTGGGTTGCTGTTGGATCCTAACATCCCAGAACGGCAGATGCCTGTCGCACCCCCTGGGCACCAGGAACAGTAGGGGATGGGTGCTAAATAATAACAGGTGAGCCAGATGGTGTAGTTGTTTTGGAGGCAAGCCCACAATGGCGACTCGATTCACCTTTCTACTCTCCTCTTAGTTGATTGTCCAACCTCAGGGTTATTCCACTGCTCCTTTGCGTAGGAAAATGGCTCCTACTTTGGTGACCACTACCTGGAGATAGGGCAGAGGTGGCATCTGAACTCTCCAGCCACTAAACCAGCTACTTTTCATAGGACTAGGGGCTGAATCTGTGATATCATTGGCATAAGGAACTCCTGGGTGAGGAAGCTCCTTTCTCCAATACTCCAAGGCATCTTCCCTTCAACTTACCATCACAGGAGCTATCTAGCCCAGTGGTTCCCAAACTTTTTTGGCCTCCCACCTCCTTTCCAGAAAAAATATTACTTAGCCCCCTGGAAATTAATTTAAAAAAAATTTTAATAGCAATTAATAGGAAAGATAAATGCACCTGTGGCCATCACTGTTCCCCTAGATCGCTGCAGCACCCACCAGGGGGCGGTGGTGCCCACTTTGGGTCTAGAGTATGGAGAAGTTGAGTGAATTGCCTGGGATCACATAATCATTTTATGTCAGGAACAGAAAGTAAACTCAGCTCTCCTAACTGGAAATTAGTTTCTCTTTGTAGGTACTGAATAGATATTTGGCTGTTTTCTCAATTAATTTGAATTTTAGGAATCCCTCTGCACCCCTCTCCCGCCATGTCTCCCCTACATGTTCTGGGGATGGCTAAAATTTCTGTATTAAAGAGGGGAGAGGGGAAGCCTTTTATTCCTCAGTTACAGCTAAAAGGCAAGTTGAGGTTCCATAGTTATTATCAGAACCTCATTTATATCAACATGTTCATGGGGAGGACAGGAAGTCAGCAGCCACAGACAACTTTCCTCTTACTTTTGGATGGGGAAGAAGAAAGGAGAGTGGGTAGAGAGTGTAAGGATGCTGAGGTCTTGAAGGGGTGAAAAAGGAGCATCACTTGTGGAAAAGGAGGAAGGGGTGTTGAGAGGGGCAGAGACGTAGACCAGATCCTTTCCAGTGGTGAGAAGACTGGAAAAGAGAAAGGCACTAACATGCTCATCTTTCCCTCTTCTGGGACGACACACCTTTTTAGAGGACCAGCACAGAGCAGCTATTTTGTTGAACAGTCCTTGATGTATAAGTCTGGTTCATAAAAGAGTTGCTCTGGGAAATACCTGATTAAGACCTTTTCCACTTCTTCTCTTCATTACTGTTGTTGTTCAGGCATTTCAGTCATGTCTGACTCTTTGTGACCAGATTTGGGGTTTCCTTAGCAATAATACTAGAGTGGTTTGCCATTTCCTTCTCCAGTTCATTTTACAAATGAAGAAACTGAGGCAAACAGGGTTAAATGACTAGCCCAAAGTCACAAAGCTAAGTCTCTTATGCCAGATTTGAACCCAGGAAGATGAGTCCTCCTGACTCCAGCCCCAACTCTATCCACTTCACTGCTTAGCTGCCCTGATTCATAGTCTTCTATTCACATCCTTGCCCATTTCCCAACAGGAAAGCCTAACCCCATTAATAGTCAAGATTGAGTGATTTCCATAATATTTACAACCTAAATTGTGAAAGTTTATATGGAAATAAAGTCTTTATTTACAAAATTCCATGAGAAATTAGAAAACACTCATAATGGCAGGAATAGAAGAAATGTTTGTTGAACACATGAATGAATGAATAAATAATAAATAAACACAGTAATCCAGCAAGTGTCACAAGGCAGTGATAACTCATTTAGAGAAGATAAGTCTCTCCCAATTTTTTTGTAGGACTGGAGCAGTCCCATGTGGAAATCACATATAAAGTTAGTTTCTTTTTTGTAATGTGTTATTTGATTTCATTGAATTTTTTTCCTCTTCTTCCTCTTAAACTTTTTTGTTAGCTTTTTTTTGTCATATGAGATTGTCTCTAGAAGGGGAAGAGAAGGGATACAGAAAAATCTAGACGATGAAAATATAGCAATAAAAATCTATTCTTTTTCAAATCTGGGTCATTTATGTACTAATTTAAAATTAGTAATCATCTTTTTAATCTCAAAGTACTTCCGGGAGCCCTGTGAAATAAGTAAAAAATTATATAGTGTACATATGAAATATAATACATATTATTTATAATATGTGTATATATGCAAATAAATATGTGCATGTGTATATATATATATATATATGTACATATGTATATGTCATGAACTGAAGACTTAGTGACTTACTATCACTCAGTAGTTTTATGTGATTTAAAAAAAAATAACCCTTTACCTTCTGTCTTAGTGTCAGTTCTAAGAAAGAAGAGTGGTGAGGGCTAAGCAATCAGGGTTAAGTTAATTGTCCAGGTTCATACAGTTAAGAAGTATCTGAGGTCATATTTGAACCCAGGTCTTCCTGACTCCAGGTCTAAAGCTCTCTACCCACTGGACTACCTAGCTGTCTCAGCAGTGTGATCACTTATTAAGTGAATGGCATAAACAATAAGGGTCCTTATTAAATCTAGAGGAGGAAGAGTTCATTTTAGTTAAAGAAGACTTCCTAGAAGAGGCAAGTCTTAAGCTGGATGGATAAATGGATAAATAATGGATAAATAAATAAATAAATGGATAAATAAAAAGGACTGAGAAAAAGTGAAGACTGAAAGCAGAAATATGCTTTTTTTAAAAAACCCTTACCTTTCATCTTGGAGTCAATACTGTGTATTGGTTCCAAGGCAGAAGAGTGGTAAGGGCTAGGCAATGGGGGTCAAGTGACTTACCCAGGGTCACATAGCTGGGAAGTGTCTGAGGCCAGATTTGAACCTAGGACCCTGTCTCTAGGCCTGGCTCTCAATCCACTGAGCTACCCAGCTGCCCCCTCTTTTTTTTTTAATGGTAAAAGAGAAAGTTTAAATTTATGGCCAAATAAGGATTGAACAACTTTTAGAGTTAAAGATCTTAGAACTGGAATAAGCCCCAGAGTATTGAGTCCAATCTCCTCATTTTGTGAAAAAGTATCATGAAGTCCAGAGTTATGAAATAATTTATCCAAAGTTCTCTAAGGTAGTAAGAAGCAGAGCCAAGTTTTTTTTAATGTTTATTTTCCATCTTAGAATCAATGCCAAATATTGGTTCCAAGACTGAAGAGTAGTAAGGGCTAGGCTTAATGGAGGTTAAGTGACTTGCCCAGGGTCACATAACTAGTAAATGTCTGAGGCCAGATTTGAACCTCCTACCTCTAGACCTGGCTTTCAATCCACCAAAGTAACTAGTTGCCCCCTAGAGCAGGTTTTGAGCCAAGATCTTTAGTTTCCAGCTCCTCAGGTAGCAGGATGGATAGTGCTGGACCTAGAATCAAGAAGACACGAGTGCAAATAATGCTCAGACACTAGTAGTGTGACCCTGGGCAAGTCACAAACTCTGTTTACTTCAGTTTCTTTAACTATAAAACAGGGAGAATAAGAGCATCTAAGTCCCACCTGTGCTGTTGTGATGAATAAAGAAATGAATATTCCTAAAGCCCTTAGCACAATGCCTGGCACATAGTAAGTACTATATAAATGTCCTTTCCATTAAACTACTCGATTATATTGATAGAATGGCAGACCATGAATTGGATGTAGTTAGCTGAGTTAAATTTGTGTTTTTCTATGAAACATAAACAAATATCCAGGGGCATTGTTTTCTTCCAAAAACAGCTCCAATTCAAACCTACTGGGGGCTCCGAGCTTGTGTGTGCTGGGGTATGTTATTTCCCTTTAGAGAAACGATTACAAGTATGTGTATCTTTGTATGTGTGTATTGGGTTCTTTTTAAAAGTGCTTATTTTTTTAAAGGTTTGCACAATGAGCCAGTTCTCCCCCATGTCACCATGTAAATATATTGCTCTTCTGTAGAAAACAGAGCTCCTGGCTTTTCTTTGTAATCTGTTAGCTCATGAACGGCTGGAGAGAAAAACCAACCATCTCTACAGAGCAAGTGAAACATCTGGTATGCTCTCAGGAATAAATCTACCTGTCAAAGGGACTCCTGGAAAGAGGCAGAGGTTACACATAGAAACTTGCCTTTATTTCAGAGCTTTATGGCTCAACTTTTTTAGAAGTCCTCTCTAGCCCATTTTAAAATGCATTTCAGCAACAAAAGCCAGCTAATAGGATTTTTAGGGACGTCATTTTGTGGAAAGGATTTAAAAGCACAGGAGACGGAGGTCAGTGATTTTGTTGCTGGCAGAAATGCATAAAAGTAGGCAAGGATTTAGAGAAAAGGAACTCCAGATCAGGAGGTCCACTCGGTTTTCTGGCTTTGCTCTAAATTGTTTAAAACAACTAGGGGGATTATGGCTGTTGACGAGAATCTCGTTACCATAACTGGTACCAGTTCTTTAGCTGATTGTCAAACTTTTTGCAATTTAACAAACTATATTGGAAATCAACAAACTATAAATCAGGGCTTAATCTGTTTCATTGATTGTATATTTTTAAGAAAGTGAAGGGGAAAGGGTTAACAATGCAGATTAATCTTAAAAAATGTGTCTTGGGGGCAGCTAAATGACTCAGTGAAGAGAGAGCCAGGTTTTGAGATGGGAAGTCCTTGGTTCAAACCTGGTCTTAAGATGCTTTCTAGCTGTGTTATCCTGGGTATGTCACTTTACTCCATTGCCTAGTCCTTACCACTCTTCTGTTTTAGGACCAATACACAGTATTGATTTTAAGATGAAAGATAAGGGGTTTTTTTGAGTGTCTTGCTTACATTCCACCTGACCCCAACATTAGTCAGTTGTTAAGTATTTCACCAACATATCCCTGCCTTAGCTCCATATTGTTTTGTTGCAGTTTTGCGAAGTGGAGTCCTGGAATGTTTGGAAAGGATACAGGCTAATAACCAGGGACATAGAAAAGTTGAAAGTAATTTTCAATACCCAACTCAAATAGAAAGTTGGAATTATGCATTTCAAGCATAGCAAAAAGAAAAAAAAGTCAATTCCAAACACAGATTTCAAAATACTAATGGCTTCTCTACTTGGGTGCTCTTGGCTGGGGAATCTGCATCACAAAAGAGCTCAACATGGTCCTGGTGGTAGGAACCATATTCTGAGGCTACATAGTGGATGAAGTCTGACCCATAGAGTGGGATAGAAGCAAAGAACAACAATAGTACTAGCAGAGGACAGTGTACCATGTCCCAAAAAAAAACCCTGACCACTAGGAGCTTCCAATTCATCATGGAAAGATGCTCATCCAATGATATCATCAGAGGATGCTGGGAGCTCTGAAGAGTCAGCAGCATAGGTTTCCCTGGATACTCATGTGCCATTCCTTACTGGTGTGTCCTGCCATGCATACTCTATGGTCATATGTGTTCCTTATGTAGGTCCCCTCCCCTATTTGTGCTTTGATAGCCTGTTGGAAAATAGACTCTTAAGCATCTTGTTAGAGAATTCCTTCATCTGCTGAAGTAGAGCACCTCTCATGGATTTGGATATGCAATCGTGCCCCTATTTCAGGGGTCTTGTGATCTGACCTCTCGACAAAAGACATGTTCAAGCCAGGGGTTCCCACTCAGAGCTTTAGTCCCTATGTTGGGGCAGAGGGGAGGCTAAGTTATTTTGTTGATAATTAGTGATGTATCCAGGAAGAGGCATTGTCCCCTCTGTAGGCTAGAAAAGCTGTAGAATAATTTAACCAACTCTCTTTTGCTCATCATTTTGAAATTCTGACAGTTTTCCTTTGGACTTGTAGCTTAGGGGAGAGGAAGGGAACCAAATATGGTTGGGAGGAGGGAAAGAGGTCAGTCGACTGAAAGTGAGGAATAAGGCAGTTTCCATGCTCTTTTAGCATCTAGAGCAGTGGTTCCCAAACTTTTTTGGCCTACCTCCCCCTTTCCAGAAAAAATATGACTTAGCCCCCTGGAAATTAATTATTTTTATTTTAATAGCAATTAATAGGAAAGATAAATGCACCTGTAGCCATCACCACCTCTCTGGATCACTGCAGCACCCATCAGGGGGCGGTGGCACCCACTTTGGGAATCACTGTTCTAGATAATATCCAGAGATTTTGAGAGATATCTTCCCAACTCTCCATTCCTCCCCTATTGGGTATTGGACATATTGGGTAGGCTGACTTTGGAAGAGATAGGAAAGGACATTATACTACCTGCTGGGTGAAAAAAAAAAAAACAAGAGAAATGAGAGGCAGTTCCTGCCCTCATATAGCTTGCAATCCAGGGAGATAGGCTACATATACAAATATGTAGAAAATAAAAAGCTAGAGACTTCTCCCCAATTTCTTGCCAATGGAAAGTTATCCTAAAAAAAAAGGGACCTAGCAGTGCCTTGCCCAAGTCGCACTATTGCCCCATAGATAAAATACATCTTGCTTTGTTTGGCATTTCAAGTCCTCAACAATATGAATCTAAACTCTTTTTTTTTTAAACCCTTAACTTTTGTGTATTGGCTCCTAGGTGGAAGAGTGGTAAGGGTGGGCAATGGGGGTCAAGTGACTTGCCCAGGGTCACACAGCTGGGAAGTATCTGAGGCCAGATTTGAACCTAGGACCTCCCGTCTTTAGGCCTGACTCTCAATCCACTGAGCCACCCAGCTGCCCCCTCTAAACTCTTTTTAATAGAACAATTTCATATTATTCTGCTTTTATAGAATATTTTTTATATTCTGAAATGAGAGTGAGGAATAAGACACTCTGCATGTTCTTTTAACATCCATGTAACATCAAGAGGTCCTGAGAGACCCTCCCAGCATATTGGGTAAACCAACTTGGGAAAAAATATGGGTGGACATGGGCATAAGTGGGCAGCAATCTGCCTTGTTGAAGAGGATATTCCCATTGACAAGATCCCAGATCTTTCATCATGTCTCCTCTTATCACACATTGCAGAATATCTCTGTGCCACTGGCCTGGGCTCAGGGCTAAGTCCAAGATCAAAGTCAAACCTGTTTTGCTCCTTGGCTCAGTCCATGGATCTTGAGTCAATGATCCTGGATCACCCTTGTCCATAGCTTCTGCCCTGGCCATGTGCCTGTAGGTTTGCATTTGGGATCTTAGGCTGGAAAGATAATGTGTTTTAGCTTCTCTGTTGATTTCTCATTCACTCTTTGGTCCGACATTCTTGTGAAACTGCCTTTGGAGTAGCTGCGCTTATACTGCTTTTTCCTATCCTTCGCCACCTTGGCTGCGTCTCTATTGTACTTTTCTTTCTAAATGGTGTGCAACCCCTCATAGATCCTTGATATACATGTAGCAATAGCAAATGCCTGACATCCAAGGCAAGCCTGGAAATGCTTGTCCTTCCTGTAAATGGAAGAACTGGGAACAAATGGATAAAGTGTTTGTCTTTTTACTTTTAGCCTTTTGTGTTTTTTAGAGGTCATTTAAAATTTGTCTTGTCACTTCCTTTACCAATAAAAGCCCTTCTCCCCTGTAGTGTGGGCTTCTGCAACAGCCTTTTTTTTTTAAACCCTTAACTTCTGTGTATTGGCTTCTAGGTGGAAGAGTGGTAAGGGTGGGCAATGGGGGTCAAGTGACTTGCCCAGGGTCACACAGCTGGGAAGTGTCTGAGATCGGATTTGAACCTAGGACCTCCTGTCTCTAGACCTGACTCTGAATCCACTGGGCTACCCAGCTTCCCCTGCAATAGCCTTTTTAACTGGCCTCCCTGCTTTAAGTCTCTCCCTAAGTCTCTCCCCACTCAGAACTCTCCTCCAACTGTCAACCAAGAGAATTCTTCCAAAGTGTCAATCCAAACATGTCACACCTGTGTTTAGTGAGCTGCAATAAAAAAATAATAAAACAAAATGGTCCATTTGATCTTTCAACTCTTCACAGGCTGACCCCTTCCTACTTTTCCTTTCTTTTCACACTTTATCCTCCTCCCATAAACTACAATCCAGCTGTAGCCACCTATTGACAGTTCCTCCAACAGGATAGATAGCGTCGTCGGTCCTGGTCCCTTTGTACTGGCTGTCCCCTATTCCTAGAATATTCTGCCTCCACACAGCCACCTTTTTCAGTGTCTCTGGCTTGCTTCAAGCTTCTGCCCAAAGCCCACTTCCTGAAGGAGCCCTTTTCCCCCTCATCCTCTAGTGGTTTTTTTTTATCTTTTTTTTTTTAATAATTTTTATTTTTTAGAAAAGTAATCATGGTCACATGATTCATGTTCTTACTTTCCCCTTCACCCCAGCCCCCCATCTCTCCCCTCCCCCCCGCCCCCATAGCCGATGCGCATCATCCTCTAGTTTTTAATGCCTTTTCTCTGAGGTTCCTTGCCGACTACTCTCTATCTTCTGTTATTTACACGTTACCTGCGGTTTCCCCCATGCGACTGTAAGATCCTTGAGAGGAGGGTTGGGGGCTTTTGGCCTTTGTTTGTTCTATCTGCCTTGCATAAAGTAGGTGCCTAATAAATGCTCCAAGACTGATGGATTGTGTGACTGGATTATATCCAACAGGTTCTAGAGGCTGCCACTCTCTAGCTCCGTGATCCTGGGGAAAGGACTTTCCGCCTTTATGCCTCTGTTTCCTCTTCCGTAAAACAGAAATTGGACCAGATCATCGCCAAGCTCCCGTCTGGTTCTCGTTCCTCCTACCCGACCTTCTCAGTTAAAAACTTGGGGAGCGATTTGTTTTGTTTGTTATTTTTCCCAAGATCAATTCTCCTTTTCACCAGGAGATGGCAGCTTCCTCCTGTTTTAAATGGGACACTTCGTTTGGGGGTGGGGGGAACCCTTCAGGAGTGGCACAGCTCCAGTTGGCAGACTAGAGGATGATTGTGTGATACGAATTTTAAATTGAAAAAACAAGAACTACATTTTTAAAGCTTTTCCTCAATCGTCAGCAACTCCCCTCCGGTTACTGATGCTTCAGCTCAAGGACTTTGCCTCCTTCTTTCCTCTTCCCAACAAATAGAGCATTTGGAGATGCTGGGAGAATGTGGGCTGCTCTGGGATTCTGCATGGATTCATCCAGGCCTCTTCTCCAAGGGCTTTCCAGTGAATGCCCTAAAGCAGATGGGTTCTTGGGGTCCTGCAGTGGTCGCCACACAGTATCCTTGTTCTGAGGGTCCTCCTGGAAAGGGAGCCTCAGAGGGCAAGTGCTGCATCTCAGGGTATCAGCACCTTTCTAGAAAGGGTGGTGTATATTGGATAGAGTGCTGGCCTTGGAATCAGGAAAACAGGTTCAAATCCTACCTTAGGGACTTTTTAGCTATAGACATGGAAGGATCATATAACTTTGACCCCAGAAGGGACTTTAGAAGCCAGTTGGTCAGATCCCATCATCATCATCATCATCATCATCATCATCATCATCATCATCATCATCATCACAGCNCATCATCATCATCATCATCATCATCATCATCATCATCATCATCATCATCATCATCACAGCTAGCGTTTATATTAGGTTTGTTATCTCATTTTTATAGATCAGAAACAGAAGACTACAGAGGGGAAAGAAAAGTTCCCCTCATGGTCACAGGTTTTAGGCATTCAATTCCAGGTCCTCTATCTATAGATGCCGCTCCCTACCCTTGGCATTTCACGGACTAAACAGATCCTAGATTTAGAGCTGCAAGGAATCTTGGGAGTCATCAAATTCACGTCCCTTATCCCCTTTTCCTAATTCTCCAGTGTTGTTGTTTTATTTTTCATCTAAAAAAAGAGCTTCTCCAGTTTTTACGAGATTTTTGAGTCCCTTTAGAAGAATAAAAATTGTGGGTGACCCATGAGTCAATGGAAACACTCACGATGGGCACAAGACAGCTGCAGCGTATTTCAATAATGACTCACTCCCAAGAAGTGTTATAAAAGACAGAAGTGAGAATGTGAATGGATCAGAAAAGGAGACGGGCCACTTATGTACCCAGGAGAGGGAGAGTGGATGAGCTGATTTCCTATGGCGTTGGTATCCTAAAAGAATCAGAGGGGAGGACCTTGGTCCATTGGGTAGTTTTTTTTTCTTTTTAAACCCTTACCTTCCTTCTTGGAGTCAATACTGTATTGGCTCCAAGGCAGAAGAGTGCAGGCAATGGGGGTAAAGTGATAGGTTCTTGATGGAGGATTTATAAAATTACAGAGATAATAGTCGTGCCTGGAAGCTGCAAAGAGAAGGCAAGACAAACTTCCTAATGGTTAGAGCTGTCCCAAAGTGAAAGGCATGTTGGTAGAGAGCAAGTTCCTCTCATGGGAAAATTTCAAGCCAAAATAGAATGTCCATTTATCTAAATACAATGCCCCTAAATACAATAAGATAAAGTCTTATCCTCCACTCAACTTTCAACGTGATTTTCTTTTTTTTTTTTAAACCCTTAACTTCTGTGTATTGACTCCTAGGTGGAAGAGTGGTAAGGGTGGGCAATGGGGGTCAAGTGACTTGCCCAGGGTCACACAGCTGGGAAGTGTCTGAGGTCAGATTTGAACCTAAGACCTCCTGTCTCTAGGCCTGACCCTCAATCCACTGAGCTACCCAGCTGCCCCTCAATGTGATTTTCTTAAAGCAAAGATCTAACCATATTATCCCCCTTGTCTATAAATTTCTGTGACTAGCACTTTTTAGCTTCAGATCAAATTTCAATTGGGTTTAAGTGACTTGCCCAGGTCACACAACTAGGAAGAATCTGGGGTCACATTTGAACCCAGGACCTTCTAATTCCATCCTTGGAGCTTTATCCACTTGGCTACCTAACCGCTCACTCTCCAGTTTCCTTACATCTAACTTCCTTCCATGTCCTCTGCAACCCAGGGACAATGTTCTCTTTGCTATTCCCTGCATGACCTACCATTTATTTTATGATTTTTATCAGCTGTGCCTGGAATGTTCTCCTTGCTCATCTCTCTGCCTCCTGGCTTTCTTCAAATCCCAATTAAAATCTCATCAGCTATAAAAAGCCTTTATCGATCCCCATTAGTACTGGTGCCTTAATTTATCCTGTTTGTATCTTGTTTGTAGATAGCAGTGGTGCACTGCCTCCCAAATTAGAATAGGAGTTCTTTGAGAACAGGGTATCTTTTTGCCTTTCTTTGTACCTGCCCCGCTTAGCACAATGCCTGGGACATAGTACGTGGTTAATAAATGCCTATTGGCTGATAGATTTTGAGACTCTTATTCAGATAGATTTATCTAGAGAGCCATTGAGATTTCTTCTAGTTCTGAAGTATCATGAAGCTTTGGGGAGCTCTACATGTAAGGGAGACTTTCCTTTAATAGAGCTGAGCAGCATACACAATATTACTCGAGGTTTTAGAATATCAAAGTTTCAGTGGAGCGCCTGGTAACTTAGTCTCATGTATCCATCTAGGGGTAGAGCTGGGTCATTGTCTGGCAACTTCGTCTCCTTTATGGATCTAGGGATGGAGCCATTGTCTAGATTCCTTAGTCTAAGAAGAAGGCTCTAGTGCAGGGGTCGGCAACTTTTTTGGCCGTGAGAGCCATAAACGCCACATTTTTTAAAAATGTAGAGGGGCAGCTGGGTAGCTCAGTGGAGTGAGAGTCAGGCCTAGAGACAGGAGGTCCCAGGTTCAAACCTGGCCTCAGCCACTTCCCAGCTGTGTGACCCTGGGCAAGTCACTTGACCCCCATTGCCCACCCTTACCACTCTTCCACCTATGAGACAATACACCTAAGTACAAGGGTTTAAAAAAAAATGTAGTTTCGTGAGAGCCGTGCAGTGCTCACAGTGCCACTCCTGTAACAGCGCCTGAAGAAAAATGGACTTTATGGCTCCTGCAGAAAGAGCCATATCTGGCCCTCAAAAGAGCCAGATATGGCTCGAGAGCCATATGTTGCCGACCCCTGCTCTAGTGGAAAAGTGAATGGAGTTGGAGAATTTACTCTCCTCTCTTCTTTTCGATTTGGGATGATTCTTATCTCCAAAGGGATGAGTGATTAATGCACCCTTCCCCTATCTCATCCACTGCAGCCAATTTTTTTTTCCTTTGCAAGGAAATTTTTTGAGGTTTGATTGATCCTGCATCTGCAGATTCTAAATCACCTCCTTGGCCAGAAGCCTACATGCCATGAGCCTCCAAAGGAATTTGGAGATGGTGCTTTTATGTGTTTTTATCTCCTGTCCCTCTCCGGCACCTTCTTTGGATATACCAAAATTTAAGGTGAGCCAGAGATCTTAGCACCAGCCCAAGACTAGCTCCAGATGGAAGGCTAAAGCCTCATCTTTGTAAATCTAACTGCCTTCTAGACATGATCAGATGATTCGGAGATACCCAAAAATCATTACTCTAGCCTTCTGTCTCCAGGAGAAGTTTCTTTCTTTCAAAAATATCTATTTGCTGTAAGAATTAAAACTGTCATTGTCTCTCTAGCAAGAATTAGAAGAAGCAGCGATCACATCAGGGTTTTTTAAATTTAAATCTTTACCTTCTATCTCAGAATCCGTACTGTGTATTGGTTCCAAAGCAGAAGAATGGTAAGGGCTAGGCAATGGGGATTAAGTGGCTCGCCCAGGGTCACACAGCTAGAAAGTGTCTGAGGCCAGATTGGAACTCCCATCTCTAGTCCTTGCTGTCCATTCACTGAGCCTCCTAGGTGACACTTCATTATCTTTTTAGAAAGTATTTTATTTGTTTTAACCAACTAAGATACACCTTCTCACCCTCTTGCTTCAAATCCATCGCCTCCCTGCCCCTACACACACTCCTGGTCAACTGAAAACACAAGAAAACACAAAGAAAATGGAGTCTGTAATAAATAGGTATAGCCAATCAAAACAAATTTACACATTGACCCTATGAATTCTGAGTTCTTCACCTTTCCATCAGGAGGTGGGGAGTCTTTTTCATCATTAGTCCTCTGGAATCCTAGTTGATCAAACAACGAACAATTGATCTACTAAGAGTTGAGCACAATAATACTCCATCATATTTATATACTATAACTTGTTCATTCATTCCCAATTTGGGGACGTCCCCTTACATTTTTATTCTCTGCCATTGCAAAAAGAGCTATAAATATTTTTGTATATCCTCAGAGTTTGTTTTGCTTAGGACTAATCTTTTCCTTAATCTACCCTACCTTCTCTAATTATAAGTAAAATATTTTCAAATAAAATCACTTCTTTCCTCTTTACTTAAATCCTATTTTAAAATATAAATAAGTAAATACTTTAAAATAAAATGTTCTAAAACAAAATAAATATATTTCCAAGCAAACCGTATATGTATATGTATGTTTATTATTCCTTCTTTTGGCTAGTTCATATGAGAGTGAGGTTCATATATCAATGGCTTCCTGCATTTCCTCCTCCTTGTTTGAATAGCTGCTATTTATTCATTCAGATTTTTGTGAGATAGCTTTCTCCTGCCATCCTTTCCTTCTCTTCTTTCTCTCATCTTCCCTTCTCTTTGTACTCTTTTATTAAGATTAAGATATTACACAACCACTCAAAATCCTTGCCTAAATGGACTTCCTTTATGGACCTCAATGATGGTAGAGTTACAAGAGGACACACATTTCATATACCCATATTTGAATGTATGCAGTTGGTGCTTGTTTAGTCCTTTATCATCGTTCATAATTACCTTCTCTTCACTCCTATATTTGAATTTCAATGTTTATATGTAGCTCTGGTCTTTTCATTAGGAATGATTGGAAGTCCTCTTTTTCATCATATGTCCATTTTCCTCCCAAAAGCACTTTACTCCATTTTTCTGGTTAAATTATTCTAGGCTATAAGGCTATATCCTTTACTTTCAGGATTATCACATTCTGAGCTTTCCATTCTTTTGTATGGTGACTGCTAAATCATGATTTAAATTGTGCTAAATAGTGATCCTAACAACTGGCCCCTCAGTACTTGAACTCTTTTTTTTGTGACACCCAACAGTATTTTTTCTTTATCTTGGAAACTCTGATTTTTACCATGGTATTCCTGGGAGTTTTCATTTTGGGGTTTATTTCAGGAGATTATCATTGGATTCTTTACTTTGACCTCTGGTTTCACAAGATATAGTTCTTGAAATATGACATCTAAGGTGATTTGTTTTTTTGTGTTTTTTTTTGAGTCATGACATTCAGACAGTCCAGTGATATTTACATTTTTTTTCTCCTCCATTTGTTTTCTAGATCAATGATTTTTGCTATGAAACACCTTACTTTTTGGGGGTAGAGGAGGCTCAGTGGATTGAGAGCCAGACCTAGAGACAGGAGATCCTGAGTTCCAGTCTGATCTCAGGTATTTTCCTAGCTATCCTGGGCAAATTATTTCTCTCTCATTGCCTAGCCCTTACCACTCCTCTGTCTTGGAACCAATACACAGTATTAACTCTAAAATGGAAGATAAGGGTTGTTTTTTTTAAAAAGGAGTATTTTACTTTATTCTATTTTTTCCATTTAATTTTTAAGGAATCTGTTCCTTGCACAAAGATTTGTACCTCTTGTTCCAAGCTATTAATTCCCCTTCTTTCTTCCATGGTTCTCATTTCTTTTCCAGTTTTCTCCTTAAGCACTCTCATTCCATTTTCAAAAATATTTTTAAAAACTCTTGTTTTATCTTTTCCAGGAATTCTAGTTGAGTTTGTGGCCAAGTTGTGTTTTTTCCTGAGACATCAATCATAGATATTTTAAAGTCATTCTCTTTTCCTGCATCTATGTCTTGAATGCTCCTGCCAATATGATATCATTAAGGTGGGTTGTTTTATGTTTTTGTTTTCTTTCCCATTTTTTCCAGTCTACTTCTTGACATCAAGCTTGATGTTGGGACTAGGCTCTGCTATATTTCTGGAAGGAAGGTTTAGGCTGGTTGTACTTTTGGGGGGCATATTTAGTGTTGTGTTATTACAGGAGGATCTCAGGGACTGGCTGGAGACTCACAAGCTTTCAGTATTTCCAAAGTGGTCTAATCCAGGGTAAAATTTCACTACTGGCCCCCTGATCTGAGCTCTCCAAGTTCCTGACCAGTGTTTGGGTTTCTCTCATTGGCCATCTAGAAAGTTCTGTTGGTTCAAAGGGGACATAATTAAAGATTTCCTTTTGGTCTGGGATTCTTGCCTTGGCTCTTCTTCCATAGACTGGGCTAAGATGCTAGAAGTGAGGCCCTGTTCTGTGCCTTGAATCTGAAACACACCATTGATGCTGCTGGCCTCTGGAATGTCTTCCTTTCTCTGAACATCACCCAGGGCCTCTTTACCAGGGATCCTACGTATGTTTCTTTCTCAGTCTACCCTGGACCTGTCAATGGTAACTGAGAAGTGGGTAATAAAGCTGCCTGTCTATACCTGTCCCCATAGCAATGCCCTGGTATGGGTCTGGTGGAGCCCCATTTAGGGTCTAGGATGTTCTCTTGACCTGCTGCATGGAGCCCTGGGCACTTGAGTGCTCTGGTGTGTTGTGACCTGATCTCATCCCCAATGTTCCCAGATCTTAATCTCTGTCTCTGTCTCTGTGTCTCTGTGTCTCTGTGTCTCTCTCTCTCTCTCTGTCTCTCTCTCTTTCCTCTCTTTATTTCTCTCCTCTTTCTCTCTCTCTCTTCTCTTCTCTTTCTCTCCTCTCTAATCTCTTTCTCTATATTTCTCTCTCCTCTCCTCTCCTCTCCTCTCTTCTCCTCTTCTCTTCTCTCTCTTTCCCTCTCTCTCTCTTTCCTCTCTGTCTCTTTCTCTGTCTCTCTGTCTCTCTGTCTCTCTTCTCTCTGTCTTTGTCTCTCTCTCTCTCTCTCTCTCTCTCTCTCTCTCTCTCTCTCTCTCTCTCTCTGCGCTTCTGTCTCTGTTTCTCTGTCTGTCTGTCTGTCTCTTGCTCACTCTCTCTTGACCTGGACAGACAAACTGTGACTTTTTCTGAATTTTCCCATCAGGATTAAGTCGTGTATATTTTAGGGTAGTTTATGCTTCCTATCATCCCATCATTTTGGCCTCCCCTCCCATGTCTTTCCACTAGGCAAGTTGTTTCAAAAGGCCAGGACCCAATGCTGAAGCAGGAAGATGCCAGGTTCAGGTGACCAGGCGACCAGAAATTCCTTTCCCATCGTTATCAGTGGCCCACACAGAAGTCCTATTCTCTCCTACTCCAGAGGGAGAAGGACACCTTAAGAACTCCTGTGGTTTTGTCCTCTATCAGGTATGTGGAGTGGAGGTAAGCAAAAAGGGAAGATATTGCTCAGGCTGGGTCCCCATCCCTATCCCTAATGTCCTGCCAGCACCCTCCCTAAAATTTGGGCAGATACTTACTCTTCATATTTTGTAAGGGGAAAACAGAAGAGGTCTTGTCCAGCTATCCCCAGAAAGGATAGAGGCTCTTCTGACACCACGATTGTCCTTTTGGCTAACGGACCTGATACTTGACCCAAGACCTGGGCATCTTGCAGGCAGGGAAGGGGGAGCCGATCTTTGTAAGGTAGACCGGGCAGATCTCCAGAATTCTGGTTCAGTGGGCCTCCACCCCTGGGGAGAGGTCTGCCTCTGTTGGCAAGATGTGGGGGCCCTTCCTGCCAAAGATGCACCTCCTTGTTCCAAGCGTCCCCCCCTTTCCAGGCCTTTTTGACAATACGCATTGAGCCTTTCTGATATTTTCCATATGTTACAAATTGCTGAGCTCACACAGCGTAGAACACTCCCAGGTGTGCAGAAGTGCATGCTGACTTGTCTGGCTCCTCTTGGAAAAGGTTTAACGGCATTTTCTTAAAAAGTGATTTAATTGGAAACACTAAGCTGGAGCAAAATTGCAAATCTGCCTTGTGTAAGGGCTCAGCCAACCATGGATGGTTTCAAAACAATCGTGAGTGAAAGGAAAACATATTATTACACATTTCTTATTAGAATGTGCAGGCTTTTTTTTTTTAACGAATTAGGAAGCCAAGGCAATCGGCTCCATTTCTGCCAAGTCTTGCTTTCAGTTTGGCGAACATTTAAAATCATATTGGAAGGAAGTTCAACCTCGCCGATCGCACTGATGATGACTACATTCTACATATAATAGTTTCTTTAAATTGTATCTTCCAGCTAAAAGGTAAACAATGACTTTGGGGGTCCACAGCTTTCTTTAATAAATTGTATTATTTCTCACCATCAAGAAGTAATATAGAAACGAGATTGACTGCCAAAAGAATAGGAGAGATAACTGATCATCCAGAATTCTTATTAATTTCCCCAAACAAAGCCATATGTGTACTAGGAGCTCCTTTAGCTGTGCCTTTTTCCTGTTAAGAATAAAAGATTATAAGAAACACAGAAGAAAAACAACTGCTTGATCACATGGGTCGATGAAGATATGACTGGGGAGGTAGACTCTAAGCGATCATTCTAATGCAAATATCAATAATACGGAAATAGGTCTTGATCAATGACACATGAAAACCCAGTGGAATTGTTCATTGGCTATGGGAGGGGGTTGGGAGAAGGGGAGGGGAAGAACATGAATCATGGAACCATGGAAAAATATTCTAAATCAATTAATAAATACAAATTTTCAAATTAAAAAAGAATAAAAGATTATAGAATAACTTTCCTCTGCATCTATGTGGCCTTACCATCCATCTTAGAACCAACACTATACATTGGTTCCAAAGCAGAACAGTGGTAAGGGCTAGGCAATGAGGGTTAAGTGACTCACCCAGGGTCACACATCTAGGAAGTGCTGAGGTTGGATTTTAACCCAGGACCTCCCATCTCTAGGTCTGGCTCTGAAACCACTGAGCCATCTAGGTATCCCCTTAAATTAATTCTCTTTTGACTTGTCCAAATGCTCACGACTGGGGGTAGCACTCAGACGTGGACTCAAGTTCCCTGACTCCCATTTTAGAGTTCTCTCATTACTCCACATCATCTTTCCTAGTCTTGTAGACGAGGCTAGAATGAAGCAGAAGTTGTTTCATGGTTCATTATCTCAAGCTGAATTATCCAATGAGAAATCTGAAGATGAATGGACACTGTCTTAAGCAGATCCCAAAAAGCTGAGACGCGCATGCTGCTTGCTGGCTGGTCCCAGCTTTCAGAGAAGATCAGTGAATTCATCCAACAAATGTTCTTAGGGAATGAGCCTGTAGACGATTTAACCCTTTGGAAAGGAGTTGCCCCTAGGATTTAGCCAGCATCTTCAGGAGCATGAAATAGGAAGGATCCAATATTTGAATGCCATTTGTGCAGGGATCTTATTTTGGGTCCTCCTTGTCAACTCCTGGTGAATGAAGACTTTTGTTCTGGCATTAAGATGTCTATGATGGTGCCCCATTGGAGAATGACTGGGTCACAGCTGTTGAGAGCTCTGAGCCATGCCTTTGTCCAGGATGGTTCAAAGAGGGAATAGATCCAGAGTCAGAGGGAGAGATGCATCTGGGAGAGCAGCTCACTGGGGAAGGTTGGGACTTGGTTTCCTGAAGGGGAAGCCTGGTGAATTCTTCCTGAGGGTCCTCAGGCTCAGGATTCAACTAGAATGAATTCTCAGGCAACAACAGGGTTAATTATATGGCTATTAAAAGATCTAAGAAAGGGTAGCCATATTACTAATTCTCTACAGTCTACTTTTGTCTCCTGTGATAGGACCAGGGTTTACTATTTCCCCGAGACAGGGATTGTAGCTGTTTAGTCGTTTCAGTCCTGTCTGACTCTTGGTGACACTATTTGGGTTTTTCTTGGCAGAGAAATTGGCATGGTTTGCCATTTCCTCTTCTAGCTCATTTGACAGATGAGGAAACTGAGGCAAACAATATTAAGTGGCTTGCCCAGGGTCATGCTGCTAGTAAGTGTCTGAGGCCAGATTTTAATTCAGAAAGATTAGCCTTCCTGACTCCAGGCCTGGCACTTTATCCATTTTGCCACTTGGTTGCCTCAAAATAAGGATTAATTTTTTTTCTCAAAAGCAAACGAATCTTCTCTTGGATTTGATCAGTTCCTGCCTCTCTTGACACAGCTTCTTTGTTTCCTAAAGACATAAATATTATGATAGACAGTGGATAAAGCACTGGGCTTGGAGTCAGGATGACCTGAGTTGGAATCTAGCCTCAGATATTAGCTGTGTGAGCCCGGGCAAGTTACTTAAACTCTATCAGTCACTTCAGAAACATTTATTAAATGCCAACTGTATGCCAGACCCAGGGCTAAGCACTGGGTTATACAGAGAAAGGCAAAAGACTGACCCTGCAGTGTAATCACTGAGAGAAGACACCATGTTAAAAGAAGCTGAAAAGATGAAGGAGGAAAGGAGAAAGGAGGGAAGGTACCTGCTATAGGGAAGGAAGGAAGGAAGGGTGAACAAAGTTCTGTCAGTGGGTAGAAAATGATGAGGCATCTTCCCTGGGCCTTCTCCTTAAATAGAATATCTGGGAGATAACTGCCCTCCTTTCTCTCCAAATAGCCCAAGGCTTAAGGGGTATTGAGGAAATATGTTTTAGAATTGATGCAGTTTTTGTGTGTGCGTTTGCTTCTGTCTTTTTAAATCCTTACCTTCTCTCTTAGAATAGACACTAAGTATTGGTCCCAAGGCAGAAGAAGGTAAGGGCTAGGCAATGGGAGTGAACTGATTTTCCCAGAGTCAGACAGCTAAGAAGTGTCTGAGGCCAGATTGGAACCCAGTCTTCCTATCTCCTAGCCTGGCTCTCTATCCCCTAGCTGCCCCATGAACTTGTTTTAAAAAAATATTTTAATCACTGTATTTGCATATAATCTGGGACCTTTATAATCCTTTGTATTTTATTTTAGGTATTTTGGCACCTGAGAAGGGGTCCATAGATTTCCTCAAACTGCCCAGGGGTTCTATGACACACAAAAAATTAAAAAGAACTCTGTCCTAGTTCTAGATGCAGCAAACCAGACTTAGTTGTAGGGGATGGGGGTCATCGCAGGGTCTCACCAATGTCTACCCCCTTAACACATCTAGAAGACCATTTTGGAAAATCATGCGACCCCAGAAGAGCAACCACATGATCGCAGACATGGCAGATGCAACATGAAATATACCATAAAGCTTTAAGTGAGGTTCTGCCTTGGGATAATATGGGTTTCAATGTCAAGAACCTGTCTTTCAGAGCTGTCCACCGTGATAATGTGGCAGGTGGCAAGGATGACCCATTAATGGAGGCAGCTGGCTTCACTGCACAGGGTCATGATACCAGACCATCTAGGTCAAATAAGTGCTGACTGGGATTGTCACACTGCTCACGTTGCACAAGGAGGTAGCTGTGGAGGACTGAAGAGCAGAAGACTATCTAGACCAAGCTTCCTGGGAAGAAGAGGAGGAGTTCCTAGACATTACCGAGTCCTTGGTCCAAGTAGAGAAGTTCCAGAATGAAGAAGGGCAAAGCTAGAATAAAGAAGGAACAAATGGAGAAACACCTTCACTACAATTGTGAATTATGTGGATTGTGAAGATCAGGGTAGAGAAGGATGGAGAAAAGGAACTGACCATCAGAAGCATCTTCTAGTAGGAGCCTAACCAGAGTAGTTGACACAGTTATGTCAAGAGAAGGGCTTAGAAGGGATTGTCAAAGGCACAACTGTCATAAACCTTATTCCAAAGATTTATCACAATCTGGCACTTTGGTATTAGCCTCTTTGTCAAAGATCTCAGGCAACTTGACAGTATGATATGGTAAGTCTTGGAGAACAACAAAACATAAGGACGCCAAGGGAAAGACATCTATGGACAACGAATTTCCAGGGTGACATTCATCTATGATAAAGAGGTCTCTTCTGTTTCTCTATCTTCCTTCAATCAGTTTTGCTGCTAGAGCAGCTTATAAACACCAGCCAGAAAGTCCTATCACTCCCAACTTTTGGGTGTGGACTCCAGGCAGCCCCATATTGGGAAAAAGAGGTTGGTGCCCTCCTCAATATGAATCGCAGCCACTGTTGCACCTCCACTTCCTTAAGTCAAGCCCAGCTTCTCCTATTGTGCTAACAAAATGGAATCCAATTTTCAGATGTTTGTGCTTAAATATGATTGCTATTCCTCCTGCCTCAGCTCCTCTCATATCTTTCTCAAGTACCCACTAACTGAGTCATCCCTAGAAACTTTTACACCTGGAATAAGTATCTGAATTTAACTGGAGTGAGCAGCATAAAGTATGCCTCTGGTTGAAGGGATGAAGAGAAATCACCCAAGTCTACCATCAATCAGGAAGCTTCCTATTTCACTAATTATTCTTGCTCCATGCAAAAGATCTGTTGCTTCTATGCCATTGAAGGATTGCAAATAATTGCACTTGGGGGTACAACCTCATTCATCCTACCTACAATATGGATCCATCTATGACCGTTGGACTGGAACCCTTGTGTCAAAGATGTTTGGGGAACCACATACAACTAGGAGGAATGAATATATTTGGAGGCTTAAAGGGCAGAAAGCCTTGTCGGGTCACAGTTCCAAATATTTCTTAGGATACCAAGTACTTGACATTTAGAGAGCTGTGACTTTGCCTTAAGGATTCTTTTAACAGGTGAGTAGCTAGAAGGATTCAACAAATCTATTTTCCAAAGACCTAAGTTAACTTTGAATGCTCATGAATATATCATGAATATATATAAATATATATGTATATATATGTATAAATTAGAAGTTGTCTTAAGTTAAGGTGAAAAAAGAAATCATTCTTCTTTCAACTATAATAATGAACTGAAAACATATGGTTAGATCTAAAAGCACTTGGCTGTGTTCTGATAATTATCTGAGAATATTTGTCACTGAAATTTGTTGTGTTAAGGAGTCTTAGAAGTATTTATAGTAATTAACTCTATCATGCTTAAATTAAAATGCAGATTATCCCCTTTGTTGCTTAGGGCAATTGCATACTCATATGAAAATAATTTCCTGATTAGGGGAAACCTCAAGGAATAAGCTCAAAGAGAAAGAGTGGGTAGATATTTACATGCGTGTGCATACAGATGTTGGTGAAAAATCCAGTCCTGGCTCATTTCAGTGGTCAGGAAGATATCGAAAGTTTGTAGACAAAGGGTCAGAAAATTCCATTTCGAAATGTAGACTTTCAACTGTCGGTCTGTCTATGCCAAGTCTTAGTTTTCTGAGTTCATGGTGCCATGTTTTAAGACTTATCAAATTAGATTTCCATAATGAGTGGGCTTTGAGAAAGGTGATATTTTAAGTCCTACAATGAAGACATGACAATATAAGACTTTACAGATAGTGGAGGCAACTGAAAGCACTTTTATCTCACAAAGGAACAAAAGTCATTCAGAAGAAGACAAGGGGTCAAGATGAGTTGGATCATCTTCTGAAGGAATTGGGGCTGTTTAAACCAGAGAAGACTTGGGGGGGCAGGCTAGGAGGGGTGCCATGATAGCTGTCTTTAAGAACTTGAAGGCTTGTCATATGGACAAAGGGTTGACTTATTTTGCTCAGTCCCAGAAGATAGATCTGGCAATAACATGTGAAATTTTAGGGAGACAGATTTTAGCTCAACATAGTGAAAAGTCCCCTAATATTTAAAACTGCCACAGTGTAAAAGGGCTTTCTCAAGGCTTATGAGTTCCATATCCATGAAGATTTTCAGCTAGAGGAAGGATGGTGACTTGTTATACTTCTGGAAGGTGTTAGACTAGATGACCTCTGAAGTCTATTTTCAAATCTGCAGTTCTATAATTTGATGAACAGTAGAGAATATGGACCTCAGGACCTCCATAAGGTCACAAAGAATCAGACATGCCTGAATGATTAAAAAATAATAACAAAGAGAATGTGGAGTGAGAATAAATAGGGAGAGTAGGAAGAATGCTTTTGCTGTTACAGAGCAAAAGTAGGAGAGAATGAGAATGGAATTTTGCTCTTTGGGTGGGAGGTTCTCCTGGGATGCTCCACCAGCACTGAGGATCTAGGGAACAGGTGAAAGAATGGAGGCATTTCTCCTTATCAGGGCCATTGGCAGTAGCTACTGCCTTTCTGACTCTTGCAAATTAACTCTTTTCCCTCCAAGATTATGGAAATATCAGATAAACCAGATTATCCTGAGAATATTTGTAAATGAAGTCAGAACAGTGAATAAATGAGTAAATGAAATGGAACAGATGTATATGTTATTTTTGCAGTTATCTCCTCATTTCAGCAATAAATAAAATTGTGATACTTGTAATACATTGACCCTAACATAGTGATGTCTTTTAGGTCCTCATTGACTATGAAGGACAACAACCAATCAACCAAACAATCAGCAAAAGAAGAAAAAAAATGAATTTGCCAGACATCATGTAGTGGGATTAAATTTTCTTTATTTGGCCTTGGAGAGCAAAACTAGTAGCAATGAATGGAAGTTGGAGAGAGGTAGATTTTGACTCACACAGAGAAAAAAATCATCTAATAATTATAGCTATCCCATTCCAAAGTGATATCACCTGCCTTGGGAGACGGCAAATTGCTTAACTTCTTTTGGCTTTCATTTCCCCATTTGTAAAACAAGAGGGTTGGACTACACTAGCAGCTCTAGTCTTCACTCTTCTGACTTATCTACCTCATCAACAAAAGTCTTCTCAAATTTTTATTTATTCAGCCTACACCTGTGAGACCTTCACTTTTGATGGGTGAAGCTTGGACCTGGACTGCAATTTTATGAGATGGGTCCTCACTCTGTAGTGTTCTTCAGCCCTTCACCAGGAGCCTTCAACTTTCTTTTATGTGTTGTCTCCCCTCCCTTTACAATATAATTTTCTTGAGAGTAAGAATTATCTTTTTGGGGGGTTGTATTTGTATTCCCACCACTTATAATAGTATCTGACACATAGAAGCACTTGATAAATGCTCTAAATATTTTCCTTCCTTCCTTCCTTCCCTCCCAACCTCCCTCCCTCCCTCCTTCTTCCTTCCTTCCTTCCTTCCTCTCTCACACCCT
>NC_058133.1:37330998-37378790 GCF_016433145.1 Gracilinanus agilis | reverse complement strand
AGAGAGAGAGAGAGAGAGAGAGAGAGAGAGAGAGAGAGAGAGAGAGAGAAGAGAGAAGAGAGAAGAGAGAAGAGAGAAGAGAGAAGAGAGAAGAGAGAAAGAGGGAAGGAGAGGGGGAGAGAGAAAGAGAGGGAGAAGGAGAGAGAGGGAGAGAGAAAGAGAAAGAGAGGAGAGAGAAAGAGAGAGAGGGAGAGAGATAAAGAGAAAGAGAGAGAAGGAGAAAGAGAAAGAGAAGAAGAGAGAGAGAAAAAGAGAGAAGGAGAGAGAGGGAGAGAGAGAAAGAGAGAGAGAGAGAGAGGAAGGGAGAGAGATAAAGAGAAAGAGAGAAAGGAGAGAGGGAGAAAGAGAGAAAGAGAAAGAGAGAGAGGATGAGGGAAAGAGAGAGGGAGGAAGAAGGACTGAAGGAAGGAGAGATGAGGTTATATATGTTACATATATAGAGAGAGTTTTAAATATATATATATTTAAATCTCTCTCTCTCTCATATGAGAGAGAGCATGCACTATATATATATAGCACAGCTATAAAAATATTTTTTTTAAAAGAAGAAAAGTTTCCAGGTTAAAAACCATTGGCTGAGAAGCCAGAAAGGGGGAATCTTTTTTCATGCTGGAAAGTCACAGAACTCCATGAGAAACAATTGAATTTAAATGAATATCTTTGTTTCTATTTCATAAAAGAACTCATGTTTTTTAAAAACAAGGGTTATTGGGGGCAGCTGGGCAGCTCAGTGGATTGAGAGCCAGGTTCAAATCGGACCTAAGCACTTCTTAGCTGTGCCCAGACCCTGGGCAAGTTAACCTTATCACTCTTCTAAAACCAATACACAGTATTGATTCTAAGACAAAAGGTAAGGGTTTAAAAAAAAGGGATATTTGTTATATTATATAATTCTATAAATTGCATGTATAAAATTTTTATTATTTTGTATTATTTCTCATCATTGAATAAAAATGGCAATATTTTAAAATATCCCTTAATTTCAGTTTGGGGCTCTTAGGAGAGGTTAAGAGATATACCATAGTCAAGAAGGTAAGAAGTAGAAGTTAGAATCTGCTTCCTGACTCAGCAACTAGGGCTCCATTTGTGGTTCTGTCTTGGGTGATTGGACAGTTGTATCTCAATGCCTAATGACTTTTGTGTATTTGAAATGGTCTATTTAATCTTTTAAGATAGTTTCTTTTCCTTGCTTGGTTAAGAATTCTCTTTCTAAGCACAATTATCCAAGGCATCACCTTCTCTTCTCATGTTTTCATGATGAGACCTTTTATACTTGGGTTTTGAGCATTGCTGTCAATAAAGTTAGATGCTGACCTTCCTATCAATCCTAAGATCCCATATAAACTCTTCTGTTTAGATTTGGAAACTCTTTGCAGTTTGGATCCAATCTTTCTTTCCACCTTCACCAACTGTGAGTCTGCCTCATCCATTCTGGGATCCAA
Organism: Gracilinanus agilis; assembly: GCF_016433145.1. Lineage (NCBI taxonomy): Eukaryota > Metazoa > Chordata > Mammalia > Didelphimorphia > Didelphidae > Gracilinanus > Gracilinanus agilis. The sequence goes on along the minus strand of NC_058133.1, from coordinate 37,377,348 downwards.
ATAGATTGTCTTCTCTGCTTCTCCCTGCTCCATGTCCCATCTTCATGCCACTGCCCTGTTTAAGGGAGGGGTTCTATGTTAATCCCTTTATTTGATATCCTTAGTCTTAGGTGAAAATATTTCTCCTTCAATCACTCAAAGACTTTGGATTTCCCAACTTTTCAACCATGTCCTAGCAGTGACTGACTAGCGACAAAGACGAGATTCATCGTGCTTAAGGAGAACTTCATGAGTTCCCTAGGAATGGAGAAAAAAGACTTCTAGCAACTCTAAACTTTGGGTTCATTTCCTCCAGACTCTGTGAGAAAGTGTCACAGACACGGGGAGTTCAGCAAGGGGCAGGGCAGTTATTCCTGTTTTCCCTAAAGAAATATTCCCTTCCTAAAAGCTACTTTAGACTGACTGACCTAATTGATTCCCAGCTGATCATCGTCAGTATGGTCGATTGGTGTAAACCTCATTCTTACCAAACTGTTTTCCCAGAAATTCTTGATGAATGAATAAACAAACTGTTTCTGGACCCCCATCCTCTAGTGGCTTGTACTCTTGGATTTATTAAATACTAATCTTAATTCTCTTGCCCAGTGGTACTAAACTCAAGTAAAAATAAAGCTCACTCTGTGCAGGTTGACTAAGAAAACCACAGATTAACATTTTCCTATATTGTACTATATTTTGATTTGTTTGATTGAACATTTCCCAATTACATTTTAATCTGGCCACACCAGAATTTTGTGGCTTGCAAAGAGGCTGCAAGTTTGATACTCCTACAGTTTATTTCACAGATTTACTTTTCTATTTTATTTTTTTACCATCACCAATTAACTAATGATTTATGCATTCAGAAGGGATCTTACCCTTCATTCCTACTACCTCCCTCCATTAGTTCCCTTGGGATTCTAGCCCTTTGCTCCTCCTAATTAATTTTGTTATTATTTTCTCTAGTTTAAAAATTAACCCTTTGGTAGTTTGGCATAGCATTAAATCTATAAATGAATTAAAATAGCATTATCATTTTTATCATGTTGGTACAGCCTGACCATGTGCAATCAGTGTCTCTCCGACTGTTTGTCTTCATTTATTCCTTTTCTTTATCTCCATAAAGAGTGTTTTCACAATGATTCAAACAAATACCACTTCTTAAGTCCTACTATAGAGTCCTTAAAACTAAGAAGTAGGTTGAGGAGACAGATATCTTTGTCTTAATCTATCCAAAGGACTCCTGACTTGTTCTTAATCAACTGATATTTTTAGGTTTATTTACTGATTCAAGGAAACATAAAACTATCAAATTTGCATCAGAGGTCTAAAGACTAATGGTTAAAATCTCAAGAGCATTTAGAAAGATATAGGAAGTAGAAGGAGCATTTGTTATATATGTAGCCTTTTCAAATATAGTCTTCCATGGTATCTTATGAAGATCTGCAGAAGGTCTGATTTCCATATCTCCTTTGCATATGTGTCCTATATAGGCATATGCAGAAGAGAGTGCACCTAGAACAGAAACCATGCTTTGATGTATATGAGTAATGTAGAATTAAAGTCGCCTTTGCAAATTTAGAATTTTTCAATACACAGGAGCAATAATCCAGGCAGACAAATCCAGATTCTTTCTGGAGCCGTTGGTCAGAGTTGATTCCTTAACGATTCTAGCTTCCTTTTGATCACTCCCAGGTAGATCCCCTTCAACCCCACCTCCAACACATGCTGAATTTTGTTGTTCTCCTTTTCCTTAGCCCATGTTCAGGTTTTTCCAAAGTTTCCTTTGGACTGATAAATGTTGAGTTTTGCCTCTTCTCAGCCCTGATGATTCCTTAAACCAATGGTTCTCAAACTTTTTGGTCTCAGGATGCTTTTATATTCTTAAAAATGAATGAGGAGGAGTAGCTTGGTGGCTCAGTGGATAGAACATTAGGCCTGGAAATAGCAGAACCTGGGTTCAAATCTGACCATTGAAACTTCTTTACCTGTGTGACTCTGGGCAAGTCATTTAACCTCTCATTACCTAGCCCTTACTGTTCTTCTGCCTTGGAACCAATACTTAGTATGGATTCTAAGACAGAAGGTAAAGGTTTTTGTTGTTGTTTTTTGGAGTAAAAACATTTATAGATATCCATTTGATATAGTTCAGTGAAAAAATCTGTAAATATAAAAGTATTTTTTCTTTTGGATCTCACCATGGTCCATATAAATACTCAGCAATCAGAATCATCTGCAGAAAGCACTCCAAGTCTCACTGTTAGGCTTACAGAACTTAATATACAGATTTCATAGAACAGTGGCACTCATTTACTCAAGTGGTCCAGTGGCTTTTGAACATACATCTATTTGGCATCTGGAGGAAAACAATATGCAAATTTCAATCAACTGAAAAGATTTCAACCACCATCAAGAAAACAATCAAGAATTAATGTCCTAGGGCAGCTGGGTAGCTCAGTGGAGTGAGAGTCAGGCCTAGAGACGGGAGGTCCTAGGTTCAAACCCGGCCTCAGCCACTTCCCAGCTGTGTAACCCTGGGCAAGTCACTTGACCCCCATTGCCCACCCTTACCAATCTTCCACCTATGAGACAATACACCGAAATACAAGGGTTTAAAATAAATAAATAAATAAATAAAAAGAATTAATGTCCTAGATAAAGAAAAGTACCACATTTGACACTTTGGTGTCAGAATACTGGAGATGCGGAATGTAAACCAAACACAGGCTTGGGACCACGAGAAGGTAAAGGGTTATAAAAAATGAATAAGGATTCCAAAGAGCTTTTCTATGTGGACTATATCTATAAATATTTATCATATTCAAAATTTAAAAGTCTTAGTATTATTTTAAAATTTTGTTTTGACCTCCCAGACCCCCTAAAAGGATCTCAGAATCTCTAGGGTTCCCTGGACCACGGTTTGAGAAACACTGCCAGAAACTTTGATCCACTGATTGATCATCTTACTGGAAATCATTGTCTTGCTACTTGGTATTCTACTGATGTCTCTCCATGGTTTCATTGATGGATTTCAATCCCACAACCAACCCAACCCAACCCAATCCAACAAGCATTTGCCAAGTGCACTGTGTGCAAGAGTCTGGAGATACAAAGAAAAAGTGAACAGACAGCCCTTTTTCCCAAGGAGTTTTCATTCTACTGGTCAAAGAGATTTTTGTTTTCTTTGGGATGTATGCAGATACACATCCCATATATATGCATATGCGAGTCATTGGATAACTATGAGGAATGCCCACTTTCCTTCAGTCTACCTGAAAGACTAGAAGCTTTCCTGCCATTTCCTCTGGAGTAGTCAGTCTGTTTCTTAGAGCCTTCTCTAGAATGGACTCCCAGCCTCCATGCCTCCTTGCCTTAGCCATCTACCCACTTGACTCTGTGGCGTATAGGGCAGAACCAATTAGTGTCTTCAGACTTAATTGCAATTATTTTGGTCACTGAGAAGTGAGTTTCTGTAAGAGACCCCTTTCTCTCTCTCTAGCTCAGAGTCAGAAAGTCCATGTAACTCACTGCTTAATCCCTGAATGCATGCCAAACTGTTCTCCATCAACAACCATTTAGCTGGCAGTCTTCCAGAAAACTGCCCTCGGGCCCTTGGGATCTGGTTAGCTTCAGTTTCATAATTTCCAAACTCTTGCTATGCCATACAAATGAATCCAAAAGGAAAAGCTCAAGGGGCCAAGTCATTGTCTCCATCCTGCCTCATCATGTTTATAGCTACAAAAATATACATAGATACACACACATGTATTTTTTCATGTAATGTAGGTCTACCCCAAATCTGGAGCGTGCGTGCGTGCGTGTGTGTGTGTGTGTGTGTGTGTGTGTGTGTGTGTGTGTGCGTGTGTGTGTGTGTGGTCTTTGGGTAACTATGAAGTGTGACCACTTTCCTTCAGTTGAAATGAAAGTATAAAGGTTTTCCTCCTGTTTTCTCCTCAAAATAGCCCATTTCTCAGAGCTGTGGCTGGAATAGACTTCTGCTCCCAACAGTGATCCTATATTTCTTAAGAATGTACATATATACATATTTATATGCATGTGTGTGTGTCTAAAACCTTTCCAGGTACTGAGCCGACCCTACATACAGCCCTTTATAGTTATGACACATATTATATCTCCGACAACTGTGCCCCTGAACATTTTCCACAAATCCAGATGGACACAGACGTCCCTCACTAGTTTTCCCAGGATCAGCGTGGGGTATTTTAGGTAACCAATTCTGTAAATGAACCCCCAACAATAAAATACTTCATATTTAGACCATGCAAAACCCAAATACAATAACAAATGCTTTTTTTTTAAGCCCTTGCCTTCTGCTTCAGAATTAATTATTCCAAGGCAGAAGGTCAGTAAGGGCTAGGCAATAGCGGTGTGGATTTTAAAATTAATATACAAGTACTAAAGATTATATTTTATAAAGTTTTATTAATAATAAAATAACTAAAAAAATAACTAAAAATGTACTCACCAGCCTGCTTGTGAGAGCAAAAGAGAGGAAGAGGGAGGAGCTATAGAATTTATAAAACAATAACGTGACTACGCAAACATGGAGGCACAGGAAAGATTAAAGGGAATTTGGGGAAATACTAAGGGACTTATGAAGTCCAAGGTTCAAAATCTCCATTTATGCAGCAATTATGGTGATTTGCCCAGAGTCACATATGAGGACATATCTGAGGTCAGATTTGAATCCAGGTCTTCACGACTTCATGGCTAAAAGCTGCCCTGCAAAAGCATTTAATTAAGACTGCAAACACAAGGTAAATAACAAGAGGAAGTCATTTTATTTTTTTGCTCCCATATGCCAATAGTATAATACTTATCTAGTGTTTTTTGTTATAACATGAAAGAGACCCTTTGGCTCTTGAAGTCTAGGCCAGCAGGACTTTATCTCTGGCTGGTCCTTCAAAAATGGAAAGGCTCTGTGTCTGAAGATCAATCTAGCTCCGTTTAGAGAAGTTCATAAATAGTATGCCTGCAGAGTGATGTTTTTCAAACAGAGCAGTTCTCCAACACTTTCAAGCAAACTGCATTGTCAAAATCACCAGTCCTTTAAACAAGAAAATACTTTAAAATAATTTAAATAATAATTTAAAAACTCTTGTCACTAAAAAGCTGAATAGCCTTCATTTTCTGGAAAAATTTCCAAATGTGGGATTCTTATTCCCTGATGAAACTGAATAAAGGAATGAGATTATTATGTATCTTCTTTTTCTTCTTTCCTTTACAAGGCCATCTACATGGCATCCCTTTCTGAATGTATTATTAAAGGATTCAGGAACCTCCACATTTCAAAGGAATAATTAAAATGAGAATTCTCTGGTTTGAAAGACTGAGATCCCATGAAACTTGTGTTGGGGTGCAAGGATATTTTATCATGGGAGAAGATGGTGAGAACTGAAGGAGAGTATGAGGAGTAAGAGTATTAGTGCTTCCAAGGAGTTTAGCAGGCCTGGCATATCCCTAAGTCCAATGGAGCAAAGAGGGGACTTTTGAGGAAATGAGAGAAGGGAGCCAAACTAGAGTGGCTTCTGGAATATTCTGGAATTTTGCCACCCAGGGACCCAAATCCATATGAAGTGCATAAACAGGACCCTGTGCTGCACCTCTCTTTTCCTACTAGCTACTTAAGACTATGACGAATGGAGTTTTGGAGCTCCAGGCAAATAGAAGGGAAGGGCAGAGTCTATAGGAAACTAGTCAATCAGTCCAGTCACTCAGTCAGTAACCATTCATTAAGCACCTACTATATGCCAGACACTGTGCTAGGCACTGGGATTATACTCATTTGTGAAAGGGACGATGCAAATAATTCCATTGCTTGGTTTCTCCATGTGATTTCTCTTGCCATTCTGCCTCAGTGAATTACTTTGGCTGTCTAACTCAAATTCTTGCCTGGTTTGGAGTAAAAGGTTGCTCTGGAACTCCAATTGTTTTTAGCTAATAAGAATTTCCCAGAAAGCCACACCGGAACCCAAGCTAGCCACAGGACCTTCAGATTTAAGGGAGGGCCACCTTTGGTGGATAATTAGCTTTAAAAAAAAAGCACAACAATAACAAAAACCCCTTAGCTTCCATCTTAGAATCAGTGCTAAGTATTGTTTCCAAGGAAGAAGAGTGGTAGGGGCTAGGCAATGAGGGTTAAGTGACTTCCCCAAAACATATAGCTAGGAAGTGTCTGAGGTCACATTTGAATTCAGGACCTCTCATCTCTATGCTTCTATCTCAATCCACTGAGCCACCTATCTGCACCCTGAATTAGTTTAGTATTGAATGAACTACGGGATAGGGGGATACTGTGGCTTTATCTTATTTGCCCAAAGGAAAACTGAGGAAAGCTAAAGGATTCCTAATACTGAAAATAAAAAAGAGAGAGAATTATTCCTAGATCTCCTACCATTGAATGTCATCATCCCTGCCATTCTTCCAGCTCAATCCTCTTTCCCTGGTAACCGGGGATCTGCTCCAGGAAATGGATACTTTTCAATATGAAGAAAGAGAGGACACAGCCTGCTCCCCAAATCTGTTTAGTATGGAATACACCATGGGATAGGGGGATACTACGGCTTAATTTTATTTGCCTAAACCGCAAGGGTTGGCAACCTTTTTGGCCATGAGAGCCATAAATGCCTGCAGATCGAGGTGGAAGGCAATGGAATATGGGGCAGGGGCAGGGGCTGAAGGGCCCCCTGGGACACATCCTGGGGCTCTGCCGGGACTGGCCAGTGGGGAGGTGGAGCCAGATATGGCTCAAGAGCCATACGTTGCTGACCCCTGGCCTAAAGGAAAACTGAGGAAAGCCAAAGACTTTCTAATTCTGAAAATAAAAACAAGAAAGAGCAAAGCCATTCCTAGACCCCCTACCATTAAATATCATCATCCCTGCCATTCTTCCAGCTCAATCCTCTTTCCCCGGTAACCAGGCATCTGCCCAAGGAAACCGCTACGTTTCAATACGAAGAAAGAGAGGACACTAAATAACACTCAGACAAATTGAGGAAGAATCGGTGGGTGAGCCTTTCCCCCCTTTTGCAGGGTGTTAAATAACTCCGTAGTGGAGGAGAGAGCGTTCCACTGCAACCGCTAAAGAAATCAGGAGCATTCTGAATTCTGAGGGGAAAGGCATTAATTATAGCCCGCAATCCTATGGGGGAAGCGCTTTCTTCCCTCCCGAAACACAATGGGAGAATGATTTGCCAATAAAACTTCCTCCAAGCCGGGCAGCGTTGGCTGGAACATCATTTTTAATCTGCGGTGGCCCGCCATTTGACAGATATTGGCATAGCAGGTGCCCCCGCTCTAAAAAGCGGCCTGCGGATGTCGGCACTTTCGCTACTTCCCTTATGTCTATTACAGCCGGCGCGAGGTTAGACAAATACACTCCCACCAGCACAGAACAGCCACCTTCCAAAGTGTATGTCAGCCGTGTATTTACAGCCGAGCCCGGAAGGAGCGGGGACTTCTTACGCTGCTCCCATTAATGAGAAAAATGTCAGCCTCTACAAGCGATTTTTTTCCTCTCCTGCTTATCAAATCTTTCAAAAAATTGATAACTAGTCTTTATAGATTGTGAAAGTCAGATCTAACTCGGAATCTATTACTTTAGGGGACCCCTTGGGGTAAACTTATCACCTGGAAACCATTTTACATGGACGATTTGACTTTCATGTGGAGTGTCATAAGGCCCCCTAGATGGAAATCGAAAATAAAATATCTGGATTACAGCCTTCCCCTTGATGGAATTTATGATTCCCTTAGCACTATAATTTTGAAAATTGTATCCCTTAAGCTACAAGACTTGATAGATTATTCGCTGCCACAATCAAAGGACTTTGCTGATAGGTCTGTGTATAGTCAAAAGGCAGGGATTAATTTCTATGGAACCACAAGTTTATCTCGAACTGTTTTTCAGCGATCTAAATGGCCAACTTTATCTTCTTTCTAGGACAGAACCCAGCATCCATTTTCTTCCCGTCAGCCCCAGGGCTCGCCGTCTTTTTAGGCAAAGCTGTTCCAGGTAGCGATTGCAGCCTGTCCACAGGAGATTTGATCATATTCACTCAATCGGACCCCAGAGAGCGAAAGACATTCACCTGGGTCTCTTATCTGCCCGTTATCGAGTGGCATTTTCCGGTTTTGATTCTCTCCTGGACTGGCTTAGTCGAAGGACAGAGAAAACCAACAGGAGAGTTTAAATTGCCCTTTTTGGTGTGTGATATCCAGGCACTATTGTCTTTTTCTTTTTTTTTAATTCCCTTTTGGGGGGGCCTTATGTTCCTGGAGGGATCTTGCAGGATCTCCCACCATTACTCTTCACCACTCAACCCTTCCCTCTCAGTCAGAAAGGCATTTCCCTATCTTTCCTCCAATCCACCAGAGAAGATGCTGCCAAAACAAGAAGACAACATCAAGGGCCAGAAATCTTTTTGGAGTCAAGATTATTGCACAGGGGGCAGCTGAGTCGCTTAGAGAGCCAGGTCTGGAGATGGAAGGTCCTGGGTTTAAAAATGTGGCCTCTGATACTTCCTAGCTGGGTGACCCTGGGCAAGTCACTTAATAGCCTAGCCCTTACCTCTCTTAGAACTGATACTCAGAATTGATTCTAAGACTGAAGGTCAAGGCTTAAAAAAAAGTTGATAGCATGATATATACTTTATATCATTACCTATCATGCCTATGTTTGGAATTTCCAACTAATTCTCCTCTCAGCCAATTAATCTTTATTAAATACCCTCCTATGTGCCAGACACCATGCTAATGACAAGATGAGGTTGAAGATCATTTTCTCTGTTACCTCTGAGGCTAAACCAGCACGTGACTTAAATACATTTTCTCAATGAAAATCTCATTCTGTAACCATATAACCTGACATTTCTGGAAAAGAACTAATTTTGAAGGGAAAAAATAAGGCCACTCTTTCTCCGTGACTTCTGCCAGTGGACTAGTATCCTTCACAATTACACAGCTCATTTGCTGGGGGACAAGGACCCCATTTGATGGTATCTAGTCAGCTTAGGGCAGTCATGGCCATCCACTGAGTGATCCACGAACCCTCCACATCTCATTCTCCTCTGACAAACCCTTAACCAACAAACATACAAGTTGAAGCAGCCAGATGCAGAGGAAGAGCCCCTGGGTTTGGTACCAGAATGTGGAATTTGAATCTTAGCTTGATTACTAGTTAGCTAGGGAAGTTACTTAACATTTCTGGCCCTTGGTTTCCCTAGCTACAAAATCAAGGAATTGGAGTAATTTGATTCCAAGATCCTTCCCAGGTCCAAATCTATGATTCGAAATAGTAAATCTTCTTGCCTCATTTTTAAACAAAGTATAAGTCTCTCAGCCTCTATTGCCAGTGCTTTTACAGCAAAAAGGAAAGGAAGGACCTTGCTAATATTAAATGTTGCTTCCATTTCACGTGGTACGATCCATTTCTATGTAGTGGGGCAGCATGTTCTCTCCCTGCAGAAAAAGCTCTAAAGCAGTGATTCCCAAAGTGGGCGCCACCGCCCCCTGGTGGGTGCTGCATCGATCCAGGGGAAGCGGTGATGGCCACTTTTATTTATTTTATCTTTCCTATTAATTGCTATTAAAATTTTAAAAAATTAATTTCCAGGGGACTAAGTAACGTTTTTTTCTGGAAAGGGGGCTGTAGGCCAAAAAAGTTTGGGAACAGCTAGTCTAATGCCTGTCTCCAGGAAGGCATGATTATGTGTAATGGGAGGGCCCTGTTGTGTTCAAGTGAGAAGGTAAGAATTGTTGTCATCCCTTGGTGGTCCCACCAAGGCCACTGCCACGTGGTCTATCGCTACCATCTCTGCCATGTCCATTCCTGGATTTAGCTGAAGCAGCGTTGGAGTGGGCTATGGCCCTGTGAATTCTGAAAGGTCAAGGGAACCCGTCATCGAAGCCAGAGTCCATGGTAGAATTTGCCAGAAGCAAGTGGGGAAGTCGCAAAGTCCTGAGCAACCTTTTTGATCCAACATAGACCAGAGGCAGCCAAGAGGGAATAACAATGATTCATCCATTTGGTATGCTAAAGCCAGAAGTTAACTTTTTCGGGTTATGTAGAATTCTGCTTTAGATGTAAGCCTATTCTTACCAGAGATGAAATGAAATGGAGAATTTTTCCCCAGGTATTTGGAGGAAAACCTTTGCAATTTCTGATCTCATGATATATATGACATATATTTTAGTATATATTTAGTAACATAAAATATATATTTAATATAGAATTAATAATATATATTTTAATATAGAATTAATAGTATATGTTTACTATATAACTAATAATATATAATATTATAGCAAATATTCCTATATAAAAGCTAATTGATAGCATAGGTTAGATGAACTCAGGCACTAATCATGCCATTTTCTGTGTGTGTGTGTGTGTGTGTGTGTGTGTGTGTGTGTGTGTGTAGGGAGAGTTAGACTTTTATTATATTTCTAGGACTTGAAAACCGTGGAATATAAAATAGTAGGTTAACACAATTGAACCTCAAGGTATCTCTCCTACATTGTGGGCAAGGGGAAAGACGACTGAGACTAGAGTCAGCCCCAGATTTCGTTTCTCTTGTTTTTCCTCAGTTTCCCTGCATAAAGCACAGACTGAATTGGAAGATCTCCAAGGTGTTTTTCTTTTTTCTAATATTTTATGTACACAGTGCTAGCAGAGCGAAACCTTTTAGGTGAGCAGGTTCTTAAAGCCCTATTTAAAAATTAGATCTTAATATAGAATCCCCTGAATAACCCTTTCTTAAAGAATAAATGCTTCATACCAGCAAATCACCATTGACTTTGTCCTTTCCTTTGCAGCTGGCAGAAGAGTAAATTCCCTGAAGAGCATTTTTAGATGTGCCAATTGGACAGATTTTCTTGTTAGCCTTTCCTATCTAAAATTTGCAAACTACCAGGCATCTTCGGTTCTCACTAAAAATGTTATGTGTACACCAAGGATTTCATTCATCCAAATAAATATTAGCTCACAGGGATTAAAAATAGGAATGAAATGGAGGAGGAATCTGGAGTTGGCTGAGAATATCTCCCAGAACTTATTTAGCTCAGCAGGATAAAATGTTGAAACACTGTGATTAAAATCTATCGATGTAAGGTAATCACAATCTGCATTTTTCTCGGAAGAGATCTAAAATGATTCTCTGTGTGAGACGCAATGGTCTCTAAGCTCTTGCTTGTGCTGATGGAGTGGTGGAAAAACTGGAATATTTCTATGTGACCTGGCTTTAAGCATGGCTTATAATCAAGGAGGCTCAAAGAGTATTCCCATTCTCTAGACAGAAAAGGAACAGATAATGAACAATATTGATAAATTATTAACAATAAACAATCAGGCTGAGTACTTTACATAGGGCAGTGAAGTAGACAGTAGACAGGGCACTGGACCCGGAGTCAGGAAGATATGAGTTGCAATCTGACCTCAGAAACTGACTAGCTAGGTGGCCCTGGACAAGTCACTTAACCCTGTTTGTTTCAGTTTCCTCATCTGTCAAATGAGCTGGAGAAGGAAATGGCGAACCACTCCAGTATCTTTGTCAAGAAAATCCCAAATGGAGTCATGAAGAGAGGGGCAGGATTAAAATAATTGAGCAACAACAAAGTACTTTTAAATTGTTGGTTGAATTGAATTACTAGTATCATTGATTTAGAGATGAAAGAGACCAGAGGGGTCATTCAATCCAACCTCAATCATTTTATAAATGAGGCAACTGAGGCCAGAGAAGGCACGTGATTCGCCAACAACATGGATGTAGCTCTTTTGCAGAGCCAGAATTTGCACTCAGAACCTCTGACCCTGAGTCCATTGTACTTTTTTACCACACTACATTGAACATCTGAAATGAACTGAATATCAGAATGAGGGATAGGCTTCAGAGTGGACCCTTGAACACTTCAAGAGATGCTTTTCTGATAAGCCAATTACACTGGCTATTTAGAGGATAAAGGGGCAGGAAGGAAATAAACATTAATATAGTGCCTAGTGTGTTCCAGGTACATAATAGAAAAGCTAAGTGCTTTATGGATATCTCATTTGATCCTTACAAAAACTTGAGGAGGTTGGTGCTTTAATTATTCCTATTTTACAGTAGAGGAAATGGAGGTAAACAAAAGTTAAGTGACTTGCCCAGGGTCACACATCTAGTAAATTTCCAAGACTCGATTTGAACTCAGGTTTTTGTGACTTTATACTCCACTATACTATCTAGTTGCCTCAAAATGAGCACAACTCTCCTCTTAGAAGGCAATTTTTAAAAATCCAACAGGCTGAAGCCAAAAGAAAATCATGTTCCAAGAAAGTAAAATATTTTGTCAAATTATATATGTTATATTCAGTTATATATAATATATATGTGTGCATATGTATGTATGTATATATAGTTAACAACTATTTATTTTCTCTATTAACTCCTCTCACACTGAGAAAAAGAAAAACTTTGTAATGAATATGTATAGTCAAACAAAGCAAATCTCCATATTTGCCATGCCCAAAAATGTGCCTCATTTTCTTGGTTAGAAGGTGGGTAGCATTCTTCATGATTAGTTTCCTAGAATCGTGTTTTTTTAATTTTTCAAAAATTTTCCTTTTTTACAATTCGTTGTATGAATTAGTTTTGCTTCCTTCACTCTGCATCCATTCATACAAGTCTTCCAAGGTTTCTTTGAAGCCGTCCTTCTCATAACACAAAAGAATTCCATTATATTCACACACCCTATTTTGGGGGGTGTGTGTGTATTTGTTAGGGTCCCATTTTATTTCTCAAAATTAAAAAAAATTAAATTAGAAATTCTCTTCTTCCTTTTACTCTTCTCCTCACCCAAGGAGAAAGCAATTCAAAAAATATTTATTAAGCATCTACTCTATGCTGGGCATCGTGCTAAGCACTGACGGTAAAAAAATATGACACTTATTGTATGTAGGAAGTCATGAAAAACATATTTCCACACTGGTCAAGTTGAGTAAAAAAGAACAAGAAAGAGAAAGTGAAAAAAAGATACATATAGTTCATTCTGCATTCAGAGTTCAGGAAAGTAAAATCTTTCATAAAGGACAAAAACAATACAACTCCAATCAAGCTCACTGTCTTGTTGAGATAACAATAACTAATGTTTACAAAGTAGCCTCTTAACCTTGGCAACTACTGAAAGAGAGGTTACAAAATGCTTTCCATTATCACCTTGAGTCTCCCTGGAGTCGAGTCGAAGGGGGTCCTACTCTCCATCCGCTGGCTGTCATTCTCTTCAAACAGATGTGGAAATGGTGGTTCTTCAGGAACTTCCCCAGGGTCAGGCAAGTACCAGAGGCAGAATTTAACCTAGATCTTCCCGATTCCAGGTACAGGCTTTGGTTCACTGCTGGGCACTGCCAAGATGGAGAGTTTGGTGAAAGAATAATTGTCAGGTGGATTAAAATAACTGGGTACCCCAAGACTATGATCTCATTTCTTTTTTTTTTAATTTTAATTTTTCTTTATTTTATTTTAATAACAAATTTCCATGTCAGTTTTCCAAAATAATACGATTCATGTTATCTCCCTCCTTTCTTCTCTCTCCTCTCCCAGAGTTGACAAGCAATTCAATCTGGGTGGTACATGTATTATCATGCAAAACACATTTCCATATTTTTCATTTTTGCAAGTGAATAATCTTATAAAACCAAAATCTCCAATGATATGATCTCATTTCTGTCAGGCTCCTTGATGTCCCATAGATACAGGAAGGAGAGCTTCCAGGTGTCATCTATTAATGACCCTTGGGGAAAAAAGTCTAAAGCTTGAAGGAAGGGAACAAACTTGGTGAGGATATTCTGGTCACCGTGGCATTTCTTGGGGATGTGCTTTTACAAGAAATAGAACCTCGTTTGCTCCTGGTAACGTTGGTTGCTGGAGAGCCCGTGTATTTGTAAAGTGTTTAGCTTATTGACCTAAATGCTTTTGTCTTTTCTTATTTTTATTAAAAATGTAGTTTAATTAATTCACAATAAAAAATACACCATTTTCTATTAGAGAAAGTCCACATAACCCAAATGGAATTGGCTATGTGATGTCACGCAGTCATCCGCAGACAGCAGTCTTAAAAATGACAATATCTGACCTTAATATGTGTGAATCTATCAGGCTTCCACCGTAGACATGTATATTTTTCAATATTCGTCTCTGAGCTGAAATCATGTCATTTATATGCAAATGATCACACCCTCAGCAGCTGCGGCTTCTCTGCTGAAGCCGTGGGACTTATTTGCACTTAATAAAGCCTCATAAATAGGTTTTGCCTCTAAATGGGAGGGGGAAGCAGGAAATATAGCCCATCCTTTTACAGTTACAAACTGCTTTTTGTTTGGAAAACTCTAGGCTTTCTTTAATAGGATGTTTCACAGTTGCCAAAGAAACACTGAGCCAGGCAACCAAACCAACAGGGCCCCCCCTCTTGGCTGTCCTCCCTCCCCCAGCCTCTCACCTTGGCTTGACACCCTTTTCTGCCTTGTTATGGATGTGAGTATTTTACCATCTATGACACGCACCGTAATTTAATACCTGCTTCATTAAGACAACGGATGCTCCCCCTGGATGGCCCCCTGCCAGGCTATATGGGCCAATATTTCAGAAAAAGGAGAACCCCTGGAGCTTCTCTCGGGCTCTCCTGTCTTTAAGGAGTGAGGGGAGAAAGAGTGGAGGTACCCCCAGGCACTGGAAGAAAGAGCTCTCATTCCCTGTGTTATGTGCCCTCTAAGTTTTGGGCTTGAAGCACTCTGAAGAAGGCAAGGATGGTTGGTATCATTGGGTTCCCCCATAAGCAGCAATAAGAAAACGTTAGAATATTTGCATTTTAAGTCCTGCAGTCACCTTCCGGGCCCCTTTCCTCCATTTTTCAGACTAGTCATTATCTTTTGAAAGAGCTCGAAGGAAGAGAAAATATGCCCTAGGAATGCCCCAAACTTGAATTTCACCCATTTCCTATTCATTCTCTTCTAAAACCACAAGCACATCTATTTGAGGTCAGCAAGATTATTCCTGGATCTTTAAATACCATTTAAGGCCTGTCAGCGAAATAGAATCCTGTCACAGGATAATTGTCTCCTGCTGAGAGGTGCCAAGGCAAACCCGAGGCATTTTTTGAGAAATAAATATTGATGCAGAGTGGGACCATTTATTTTTAAAGTAATAGATCCTGATTTGGTAATAATGAACCATTATGGTTGTCAGAGTAATGGACCGTTATGCCAGCTTCATTTCCAGGATGCTGAACAATGGATGGAGACGTAATTATGTCATCTGGTGGATGTACACTCATCAGTGGCACCGATTCACAACATCGTCATTAGATCGCCTCTCTGATTGGCACAGGAAACAGATACCTTCTCCAAGTCAGCCAATAAGAAGTCACCCATGCCTTCTCCAAGGGCAGAAATGGCAAAGGAGATTTCCTTGGAAGAATGTAAACATGGGCCAAGGGGTACTGGAAGGGGGAGAAGCATCATCGGCAAAGGATCCTTCCTGGGTTTCAGAACCCAAAGGATAGAGTCTCCCTGGTAGTAACATCTGGTTGGGTGACTTTAGACAAGTCACAATCGCTCTGAGTCTTGGTTCCTCGTTTGTAAGATGGAGATAATACCAACTGACTCATTTCCCTCATCCTGCTAGCCTGAGGATCAAATGAGATAAAGTATACATCCATTATCCATTATTATTATATCATATTATTATATTATCCATAGTTATTATGAACACTAAAATTTTATATTATCTTTTTTTTTAAAACCCTTAACTTCTGTGTATTGGCTCCAAGGCAGAAGAGTGGTAAGGGTGGGCAATGGGGGTCAAGTGACTTGCCCAGGGTCACACAATCTGAGGTCAGATTTGAACCTAGGACCTCCTGACTCTCAATCCCTGAGCTACCCAGCTGTCCCTATATTATCTTTTAATGTCAAGATGTGAACATAATAGTTATTCCCATTTCAAGAATGTCTTAAGGTTTATAGAAAGAATCTTCCTCACAACAACCCTATAACGTATCATTATCCCCATTTTACAGATGAGGACACAGAAGTTTGGAGAGGTAAGTGCCTTGTCCATTGTCTTTACATGAGGCAGGATCCAAACTCCAGGTCAGATTTCAATTTTAAGGATTTGTGTGGGTACAAATCGAATCATCCTCATGATTATGATCCAGGTACCACATCCCATTGCGTGATTCTTGTTCATGTCCTCCTATAAACCCATCATAGATAATCCACTCAACATCAGGTTGGGTGGAATGATATGTAAAAAAGAACGTATTGTTATAAGGTAATTTATATAGTGCCCTCCCTTGAGCAATGAGCAGAGCATTCTTCAGTAACCTCAGGTTGGGTAGGGATGGGGGAAAGGAGAGGTAGTGCTTCCTTTGAGTCTCTTCTTATCTCCTAGATATACTCAGCCCATCCACTTGCTACCATCATTCTTGCTTTGTGGTCAGACCATCATCATTTCCAATCATGTGGGTCCTTGAAGATGCCTTATGCCATTTAGAGTGTGCAAGTATCACTGGCAATATGGTCTCCTGATACTCATCATGTGTCTTTCCATGTCCTCTCTCACTTGCGATTCTTCTTCTGAAATCATAGGTTTCCATGATTTATAGTCACTTAACATCACTCAGATTATATTGGTGTTAAAGATATTAAAAACACACACAATTTTTAACCCTTATCTTCCATCTTAAAATCAATACTATGTATTGGTTCCAAGGCAGAAATGATAACTTCTACAAGGTTTTGGTTTCGTTGCTTTCCAGAGGAGAGGTCGAGTATTTAAAAGCACTAATATTGGAGCAGTTAGGTGGCTTAGTGGATAGAGAGCCAGAAATGGAGAGGAGGAGGTCCTGGGTTCAAATCTGATCTCAAATACTTCTTGCAAGTCACTTAACCCCAGTTACCTAGCCCTTACAGTTCTTAGTATCAATTTTAAGACAGAAGATAAGGGTTTTAAAATAAATAAAATAAAGTACCTATATCACAATCTGTCTTCTCAATAGGAAGAGACTATTTCTTCCATGGAATCTACTAAGTTTTCTCTTAACTCCTCAGAAAGTCAATACAAAGATATGAAGTCATGGAATACTATTGTGTTGTAAGGAATTTGTAAAGACCTACATGAACTGATGCAAAGTGAAATAAGCAGAACCAGGAAAACATTGTACACCGTACTAGCAATATTGTGGGATGATCAACTGTGATAGACTTAGCTACTCTCAGCAATACAAAGATCCAGGACAATTTCTGAGGAGTTGAGGACTTGTTTGCATTTTAATTTTTATTTCTTTCTTTCCATATTGTTCATTTTTGTGAGTAGTCTTATAAAGCCAAATATAAAGCCATATAAACAATTGAAAAATCATATGCTTTCATCTGCATTCTTATTCCAACAGTTCTTTCTCTGGTGGTGGATAGTATTCTTTGTCCTAAGTTCTCATGAGAGGGATTCTGTTACTTCAAGGGTAAAATATTCCATTTTTCATGCTCAGAGTTTCAAGAACTTTTTAAAAAATCACTAAACTTAAACCTAATTCTTTAGCACTTTCAACCATTTTCTCCTAACTCTGCCCATTTGATGCCAATTGGAACATGTTTATTCCCTTTTTCGTGTGGCAGCCCATTTAAAAATAGCTGTCATGTCCTAACTCTCCTGCCATAACCTCACGAATCTCTTCTTCTTCAGCCTAAATAACTCCAGTTCCTTTAACTGAAACTGAAATTAAGTCACTTCATCTTTTTGGGGTGCTCACTTCTGTGCACTCTCCAGGTTATCATCATCCCTGAAATGTGCCTCTGAATTGAACACAATGTTGCAGATATAGTGTGACTAGGGCAGAGCAAAAGACACTCTTGCTTTTAACCAATTCTACATATAATGAATGTACCACATTAGGCTTTTGTTGGCAAAAACCAATTGCTATTGAAAAACTGCCCCTGCTCTCAAGGACTTTCCATTTTATTGAGGGAGAGGAAGTAGGAGGAAGGGAGATGGGATATTTACAGAGATAAGTAAATATATGATAATTAGAGGAAAGAGAGAGTGCTTATAATAAGGAAGACCAGGAAAATGACAACTAGGTTAAGCCTGGAAGGAGGCTAAGGATTTTAAGAGAGTAATTAATTAAAGTAATTAATACACAGTATTAATTTTAAGACTGAAGGTAAGGGTTTAGAAAATGTTATGTCACACAGGGCCAACTATATGGTTTGTTGTTGTTTTTTTTTTGGTTTGTTTTTATCTTGTTTTTAAGCCCTTACCTTCCGTCTTCGAGTCAATACTGTGTATTGGCTCCAAGGCAGAAGAGTGGTAAGGGTAGGCAATGGGGGTCAAGTGACTTGCCCAGGGTCATCCAGCTAAGACATATCTGAGGTCAGATTTGAACCTAGGACCTCCCGTCTCTAGGCCTGACTCTCAATCCACTGAGCTACCCAGCTGCCCCCCCCCCCCCAACCATATGTTCCTGGGATCTTTCACTGGAAACTTCTTTCCAAGGTAATATTTGACCATTAAATGATTACTTTGAGGTCTGGATATTCAGTGAGTTCTATAATTGTATTCCTGTCTAGACTACCTTTTTGTACTTTCACCTGTGTCTGGAAAATAAAATTCTGGATTGAAATAGGGCAGAGCTAAAGATGGCAAATTAGGGGCAACTATCAAGTTGAATTCTCCAATATTCTCCTCTAAACAACTTTAAAAGAACACCTCAAATCAAATTTTGAAGTAGCAGAGTCAACAAAAAATTGGGGTAAGTCATTTTTCCTACCTAAGAAAACTTAAGAGGTCAGCAGAAGTCTGTGACACAAGAATAGAGGTCTATCTGGAGCCCACACATAGTAGCAGCTTCAGAGCTCTCAGCCCAGAGATAGCAAAGGAGCCAGACAACTAGTCAGAAAGAGATTATGGGGGATCCTTTGCTAGCATTGGATACAGCTGGTGCTGAATGGCAACTCAATTGCCCATATTCAGTTCTAGGTTATAGTTCCAGGGTAGAGAGGAACACTAATGGTTGGTTACAATGGAGCAGAGGCCCTGGTCCCAGTTCCAAGGCAAAGAGAGTTTTATACCTTGTGGCTGGAGGGGAGCAGCCCTTCTTGGGTAAAGAACAGAGTGCAGAGTAGGAGAGCAGTAACTATATTTTAATCCAGGGTCATGCCATCTTTGAACTCCAAAAACTTGTAAAGCCCCAAAATTCACTCTGAAAACAGCAGTATGAAGAAACCTGAAGCTTGGGATAATGCCTCCCATTCCTAAGTAAATGGGGCCCCACTTTAACGGACAATTCAAAGTCAATAAATGGACTGGGGAAAATGAGCAAACAACAAAAAAAGAACTTGACCATTAAAAGCTACTATGGTGCCTAGAAAAGACCAAGATATAAACTCAGAAGAAGACGACAAAACCATGTATGTATTTGTTTTCATATCTTTTGTTTTTCTATCACTTATGGGAAAAAAATAAGGAAAGATTTGGTCATTAGGGTTCTTCTTACACCACACCTGAAAAAATTCTGGAAGATCTCCAATGAAATAGAAGAGTGGTCTTCTTTGGAATAACACCAATTGCTAACATCTTTTTTCCTTACATGAATTTCCCTCTCTGAATCTTCCAATCATTGTTCCTAGTTCAGCCTTCTGGAGGCCAAGGACAAATTTAACCTTCTTCCATGTGATAGCCTTTTAAATGAAGACAATTATTTTATCTCTTCCTACCATTGAAAGCCTTCTCTTCTCTAGGCTTAAAATCCCTGGTTTTTTCAAAGTGGCTTCAATTGATGTCCATAAGGCACGATCTTGAGACTCTTCACAATCCTAGTTGCCACCCTCCCAACACCTTCCACTTAATTTACATTTATCCTAAAATGTAACAAGCCATGCTAAATATAATGCTCTAGATAAAATATGACTAGAGCTGAGCATAATGCTATCATCAGCTCTATAGTTCAGTACATGGTACCTCCTTCTAGTTATACTGTTGGCACATAAATGACCTTTTAGTCCACAAAAATTCTTAGGTATTTTTAGATGAACTACTCATTAATTAATCTTACATTATCAACATTTATTTCTTGAGCCCAAGTGAAAGACTTTGCATTTATTCCCACTAAGTTTCATTATATTAGATTTATCCTAATGTTCTAGCCTGTCAAGATATCTTGAGATCCTGGGCTTATTATTCAATATCCCACAAACCATCTGTTTTTTGAAAATTTGACAAGTATGTTATCTCTAACTTTATCCAAGAAATTAAAGTGTTAAATATAAGCACAGGGCCAAACATAGATCCTATTGCTCAATCTACTACTTATCTCCTTCCAGGCTGATGTGATGCCAATCTTCTCTTTGGGTCTAGTCATTGAACCAGTTCCCAGTTCACCATCACATCTTTTTATCTTTTCTACAAAGATAATGCGAGAGATTTTGTTAAATACTTTACTTAAAACTTAGGCATACTACTAGTGTAGTATTTCCTTGGTTCATTAGTTTATTGATCCTTTAATTAAATTTGTCCAATTTAATTAAATAAATTTTAAAATAAAAGAAAATTAGGTAGGTATGGCATGAGCAATTCTTGATGAAACCATGTTCATTCTTTGTGGTCTTTGATTCCTTTTATATGTGTTTATTAGCCATTTATTTAATGATCCATTCTAGAATTTGACTAGAAATAGTTGAGCTCCCTGTCCTACATATTGCAGATTCCATTATCTTCTTTTCGGAAATCAGCGCATTTCTCCTTCTCCCATCCAGTGCATCCCTTCTGCTTTTCTATATGTTTTAGAGATGACCAAACAGCTCAACAATCTCATCAACCAGTTCTTTCAGTACCTTGGATTTCAGTTCATCTAGGTCTGATTACAAATCAGTCAAGGCAGCTAGGGGCTATCATATTATTAATAATTTGTCATATCATTCTGGAAGATTAATGCCACCCTAGGTTCAATTAAGAGGAAAATGGAACTCAGGACAGGGGAATGGAAGGTGATAGTCTCAGCTCTACTCAGCCTTGTTCAGATCACTTAAGGAGTGCCATGCTGAATTTGGGGTACCATGTTAAAAAGAACTTTGCTAAGTTGGAGAGCATCCTTTGGAGGACAAGCAGGATAGAGAAGGCTTTGAGTTCATGTGGTAGGAGGAACAGCTAGAGATCTGTGTGTGGATGGTTATACTCAGGAAGAAAAACCATGGGTGAGGAAGTGGGGAGGGAGGGAGAGAAATTGGGATTAAGGGGAGGAGAGGGATTGAGGTGGGGGAAGTAAAGAAGGGACTAGCCTCAGTTCATCCTAAGCACATCTTACATTATTCTTATAGGATCGATTCATTCTTTGGCATTCATATTCAACTACCTGCCCTTGTTTTCACTCTGTTTAGGTCTTTTAAAGTTTCACTTGACTGATGAGTTCCCTGAGCATACAGATTGGCCTTTTTGGATAAGTCACCTATTTCAAGGTTTGAAGGTTCTAAAGCCTATGTATAACAAGTCAACATGGGCCAATCAACCTAACCTGCATATTGTTCCTCAGCCTGCTCCTGCCTAACACAGAAATACATTCCTTTATTTAATCTTATCCATAATTCAAGGTAGCTAGGTGGTACAGTGGAATGAGCGCTGGGCCAGGAGTCAGGAAGACTGGGCAAATCACTTCACCCTACTTGTCTCAGTTTCCTCATCTGCAAAATTAGCTGGAGAAGGAAATGGTAAACTTTTCTAGTATCTCTACTAAGAAAGTGCTAAAAGGGGTCATGAAGAGTCAGGCAAGATTGAAACACCTGAATAATAAGTTTATAACTCTAAAGCAATCCAAGAATATATATGGATATTTTACTATTAATTAGTAAAACTGTAGCCTCTTCACCATTAGTTAATTATCTGACTTAACCTCTCTTCTCTCCCCACCACTACCCAGCCCAGTTTGATCTCTAGTAGCTGTATCACTAGAGCAATGGTATGCTCAGTTCCGTAACTTTTAGGACACAGTTCTAAATTGCTTTCCAAAATGGATAGTCTTTGATTCTAAATACAGAGCTCTTTCCACAGTAACAAACCACCAATTTAGACAGATATAGGCCATGAGTTTGTTGCTGTTTCCTTCTTTTGACCTATTCTCCTGTGGATTTTTAGGCATCTCTTTGTTTTCTCTTTTGTTTATACTTTGATTCTGTAGGAATTAAATCATGACTAAAACAAATTGTTTCCTCTCCTGTGTTTGGTGGCTTTCATTCATACTCCTCATTGCCTCCAAACCCTTCCAATGGCTCTGCAACTAAATCTGATTGCCTAGGTTTAAGAACAAAAAGAGGGAGTCTTCTGCTCTCTCCCCTCGTGGCTTGATGGATACAGTCCTACCTTGGATTATAAACACAGTTTGGGTGAGTCATTTTCATTCTGCTGAAATGAAACCGAGCTCATAGTTGTGTCACAAGCCCTGTAGTTTCAGAAGTGCAGATTATAAATCCCTTTCCTCAGTAATCATATACAGATACTGTCAACCTTGGTTTATGCTTTGAAGTCAAGTCTTCGAAGAGGACAAGCAGTCATCCAGGGAAGTTGAAGTTAATCAAATAAAAAGCAGGTATCGGCCTGCACTTTATCACATCACCAAAAGAATCAAAACAGTATGAGAGTAAATTTGACTTCTTGTCATGTTGAATTCTTCTTTCTGCATGATGATATCAGAAAGAGGCAGTATTGTTATAATGTAATTTATATAGTGCCTTCCCCTGAGCAATGAACAGAGCATTCTTCAGTATCCTCAGAGAATTAATCTTTCTATCTCTTTTTATCCTAGCTCAGTCACTCCAACAATGTGGTATTTGCACATAAGAAATAAATCATGCCCACCAAGTTTAAGGATGCTCACTTGAGAAAATTCCTTTTTAGTTTTTTTCCCCTTCATTCCAACCTTTCATTTCTTTGGGTGCTTAAGAGCAATTGACCCATTTTAGGTTAATTGGCAAATATACAGTCATTGCTATTCAGATGACTTTTAATTATATCCAAAAGAAAGAAAAATACCTTGAAATGAGGTTATATTGACTTTTAATACATTCTTGTCATGCAGTAATATTAGCAAATTATATCTTTTAAATTTATTCTTGCTATGCTACAGTGTTGGACATGCAATGACGTCCATTGTCTATATAAAGTTGGAATAATTGGATGATGTTATGGTCCAGGAACAAAATTTACTGCCATACTATGGAGAAGGAGCTAAACTTCTGGAACCTTGTCATTCAGTAATTCAAGGAACATTCTCTTGTTTTTTGTTAAAACTCTTATCTTCCATCTTAGTATCAATTCTTAGACAAAAAAGCTGCAAGGGCTAGACAATCAGGACTGAGTGACTTGCCCCGGGTTACACAGCTAGGAAGTATCTGAAGCCAGATTTGAACCTACAGTCATCCCAACTCCAGACCTGGTGCTTTATCCACCATGCTACACACCAAATATTACCTTCCTACCTAGAAATCCACTGTGGAGACTTGAGCAACCTTACTACTCCTTTGAAATCACTTGACAAAGATGGTACCGGATTTGGGAATCCCTTTGCTATTGTTCAAAGAGTGTTCCGTTGTCTTTCAATTCTGTCTTGGAATATTCTCTTTTTAAGAGGGCTGTGACCCCTGTGAGGGGTACTCATTCCTGGAATCCTTTCAAATGGCAATGCTTGGTAGTAAAGCCCAGTAATTTATTTAGGAATAATTAATGTCTCCAACCTTGGTCCTCTATTGCCTTTGCTGCCTTTACAATAAAATTCCTGATACTAACTTTTTCCACATCTGCTCACTACAATTGCCCAATTCATGGACTACCTTGTTACATGGATAGCTATCTAGGCTCCATCTGACCCTTATTTGAACCACCTGTATAAGTATTACAGAATGCCAGAGCCAGGACCTTGGGAATAACTTAAGAGAGGAGATCTTCACCTGGTTCAGGAACTTGGGCTTTCTTTTCTCACTTTGTTTATTAGTTTGACAACTGTATTTCAATATAATTGATCTCCTTTGAAATCCCACACATTTTAGTTTATTCGCTTAATATTATTATTCTGAGAATAGGCTTCACTAGCCTGACAAAGGAGCTTATGACAGAAAGAGCATAAGAACCCCTGACTCTAGTACAACCTCTTCATTTTCTAGAGAAGCAACAGATGTCGAGAAATAACCTGACCAACCCAAAAGGAGATAGCTAATAAGTGGAAAGACTCTTGTTCTGAATGATTCATTTGCTATTGTGTGCCTCCTTAGGTTTCTTTGTCCCTCTCATCTCTGCCAAAATTCCTTGGAATCAATCCTTCTAAGTAGTTCCTGGCTTCTTTTTGAGCTTTGTGATCCTTACTACCTATCTCACCTGCATTCAGTCTTTTGTCTACCTTTCAGCTGTCAGTCTAAATCGACCCAAAGGATAGAGCCAGTGGGACCTACATGCTGAGTGGTATTGTCTTCATGGCATGTCCCAAAAAATGATGGGTGATTATTGTTCAAAGCTTGTTCTAGTTAGAAAAGTTGTTATCTTTGTATACTGAGTTCCTTCTCTTCGTTTAACCCTTTAATAGTTATATTGACTGAACTAAGAATTTCTCAAACACATGGCTTCAGTTTCTTTGTCTTTAGACCGAAGGAAATCGGCTAGATAACCCTCAAAGACACTTCCCTGCACTAATATTCTATGATCCTACGTGCTCCTGCACTCCCATCAACCACTGAGACTTTCAGAATCTTTACATTTTTGGCTTCTCTCTTTTTTAATTTTTAGGAGCAAGACCAAATGTAATTGATTGTCCATTTGGGCAACCATCCATTTAAAAACAAATTGAAATCTGAGGTCTTTTAAAGGGAACTGAAAGCTATCCATGTGAGGTTGACGAGTTCTCAGAACACAGGAGTTACTTCTAAAAATAAGCAAAATATATTGAACTCAGAAGTCCACCCCATTCAGGACCAACACATATGAACATTTGCTTCCAAATCAAAATATATACCTTGTGGAAGATATAGGAATATATTCAGGGCATTATTTCTACCTTACAAAGTTCAGCTAGTTCATTCCTCTTCATGCTTTCTACTTGGCCAAACAATGAAAAATCCAATGTTTTGGTCAGATGGGACAAAGTCAAACTGAGGGTCAGCAGCCTTATGAACAGAGTCTTTGAATTATCTCATAAATACACTAGGTGAAAAGGTCCAATGAGTCAATTCACAGTGTTGCTAAGAGTTGGGGGTTTGGAAGGAATGTGATATCCAGAATTTTTACAAAGCAATATTTAGGAATCTACAAGCCAATCTAAATACATGTACCTTGCTTCTTAGTAATATTCAGGAATGTTTTAGCAGATGCTGACACTTCCAAAATCATTAAATAAATTATAATTATTATACTATTTTGGTTCTTTGAGAAAGACAACAAAGGGTATGCAGATACCCATATTTTAGTAGAGAAATACCTAGTATATTAGAGTAAGGATTCTAAATAATCAAAAAACTCTGCATTAGAAAGTTCAGATTCATTTGAGTAATTATCTAAATTAATAATTTAAAAAGAAGAGTTTTTAGAATTTAATGTTTATTTCTTTCAAGAACAAAGTCAAACAGTAGGGTAGTAAACTTTGTTCAGAATTCCTTAAAGTTCTTCTGAACATGAATAATGAAATTAATATATTATAATATTTCTCACTATAGATTAAAAATTAAATTAAAGTAATTTAAAATAAAAGAGATATGACAATGTGCTGCAAATAGAAATTGAGGAAAATCCCCAAAGAATAGGAAATGGTTGGTTGATGGACAGGCCATGAAAATGAAAAGACAATCATATGAAGCAATAAAACCTATTGGGAAAAACGTGAAATTTAGATATTGAGAGTTCATAATTTTTGACAAAAAAATCTAATAACAATTGCTAATCCCCTTCTCTTCTTTCAGATTTAATTTAAGAATAAAAATAGAATAACTTCAAGAGTAATTTTATTAAGTCATATTTTCATAAGAAGCCAAATGTGGATGCTCATTGTATTGTCAATACAATTGTATTGTTTCTTTAACTTTCAAGTCTTATTTCATGAACTATATGCCTGATTTCCTGAGTCAAAAATGTAAAGAGTCATATACCAGCAGAGTTGTATGCAGAAACTAATGTCCTCATGACAACATAGAAATACTATAGTTTCAGGCTCCATAAAAACAGAGCTCTAGAATTCCCAAATTAACTAAGATGAAGCCCAAATGAGGCTGTCCTCAAATGCCTCAGTTTATAGCCCTTTAACCTAGGATAGTTTATGGAAAACCACTTGCCCTCTGAGACTTTTTAAAAAAAAGATCTCTATGCCCATAGAAGTGATCACAAGAAAATATTTTCCACTTGTACTAGCTTTGTTCACTAAAGTTATACCCCCAATGACTAAACCAAGTTTTCCTGTTGGAAATACATTGCTTAGCATCTTGCCTAGAAACTAGGATTTTTAAATCAAGAAGCTATCTTGGGAAGGATAAAGCAGTGGGGTATTGGGTGGGGATGGAGGAAAAAGTAAAAGGGTCAGATAGATTTTAGATATCTAAGAGAGAAAACAAAGTGCTCGAATCTGGTAGATCTGGATAGCAGTGGGTAGGAAAATGGAGTTTCAAGACCATTGCAGGGGAAAAGACACTATGATGAAGACCTCCCTGAGAGGGTAGGGAGAAGCACTGAGGAACTCTGTTTCAGAAGACAGAGGTACTGCCAGCAGGATCTGGAGGATGAAGTTGGGGTGTCCTCCTAAATCTAGTTCAGGATCTCCAGAAAGGGTCCTCTGAAATCTTGAAGCACTAAAGACAAGACAGCATGATGTCCTATATAGAGTTGGACTTAAGAGCCTGGAAGACCTGAATTCAAACCCCTCTTCAGGCACTAATGAGTTGTGTGAACCTTGGAAAGTCACTTCCCCTTTTGTTTCATCTCTGAAAAGAAAGGGGTAAATCTTGGTGACCGGGAGAGTCCTTTCCAACTCTACATCTGTGATCCTATTATTAAAAGAGACTTAGATTTTGAAGCCATGATGTAACTAGAAAAATGTATGTAGTCTCCTTTGCTACTAGAAGTGAGTTAAATTTGTTGTTGTTATTGGGAGTTGGGGAGAGGATGGAGAGAACAGATGCCTGATCAACTCTGATTTAAATATTTTCAGATAAAATTCTGTCATAACTTTTGATCAAATCCAATTAAAAAAGAAAACACTAGTTATTACTAACATAATTCCTCAATGTGGAGGTTCTCTACCCTGAAATAGTTCTCTAACTCAGCAAATAAGTCCCACAGAATTACCTGAGGCACAGAGAGGTTAAATGATTTATTTACCCATGGTCACACAACTTGCAAATGTCAGAGGTGGAATTTGAACACAAGTCTTCGTGACTCCAAGTCCAGAACCTTCTTTACAACGCTGTGCCGCCTCGTTTACTGCCGAGAGAATACCAGTAAGATTCTGACATAAATCAAGCAAGCAAGCAACAACATATGGAGGGTTATATATTTTTCTTACTAAATTTAGACTTTAAACATATGGAAGGAAATACTCTAATTTCTATGCTAAATATTCTTCCAAAATCCGTATCAAAAATGAAAAATATTTTTAGTTGAAGATAAACATAATCATGCTTAGTTTGAATAGATGTGAATTCTAATAAATTTAATTCATCTTGAACTTAAAATACTGGTTAACTATTTGGTGCCCAGAGAATCACAAATGATTATGATGATTGGGGCTTGATCATCAAATCACAGATTCTCAGAAGTAGGAAGATCATCAGAGACAATTGAGTCCAATCCATCAGACATCTGAATCGGATTGGCCACTTCACCATTTTTAACTGTTGAATACCCAGGAAGATTTTACTTCTTCCACTGTCTTTACCCTTCCACTTCCCCTTTTCTCCTCTAATGCACACTGATCTCTCTCTTATCTCTTTCTTTTTGAAAGGTTTAAAACAGGATTTAGTAATTTCATTTAAAACTACAGTTATATTCTCCCAAGAGGTTGATAAAAACAATAACAACAACTAGCATTTATATAGTACTTTAAAAAGCATATTTCTTTTATTTTATATGACATAATATTATATGTAACATCATAATACATATGGTTTGTTATAAATATGTAATAATTTATAATGAATATACTTACCAAGAGAAATAAATTCTTACATTGGCTATGTTCAAAAATCTATGTTGTTCTTTTTTTTTTTCTCTTCTGCCCTCCTCTCCCCCAAGAAGGCAGGCTACATTACATAGGTTGGACATATATCATCGTAGAATATATATTTCTTTGCTAGTTATGTTGTGAAACAAGAGACATATTGCTTATACTAGAGAGAAATTTGTGGAGAAAATAAAGTGAAGAATGGTATGTTTCAATCTGCATTCAGACGCCATCTGTTCCTTCTATGGCAATGGATAGCCTTTTCCATCCTGGGGCCCTTGGAGTTCTCCTGGATTTTTGTCTTGTTGAAAATAATTAAGTTTTCTCTGTTCTCTCTTAATTTCCTTCAAACCTTTTTTCATCCTCATTTTTCACATTAACCCAAAGTGGATGAATAACATTTTTCCTTTGGTCCTAAACTTGACCACGTCTATCTATATAAGTGTTAATTCTTAGGCTTATTATTATTCAAAGATAATCATTTAAATCAAGAGTTTAATTGGTCAGGGCTAGACTCTTTCGGTTAACTTTTTGCAGGATCTAGACAGATCATTGGGGGCACTTAAGTGGCTCAGTGGATTGAGAGCCAGGCCCAGAGACTGGAGGTCCTGGGTTCAAATCTGACCTCAGACATATGCTAGCTAGGTGACCCTGGGCAAGTCACTTAACCCTATTGCTTAGCCCTTACCACTCTTCTGCCTTGAAACCAATACTCAGTATTAATTCTAAGACCAAAGGTAAGGGTTTAACTTTTTTTTTTTTAAAGGAATTGTGGATACTTGTTATAATGCTCTCTGGTGATCTGACATTTCTTCTTTAAAGCCATGCAAACTTCACAGTCCAATTTGTCCTTAGTGTATTCTGGTGTTTATACTTAACATTATAATAAGATGTATGATTTTTAAAACATTAATATATAACAGTCTCAATTTAATCTATGCACATACATTATAATACATGACTGTAATATTCATAAAGACAGCAGAAATAACAGAGGAAAAACCCTTTTAGGACTAAGTTGTTCTATAACTAGGACACCTAAAAATGCCAAATGCAGCTAGAGAACAAAGAACAATTATAGTTCTAATTTCTGGCCAAATCATTAGGAGTTTATAAGAAAAATATCACTAGTACTAAGAACTGAAATATGGTGGTAAAAGTACAAGACCAGGAATCAGGAGGCTTGAATTTTAGTCTTGGTTCTTCCATTGCTTAGCCATAAGACCTTGGTAAAAATCGATCTGCCCCTGAGCTCAGGTCTCCTTACTTGTCAGAGGAGGCCGTTGTCCTTCTAGTCATTCAATTGTTCTCTTTCCTTCATTAAAGATAAAGATACTGCCAAGAGAAAAGAAGAAAACTGGAGGGGTTTTTCCTTAAAAACAAGAAAACTTGCAGAAAAGTCCAGGTATTGAAAAGATTCTTAAGGGTTACTATCTGTTAATAGTATCTCAATGGTTAATCTTTCAAGATTACACTTAACATTATAATAAGATGTATATTGTATAGACATAAAAAGTATAGACATAAAAACACATAATTTTATCACGTGTCCTATTTTAAATGATTGAGCCATCTCCTGTGACAATGAAGTATTTCAAGCAAATTGCATCAGTTCGAGCTGAATTTTCCTCACTTCTTTTTTAACTCTTTCCTTTGGTCCTAGTAACAACTCTAGGAGAGAAGAGTGGCAATGGCTAGGCAATCTGGTTTAAGAGACTGGCCCAGGGTCACACAGTGAGGAAGTATCTGAGGTCACATTTGAACCCTGAACTTTCTGAATCCAGACCTGGCACTCTATCCACTGTGACACCTTACTGCCCCTCTTTAGTTAAAAAAAATTTATAGGTACCAAATATAGGGCTCAAACTACAAATTCATGCATATCACTTTCTTAGATTGTTTTATTTTCCAAAGTTTTACATACTCATATTGGAAATTAATTTTAAAAGTTTTGCAATATATAGAAACGTATTTTCACATGGGATGGCAAGATTGAAGCCTGCTTTTTTGAATAATCATCTTTGCATAAAACTCATTCAAACCAAGACTGCAAAGATACTGTAAATATTTCTCAAGCTACATTTTAAAATATACAGCTGATATAGGAGCATTACAAATACATTATACAATTTGGAAAGAAAATAACTTGAACCAAAATGCAATTTTTAAAACTATCTTTTTATACTTTTTTTTTAAACCCTTAACTTCTGTGTATTGACTTATAGGTGGAAGATTGGTAAGGGTAGGCAATGGGGGTCAAGTGACTTGCCCAGGGTCACACAGCTGGGAAGTGTCTGAGGCCAGATTTGAACCTAGGACCTCCCGTCTCTAGGCCTGGCTCTCAATCCACTGAGCCACCCAGCTGCCCCCTCTTTTTATACTTTTATTTTCAATTAACAAGCATTTTCTCTCCCTTTACCCACAAAAAAATTGGGGGGGGGGGAATTTGTTGAAGATGTGTGTGTGTGTGCACGTGTGTGAAGCAAAATAAATTCCCAATTTGGCTATGTCTAAAAAACAAGTTACCGTAGGCACAGAAGTTTTTTTTTTAAACCCTTCTCTTCCATCTTAGAATCCATACTGTGTATTGGTTCCAAGGCAGAAGTATAAGGGCTAGGTAATGAAGGTTAAGTGACTTGCCCAGGGTCACCCAGCTAGGTTTGCTCTCTAGCTCATTTTACAGATGAGGAAACTGAAGCAAACAGGATGAAGCAACTTGCCCAGAGTCACACAGCTAAGAAGTGCCTAAGCCCAGATTTGAACTCAGAAAGAGAGGTCTTTCCGACTCTAGGCTCAGTGCTCTATCCACCATACCATGCAGCTGTCCTGTCACAGGTATAGCTACTGCTTCTATGGCCCATGTAATAGCCGTGCAAAGGGGTTCTTTACTGGGGCTGATCAAGATTTTCTTGAGTGGATTTTGACTTCGGTTCTGGAAGCCAGCCCCTAAATTTAGAAAGTGGGTGAAACGTTTAGCTTTCAAGAAAAAGAACACCAAAATGTGGGGAAAGGCAGGATATGGCTATTAGGCCTGAATTTTCAAACTTGGAGGAGTCTAAGGACAATGGAAGGTCCACTATTGCTTTACAGAAGGTCAGTAGAAAGCCTCAAAGGTTGGCTTGAAACAAAGTCTTATTAAAAGATGTGGCAGGACTTCCTAATTAGATTGCTTCCCAGCTAAACCAGGGAGCTCTGCCCCTTCAGGGATGGGGACCCCTCTTCCTAACAACTGCTTGTTGGAGGTGGTCTATCTCCCTGGGAATCTGACCATGCGATTCTGGGTCCAGAGAGCATTTTTCTTGTCTTTCTTAGTTTTGTGTGTGGGTAGGAGGAGGCAGCTGAGGCACGGAGAAGACCTGGCCCCAGCTTGGGCTAATTTGGCTTTTATTTTAGAGTTATATTCTGGCTATCAGGGAGAATTCTTATAGAAAGGATTTGGGGGAAAGACCTTTTATCTGGTCACTGTACTTACTGGATGAGAAGTAAAACTTTTTGACCAATCTCCCCACCTCCCCTGCCTTGTGTTTAAGAGAATAAGGAGAGCCACCATGGTAATGAAATGCTGCAGCATCTGAGATGCCTGAAGTGTCCAGTGTATGCCATCCAGCCCCCTTTTTCCTTTATTACAGCTGATGATATGGAGGCCTCTGCAGGTTAGACAACTTGCCCAATGTCACACAGGCGAGTATTTCATGCTCAAAACTTTTTTTTTCAAATTATCATGAGAATAAAACAAAAAATTCACAATCTTGAAAGAACTAAGCTGCAGCACAAATAAAAGGCCACACAGTAAAATTTCTCAGAATTAGTGACTTGGGTCACCCGTGGCACTGTGGACATGTCAAGCCCTGTTTTAAAGAAAGGATTGTGGGGAAGATGGAAATCTTTGCACTCTTTTTTTGGAGAGGGGATTCAAATTTAAACATATTAGCAAATGGCTCAAGTAAGCCAAAACAGTAGATAATCCAAATGACATTTCTATTTTGCTTTGGAATGCATTAATGTTTCATTTGTTGCAGATTTAGCTTCTAATTATATTTTAATTAAGCTAATATTAAAATTTGCATTCCCAGAGCACACAGTGATGGTGGGCAGGAAATCAGCACAGACGTGTGCTGGATTACAGCAGAAGGCAGCCTAATGAAAATATGAAAAATTTGCTATGGGTTATTCACCCAGTGGCTAATCGTATCTGCTTATAATTACTTACTCCATTAAGGATACAAAAAGTATTAAGTTTAATATTCTAACCAATCAACTTTTTTCCATATGGCTTAAATGTAAGGCTGAAGGGGCCCATTTTGGTTATTTAAGTGAAGAGTTTAAGAAGTGAAATTAAACAAATACATGTATACACTCACTAAACAAAACACTATAATAATGAAATGGTTTAGGCAGTCATCTATGATTTTCTGTAGTAAGGTATGTTGTGAGGAAGATTATTACTTAGTTATTAGCTTGGTATTAGTATTAGACTTAGCAGGAAGGGCTGGAGAATTCCACATGGAATGGGGGAAGCAGGAAGTGGCTGGCACTCTCTGAGAAGGACTCCATGGTGGGAGTTACAGGCAGTAACTGATTCCCTGGGAGACCTCAGAGCTAGTGGAGTTGCACCCCTATTCCCTGGGATCCTGGAGTGTGGTGAAGGCTGGAAGCAGAGGACATCTATCCTGTACAACAGCACTGAGTAGGGAGTGATCTGCGATCTGGTGGACAGCTTGCAGACTCCTCTCCCTACTGGGCTGCTTTGGACCATCAGTTCTGGAGGAGTTGGTTCCTGGCATCCTGATAACATCTCTGGACCCTATTGTAAGGATTCCCACTCCAGTCCTGTTATTCTCTGGGCCCTGGCTGGCTTAGGTCTTAGATTAGTGTAGAGAAGTCCCTCCCTTGACCCTGTGGTTTGCCCTTAGCTTGTAAGTGTAGAATCCCTTATTCCCATCCTTTATTATTGTTTCCCTCAATATATAAACCTTTGCCTTTTACTTGCTGGCCTCCACAGGCCGAGTCTTGATACTGCAGAGTGGCAGTAGGGCCAACTGCCACTTCAGTTGTTGTCACCTCCTTGGCAGTAAACCCTGGCCTCCCTACCTTGTTTGGTCCTGTCCATCTGCCATTCCTGTCTCTCTCACCCCAGTGTGAACCCACAAATAATAATAGTTAACATCCCTGGTAACCCTCCATTACAGGTATCACTGTAACACCTAGTAGCATAAATATTTAGGGTTTATATTTTTTAAGTTTTTAATTAATATAATTTATTTACAAATGTTTCAGCCCTTCCTTCCCCTCCCCACATCATAGAAGGCATCATCTGGGAGACAAATATGAATATTTAGATCTCCTTTCATTCTCTGGAGGTGACATTCACAAGTTATTATTCAAATATTAAATCTGTAGCTATATATAATGTTCTCTTACATCTACTCATTTCACTTTTCTTTATCCCATATGGCTCTTTCCAAGTTTTTAAAAAATTAGCCTGTTGATCATTTCTTATGGTGAAGTAGTATTCCATCACAATTACATATCACAACATGCCCAGCCATTCCCCAATTGATGGGCATGCCCTCAATTTCCACTTCTTTGCCATGACAAAAAGAGCTGCTATAAATATTTTGTAACATATAGATTCTCTTCCCTTCCCCCTGATCTCTTAGGGAATAGATAGCAAATTGCTAGGTCCAAGAGTATACATAGTTTTATAACTCTCTGGGTATAATTACAAATTGCCCTCCAAAACCATTTTTCTACATCTCCACCAACATTTGTCATTTTGCCATTTTGTCATTTCAGTCAATCTGATGAATGTGAGATGGTATTTCAGAATTGCTTTGGTTTGCATTTCTCTAATCAGTAGTGATTTAGAGCATTTTTTCATATATCTATATATGGCTTTAATTTCTTCATCTGAAAATTCTCTTCATATTTTTTGCCCAGCCATCGACTGGGAGATGGCTTTTATTCTTATAAATTTGAAAAATTTCTCTACTTATTGTAGATATGAGGCTTTTATTTGAGAGACTGTCTATAAGATGTTTTCACAATTTTCAGCTTTCCTTTTGATCTAGGCAACATTTGTTTCATTTGTCCATGGTGACATGTTTTATTTGAACAAAAACTTTCAATATACTCAAAACTATTTATTTTACATGCCACAAGGATCTCCATCTCATATCTTATTGACTCATAAATTCCCCTCCTTTCCATAAATCTGACAGGTAATATGCTTCCTGTTCTAATTTGCTTACGATATCTACTTTTATGTCTAGATCATGTTTCCATTTTGATCTTATCTTAGTGAATGGTGTAAGATATTGGTCTACACCTAGTTTCTGCCAAACTACTTTCCACTCATCCCAACAATTTTTACCAAATAGTGACTTCTTATTCCAAAAAGGTGGATCGATGCTTTTGTCAAATACAAGGTTACTATAATTTTTTACTAGTTTGTTGTATGTTTGCCCTGTTTCACTGATCTACCTTTCTATTTCTTAGCCAGTACTAAATAGTTTTGATAATTACTACTTTTCAATACCATTTAAAATCTGGTAGTGCTAGACTTCCTTCCTTTATATTTTTTCATTAATTCTTTTAATATTCTTGATCTTTTGCTTTTTTGTTCTTCAAAATGAATTCTGGTATTATTTTTTCTAGCTCAATAAAATAATTTTAAAAATTTAATTGGAATTGCATTGAATAAGTAGATTAGTTTAGGTAGGATGGTCATTTTAACTATACTGGCTCTTCCTATTCATGAACAATTAATATTTCTCCATTTATTTAGAATTGACTTTATTTGTGTAAAAAGTGTTTTATAGTTATATTCATATAGTTCCTAGATTTGTTTTGGCAGGTATATTCCCAGGTATTTTATTCTATCTATAATTATTTTAAATGGAGTATCTCCTATCTCTTTTTGCAGGGTTTTGTTAATAATATGTAAAAATACTGATGATTTATATTAGTTTATTTTATATCCTGCTACTTTGCTAAAATTATTGATAGTTTCAACTAGCTTTTTAGTTGATTCTCTAGGTTTTACACATATACCATCATGTCCTCTGCAAACAGAGGTCAGTTTATTATTTCTATGCCCATTCTGATTCCTTCAATTTATTTTTCTGTTCTTATTGCTATTGCTGGCATTTCTAATACGATGTTAAATAATATTGGTGATAATGGGCATCCTTGTTTCACTCCTGATCTTATTTGGAAGGCTTCTAGCTTATTCCTTATCACAAATAATACACACTGATGGTTTTAATTAGATTATCATTTTAAGAAAAAATCCACTTATACACATGCTTTCCAGTGTTTTTAACAGAAACAAGGGCTATATTTTATCAAAGGCTTATTCTGCATCTATTGATATAATCATATGGGTTTTCCCCATTAGTTCTTTATTTTCTTATTTGTTTATTTTATCAATTACATGTTCCATGTAAATTTTCCAAAATTATAATGATTCAAATTGTCTCCCTTCCTACCTTTCCTCCCCGCCTTCCAGAGCTGACAAGCAATTCAATCTGGGCGACATGTATTATCAATCATATAGTTTTAAAAATTAATTTGTTATTAATATTATCAAATATTTTGCCTGTCCCCCCATTATGGAAACTTCAGTAGCTACCAGGAACAAATATCATATTCTCTGTTTGATTTTTAAAGCCCTTTATAGTCAGATCCTGTCTTAACTTTCTTATGTCTTATGACTATATTCCCTTTTACATGCTCAGATTCTCTGATACCGCTCTCCTTACAATTTGTTGCATAAAATCTTCCATTTTGAAAATTCAGGCATTTTCTCTGACTGTCTCCCATGCCTGGATCTATCTCCCATCTCCTCTCTGTCTCCTCGTTTTCTTCAAGTTTCACCCAAAATATCACCTTCTGTGTGTTATTTGCATGGTCTCCATAAGACTTTTGGCTCCCTGAGGCAAGGAATGATTTAAAAAAAGTTCTTAGCATTTAGCATAGCACCTGGCAAATAGTAGATGCTTAATAAATGCTTATTGCCTTGCATTGCCTTGCCTTTCCCCTCCATCTTTGACCTCTCTGGGGTCTGTGCCCAGCAGGGATTTTGCTATGTCAAAGGGTATAAACCACAGAGTAAATAATGCCAATAAATAATTGTTGATGGATGAATGAATGAATAAACTTGATAGAGCTTTTGGAATTAATCCCTTTTGAAAAAACAGAAAAAGAAGAACATTCCACACTTTTTTAATATTTTTACTTATTACTCGGTATTATATTATGACATTCAATCAGAAATGGACTATTTAATGTCTATTGAGTAAAGGCACATGAATAACACTGTGGAACAATTTATAAATCGTAGGCAATATATGTGAACTACTATTTGTGACATTAGAGACCACTTTTTCTCTTCCATCAATATGAGCATAAACTGAAAAAATGGCCATTATCAAAATTCTATTAAATTTAAACTGATCACCAAATAATGCTCTCTAAGTGCTATGTAATTATTAACTTCCTGAAATAAAGCCATCATTAAATTAATTTTAAAAGGTTAAATTTTAGAATGGAAAGATAAAACAGCTAAATCCTTTACAATGAAGGTAATAAAAGTTAAAATCTTGAGAAAATCTTAACTATGAAGTAATTATTTTAAAGATATCACAGTCTATTTTCACCCTTTATGATATTAATAAATACATGCAGCATCTTGTTTGCTTCTTTTAGAAAATACCATCAAATATTCCAAGAAAAGCCTTTGTTTCATTCTCTTCATCAACAGAATGATGCACACTGAAAAGAGAATAGAATTGGAGATAAGCTTCTCATCACCCAAGGGATTGAAATACCTGGTCCCTAATAAACACATTACAGATAATCTCAGAAAGTGCTGTGAGGTTAATCCCTCAAGTAAGCTTTAAAGTGCATCTTCTGACTTTATTTGCTGTGTACTCATCAGCTGGAAAGTCTTTCTGCCCAGGCAGATCACAAACTCTCTTTCTCTGATGGTCTCCCCAAACTGCCAGAGACCCTGGAAGGCTGTGACAAGGCCACGAGCTTATCAAGCCCCACCTGAATCCAGACTGCTTTGGTTTTAGTCTTTATAACTGCAGCCCTAGGACACAGCACAATGCCTGGCACACAGTACATATGTGGATAGTAATTAAATTGCACTGAATACCTGACTCCAAAGTTCACCCTCTATGTTACCTCTCTGCAAAAAATTAGGGAAAATAAAGACATAACAATGTCTAAAAGTACTCAGTAGTGAAATTAAGTATTATATGTTTCGCTACTGTACTGTTAATTCATGAGATATATTTAGTAATATGTCTTTAATAATATAAACAAGTCATGACAGACCATTAGTCAGGGGCAGATGGGTGGCTCAGTGGATTGAGAGCCAGACCTGGAGACAGGAAGTCCTGGGTTCAAATCTCACTTCACATACTTCCCAGCTGCGTGACCCTGGGCAAGTCAGTTAACCCCCATTGTCTAGCCCTTACTACTCTTCTGCCACGGAGCCAATACTTAGTACTTATTCTAAGGCTGAAGATAAGGATTAAAAAAAAACATATTAGCCTTTGGCTCCTGAAGGAGGAAGTAGAAATTGCTAAGGAAAGCTATCCTGTCCCAAGGATGGATAAAATTAGTGATATGTTCAATGAAGTGTTTACTAGGTAGAATTAGCTTAATTCTTTAGAATACTATCTTGCTTTGAAAGATGTATAAAAACTGACCAACTGATTAAAAGGCATCTTCTGAAAGAATTAAATGATCTCAAGTGAACTTTCCTGTTCAAATTCAGATGAGACATGAACAATTCTACCCTCCAGACATTTTTAAGTATATAAAAGTATATATCCAGGCATTCCTAAATAGCCAGTTCTTTGGTGCTGTGTGGTTTTACTCTTAAAGAGCATTTATTGAACTTTACTCATTAAAAGGCACAAAACTTAAATTTTTATAGCAAATCACTGTTTCTGATTTTGGTCTAGAACAGAGGTTCTTAACATTTTTTGTTATATATCTCTTTAGCAATCTAGTGAAGAATATGGACATTTCTTGGAATAATATTTTTAAATGTGTAAGATAAAATCCATAGGAATAAAAGAAACTCATTATATTGAAATAAAGATATAACATTTTTTCAGCCATGTTCACAGAACTACTGGAATCTATCCATTGACTCCTTGGGAAAGGAGGGAATCTGTGGACCCAAAGTTAAGAACCCCTGACCTAAAGATGAACCTAGAACCTAGATAAAAAATACTGAATTCCTTTATAATAATGACATTTTTACTGGTAAAATCTTGAAGTTCCTTACCTGATATCAGTTACTTTTTCACTATCATTGCTACTAACAAAAAAATCCCATTTCTTATTGAAATGAGAAGAGCTTGCTTCTTTCTTTGACCAAATGGTAGGTAGCACCTGTTCTATCACTGGTGAAACAATCTGATGCTGTTGTCCTTCTTGAAAATGATGCTAGGAGTAGAGGTTTAAAATAAAAGTTAAAGACACCAATTAATCACATTTTAAGTGAAGAAAAACAAATAAACAAATGCCCTGGGAATCTACTATAATGTTATTTTCTGAATTCATGTCAATAAATCAGAGGACAGCTGGATCCAACCAAGGGAAGATCTTTTTGGTCCTCTATTCCTTAAATCTCTTCATTTAGAGTGCATCCTGCTTTATACTGAATTCCAGGTAGTGTCAGAAAAAAACTCTAGCATAGATTTTTCCTAAATTAAGTTTGGCCGCACAAATAAGACATAGAATTTTAGTGGTGGTAACAATAATTTATCAAATAATTAAAGTATTAAATAACTACTGAAAGCATAATTATCCACTAATGAAAGATATTTGATTAAAATAAGATTTAATCTTTTTTCAACAAGTAAAAAGGCATAATCTTAAAATCTCACCATGGTCAATTATTAAAAACTGATTGGAGGCCACAACAATATCAAACTAAAATTCCTAAAGTAGAAACATTAATATCAATTGAAATCAGCACTCTTAAAACTTGTAGATATTTTAAAGATAATATTTTAAATTATCATCATTTTCTAAATGTGAGAATTTGTCAACATTATCCTTTTTATCATAAAAATAAAATCCTGGGAAAAAGCCCATAGCAACACGTTAATTTCCATACTGCTATATGGAACAGAGAATTGTGATTTTTGATGGAAGTAAAATGGGAAAATATGGACACTGACAAAGTTCTTATTAAATAGACTGCCTTTAGATATCATTGAATAAAGAAATTTTCTAGTTCAGAGATTTGTTTTTGTATACACTTTATAGATATTTATTTAAAGAATTAAAATTCTACTCTAGGCCTTCCATCATTGGATTTGTTGTTCACTCATAGACTTACCTAGATGAAAATGCAAATTAACAATGAAAATTTCCAAATTCAGTAATGAGAGGCCAAGGGCTAATGGTTGAGAGAAGCTCCTAATATAGGTCTGGATTGCTGGTGATACAGATGCTAGTGTAGATTTAATTACCTAAATTCCTTATGTGAGAGGTGGCATGGATGGTGGATATAAAGATGATTTTGGAATCAGGATAGTCTGTGTTCAGATCTAGCCTCTGACATACACTATTTGAGTGGCCCTTAACTTCTCAGTGAACTCAGACTTTCTTCTAAAACTAAGAATAGAATAGGAGATGATCTTCATTGGTAGGAGTTTCTCACTAGAAACTCAATACACAAATGAAATTACAGGGGCAGCTGGGTAGCTCAGTGGATTGAGAGCCAGGCCTGGAGACGGGAGGTCCCAGGTTCAAATCTGGCCTCAGACACTTCCCAGCTGTGTGACCCTGGGCAAGTCACTTGACCCCTATTGCTCACCTTTACCACTCTTTCACCTAGGAGCCAATACACAGAAGTTAAGGGTTTAAAAAAAAAACAAATGAAATTACAGAGGAAGCTTAAAAAGTTTCTATTTTTCTTACTTTTCAATGTTTTCTAGGTTATCTATTATTGCTCTTTGAATATTTCACTGAGAGTAGAATCTAGTCACTAATTCTCATCAATTATTAATATGGTAAAATGTCTGGCTTAGTATCAATCTTTTTTTTCATATTTACAAGACTGATGATTCACTTTTGAATTAGGTTATAATTTTTAATAGTACTGGTATATAGTCAAATGACTGCTTGTATTTTTTCTCTTTTCACAACATTATCATATTTTGGTGGGAAATACATGTAATTCTAACAGCAATTTTTAAAGATATAAAAATGATGTAAAACTCCAGAAACCAGTTTTCTTACAGTATTTGTATTTCCACGTTGCTGAGGCAATATCACTTTGGAAGCCATACTAAATTTTGAAATGATGGAGTCTTGTAAAGGAACATCTGACTTCTCAGGTGACAGGCAAAAACTAAAAATGGAAATAAATATTTTGTAACCAAGGAAAACAGTGAACTTTGGAGAATTTCATCAAAATAATTATATCAACTACATAAATAAGAGCATCATATTTCACTTCAGTATTCTGAATTATAGTTACACAGGGACCTTGAGAAGTCATTTTCATTGGTATTCTTTCAGATGAATCATACTCAATGCATCCCAGGGAGCTTAGTATCTTATATTTGAAGACTGAAAGAAATGGACACATCATAGCTTTC
The DNA here is from genome assembly GCF_016433145.1 of Gracilinanus agilis. Lineage (NCBI taxonomy): Eukaryota > Metazoa > Chordata > Mammalia > Didelphimorphia > Didelphidae > Gracilinanus > Gracilinanus agilis. The sequence continues at coordinate 37,336,510 of NC_058133.1, read as the reverse complement.
TTCAATCACACAATTCACAATCACTTCCATTTAAATTCTTATATCTGTCATTCATTCAGTGAACCTTTTTAAGGATCTGTTATGGCCAAATACTGTGCTAATTTTTGAGAATAAAAAGACAAAACCAAAATGGTCCCTGCTTTCAGTAACATATATAGACTAACTCCTTTCTTTTTATTTCTCACTAGCATACAGAACAGCAGGTAAGAAAACTCCATTGCAGGCTGGTACCTTCTCTGCAACTTCTAGTTTAAGAGAGTCATCTAGAGAACTAAGAATTTCAGTAATTTGCCCAAGGCCCCACAGTTAGGATGTGCCAGAATTGGTACATAAACCCAAGTCTTCCTGCTTTTAAGACAATCCTTTATCCACCATTCCTTTCTACTTGTCATTTGAAAACATTTTGAAGGTCTTAAAAGTGTTATATAAATTTTAGTTGTTGTTATTACTGCTATCTTATGCTTTGCTTGAGATAATGATAGTTCCGTCTTTTTTAATTTAGCTAAGGCATAATAGATTCTGCTCCAACCCTTTATTTTAACTGTGTCCTTCTGTTTCAAGTGTGTTTATTGAAAACATATTGCTAGATTCTGGTTTCTAATCTATTCTGCTGTTTCCATTTTCTGGGTGAGTTCACTCCATTCATATTCATAGTTATGACTGTTGCGTATTGCCCTCATTCTATTTTATTATTTATCCATGTCTCTTTTTTATCCTGTCCTTCCTCAAAAGTCTCTTTTTCTTCTGACCATTGACCCACTTAATCTTAATGCTCTCTCTTATCACTCCCCTCTTTTCTTTTAGCCTCTTCCCTTTTCACTTGGACTAAGACAGATTTTTATACCCAATGGAATGTGTATACACATTCTTCCCTCGTGGACCAGTGCAGGTGAGAGTGAAATTCAAATCTTGCCTGACCCTCTTCATTATAAAAATTCTTCCATATATACTTCTTTTATGTGAGATAATTTCTCCATTCTTCTTCTCCATTTCCCTTTCTTGTAGTTCATCCTTCTTTCTCATTCTTCCATTTTTCCTTTGAGATCAAAATAGACTCAGCCCATGCCCTTAGTCAAAATAGACTCCTTTGAAGTGTCCTAAAAAGTTCTTGGGGAGTTGCATATATGATGTTCCCATGTGGAATACAGTTTAAACTTATTAAGTTCTGCAATGTTTCTTACTCATATTTACCATTTTATGTCTCTTTGATCTTGTGTCTGAATGTCATATTTTCTAGTCAACTCAAGTCTTTCCATCAGGAATAATTAGAAATCCTTTATTTCATTAAATATCATTAATATATTAAAAAAATAACTCCTTAAAATAACTTCCCCAATAGGGTTACATTGTTTTGCTGAGTAGGTTATTCTTAGTTGTAATACTAGCTCCTTTGTCTTCTGGAATAACATTCCAAGCTTTCTACTTCTTTTTTTTCCTGCTAAATCTAGTGTGATCTTGGTATTTGAATTTATTCTTTCTGGTCACTTGAAATTTATTTTCCTTGATTGAGATGCTCTGGGACTTGGTATAATACTTTAAAAAATTTTTTTAAACCCTTAATTTCTGTGTATTGGCTCCTAGGTGGAAGAGTGGTAAGGGTGGGCAATGGGGGTCAAGTGACTTGCCCAGACACAGCTGGGAAGTGTCTGAGGCCGGATTTGAACCTAGGACCTCCCATCTCTAGGCCTGACTCTCAATCCACTGAGCTACCCAGTTGCCCCTGGGACTTGGTATAATATTACTGGGAGTTTTCATTTCATTTCATTCATCTTTCAGGAGGTGATTAATGGATTTTAAAATTTTCTATTTTTCACTCTGGTTCTAAGATATCTGGGCAGTTTTCCTTTATAATTTCTTGAAATGGTCTTTTTAAAGAATCATGGTTTCTAGGTAGTCCTAAATTAACTCTCCTCATTCTATTTCCCAGAACTTTTTTCCTCTGAGATATTTAACATTTTCTTCTATTTTTCACTCTTTTGACTTCACTTCATTGTGTCTTTATATGTCTCATGAAGTTTCTACTTGCCTAATTTTAATTTTTTAGGATTTATTTTCTTCAGTGAGGTTTTGTTCCTTTTTCCCCATGTTGCTAATTTTGCTTTTTAAGGAGTTATTTTCTATAGTGAGCTTTTGTATCTCTTTTACCAAGCTATTAATTCTCTTTTCATAATTTTATTGCATTGCTCACATCTCATTTCCTTTACTAGTCTTGTTTGATTTTTTAAATAATTGGTTTTTTAAACATTTCTTTCTTTAGCTCTTCTAGGAATCTTGTTGGGCATATGTGCAATCTCTATTTCCTTGTAAATGTTTTAGATTTCTGGAGTAGCATTCTTCTTCTGAGTTTGTTTCTTGACCTTCACTATCACCATAATACATTTTTTATGGACATGTTCTTTTTTGTTTGCTCATTTTCTCTAGTCTATTTCTTGATTTCAAACTTTAAGTTAAAATTGGGCTCTGATTTTCTGGTGGGAGGGGAGCAATAATTCCCAAGCTTCATGCTTTTTCTCCCTGCTGTTTTCATAGCTAGTTCTGTAAAATTTTGGTGTTTCCAAGGTGATGCATTATGGGGAGGGATATGGTCATTGCTCTGTTTGTTTGTATTATGGCCCTTAATCATGAAGTACCTCTACTTCCTTGTGACCACAAATGTTAGTGCTGCCTTGGTACTGTGCATAAGGCCCCTGCTCTCTTGTGACTGCAACTTGTACCTGGGTAATGGGCAGTGGATTTGCTAAACTGCACCTGCTCCACATGGGAATCCCCTATCAACTCTTTCTGACCTGATGTCAATCATACCATCTTTGGGCAGTGAGTATGCTGTTCTTGTTATTGTTGCTGCCATTTACAAGGACCATAGCCTAAATCTTCAATGTGCTGGGTTCCCAGTGAGCCCTTCAGACCTCTAAAGTTGTTCCTGGGCTTGAAAAATGTCTTATCCCAACCTTTTGCTGGTTATGCTGCTCCATAAATCTATATGATATATTATTGTAAAGTTGTTTGGAGGGGAAGATGGCGGCTTAGACGGAGCAAATCTTCAGACCTCCATACTCTTTCACACCAAGATATAAAACAGGGCGGCTTTGAAAGGAAAGAAAACCAATCTGAAATCAGGCCAGAGCAGGCGGACCCTACTGCTGGACAGCTCAAGAAGTACAACAAGAAAAAGTCTTGAATTCTTGAACTGTTGGGTCTGAGGAAATAGAAGGGGGATCCCAGGACCTCTCCCCAATGGGCTGTGCGGAGTCTCCAGCGGCCCCTGAAATCTCCAGGCTGGCAAACACACCAGCCTGGAAAGAGGGCCTTGCTGGCGTCAGACTCAAGGAGTTGAACACAGACACCATGGAGGTGGCTGGGGGAGAAAGCCAGAGACACACAGAAAAAAATGCTCAGAAGGTAGCAGCTTACATGAAGCAAAACTTTGGGCCTGTGTGCTTTACCACACTGAGATAGAAAACAAAGTGATTCAAGAGGAAAGAAAACCAAGTCTAACAGCAAGACAGAGCAGGGGGACCCTACTGCTAGACAGCTCAGCACAAACACTCCATCTTGCCCCCCTTTTTCTCTTGAGGTTTTAGCTTCAGGGCACATTAAGCAATAACAGACTAACCCAGTCCAGGCTTAATCCCCTCAACTGGACAGACAAGAAATCTTCAGAGGGAAGGGAAACTCCAACACACACACATATACCCTCCCTCAACCCCCAACCAGAGCCTAGACTTCAGAGAAAGTAACTACGATCTCCATTGCCAGCTGGGAGAAGTTCTTTCATCAAAGCTCATTAAATCCATCTGCTTAACCTAGCAGAACAGAGAAGGTAAAAAATACGAGTAAACAACATAAAAAGAGAAAATAAATTACAATTCACAGCTTCTTACCAGGAAGCAAAAAAAGAGCAAATGAAATAGAAGAAGAGGAGGAAGCTCCAGCAACCTGGACACAGGCTATGGAAGATCACAAAATTCAGTTAACTCAAGAACTTCAAGAACTCAAAAAACAATCAAGAGAGGCTGAAGACAATTGGAAAAAGGAAATACATGAACTAAAACAAGAAAATAAGGTATTAAAAGCCAAAATTGACCAGCTTGAAAACGAAGCAAAGAAGGTGAAAGATGATCTAAAAAGAAAAATCAGACCATAAGGAGAAGGATGACCAAAAAGCCAGGGATGAAATCCAGTCTTTAAAAAACAGAACTCAACAACTAGAAGCAAATAACTTCACAAGGCAGCAAGAATAGATAAAACAAAATTTAAAAAACTGAAAAATTTGAGAAGAATATGAAACACCTCATTGTTCAACCAAAGTTCTGGAGAACAGAGATAGAAGAGACAATTTAAGAATTATTGGCCTACTGGAACATCATGACAAAAGAAAAAGTCTGGACATCATCCTACAGGAAATTATCCAAGAAAACTTCCCTGACATTCTCAAACAAGAGGGAAAAGTGGAAACTGAAAGAATCCACAGATCACCTCCTACATTTATTTTTTATTTTATTTTTTTTAAACCCTTAACTTCTGTGTATTGGCTCATAGGTGGAAGAGTGGTAAGGGTGGGCAATGGGGGTCAAGTGGCTTGCCCAGGGTCACATAGCAGGGAAGTGTCTGAGGCCTCACCTCCTACATTAAATCCACAACTGACAACTTCCAGAATATTATAGCCAAATTCAAAAACTACCAGACCAAGGAAAAAATATTACAAGCTGCTAAGAATAAGTTATTCAGATACCAGGGAACCACAGTTAGGATAGCACAGGATCTGGTTGCATGTACACTGAAGGACTGGAAAGCATGGAATATAATATTCTGGAAAGCAAGAGAACTGGGTCTACACCCAAGAATCAAATATCCAGCAAAACTGACTATATTTTTGCAGGGGAAAGTATGGCCATTCAATAAAACTGAAGACTTCTAAGAGTTCATAAAGAAAAAACCGGACTTAAACAGAGAGTTTGCTGCCCAAACACAGAACTCAAAAGAATCACCATTAGGTAATTAAGAAAAAGGGAGAAAAAAACAAACCAAAGTTTTTCTTTAAGGGACCTAAAAGTTCAATCGATTTGTATCCCTAGAAGAAAAGAATATATTGGCAAATATTAAAAATTCTTATTATCAACAGGGCAACTAGAAGAAGTTTACTTAGAGGGAACAGTGACAAACTGTATAGGATGAAATGTCAAGATATATATATATATATATATATACACACACACATACATGCACACACACACACACACAAAAAAAAATAGGGGGAAAAGAAGGTAATAATAAGAAAAATAGGAAAACAAACAAAAAGGAATAAATTTATATTCCATAAAGAAGCTCCTGGGACCAACAGGGAAAAATAACAATACACTGTAAGAGTAAAGAGGTTAGAGAGAGGAAATATTCAATACTTAAGTGCATTTAAATCAACTTAAAGAGGGAAGAACAATGGGATCCATTGGGGCAGAGAATTGATTCACGCCCTATAGAGAAGTAGAAGGGTAACCAACGGGCTGGTGGGGAG
>NC_058133.1:37196398-37330878 GCF_016433145.1 Gracilinanus agilis | reverse complement strand
AAACTGTATAGGATGAAATGTCAAGATATATATATATATATATGTATATATATATATATACATATATATATATGCATATATGTGTGTGTGTGTACATATATATGTATAAATATATATAAAACTAGAGGGGGAAAAAGGGAGATATATATTAAGAGAAATGGGAAAACAGACAAAACGGAGTAAATTTATATTCCATAAAGAAGCATGTGGGGTGAACAGGGGAGAAGACCAATACATTGGAAGGGTAAAGAGGTTGGAGAGAGGAAATACTTAATTCTCAAGAGCATTGAAATTAACTTAAAGAGGGAAGAACAATCAGATCCATTGAGCAAAAAATTGATTTATGCCCTATAGAGAAGTAGAAGGGTAACAAAAGGACTAGTGGGGAGGGAAGCAACACTGGGGAGGGAGAAGGCAGGGGGGTAGCTTAAAAAGGCCCTAAAGAACAATGAGAGGGGAATAAGGAGGGAGGAGAAAGGGAAGTACAATAAGGGAGGGGATTAGGGGAAATGATTAAAAACAAAACACTGGTATAGAAGAAAATAGTGAAAGAAGAAAGGACAGGACAAGGAGAGAGAATCATAATGTCTGGGAATACACAGTTGATAATTATAACTCTTAATGTGAATGGGATGAATTCACCCATAAAACGGAAGCAAATAGCAAAGTGGATTAGAAACCAAAATCCTACCATATGTTGCCTACAAGAAACACACATGAGAGAGGCAGACATACATAGAGTAAAAATGAAAGGATAGCGCAAAATCTATTGGGCTTCAAATGAGAAAAAGAAGGCAGGGGTTGCCATCATGATCTCTGACAGAGCCAAAGTAAAAATAGATATGGTTAAAAGAGATAAGGAAGGTAACTACATCCTAATAAAAGGCAGTATAAACAATGAAGAAATATCAGTACTCAACATGTATGCACCAAATGGTATAGCTTCCAAATTTCTAAAGGAGAAGCTAGTGGAGCTCAAGGATGAAATAGAGAGCAAAACTATACTAGTGGGGGACCTCAACCTTCCCCTATAAGATCTAGGTAAATCAAACCAAAAAATAAATAAGAAAGAGATAAGAGAGGTGAATGAAACCTAGAAAAATTAGAGTTAATAGATATATGGAGAAAAATAAATATGGACAAAAAGGAATACACCTTCTTTTCAGCAGCACATGGAACATTCACAAAGATAGACCATGTAATAGGGCATAGAAATATGGCAAACAAATGCAAAAAAACAGAAATAATAAATGCAACCTTATCAGATCATAATGCAATAAAAATAGTTTTTAGTAAGAATAATTGGAGAGGCAAACCAAAAACGAATTGGAAATTAAATAATATGATTCTCCAAAATAAGTTAGTTAAAGAACAAATCATAGAAACAATTAATACTTTCATTGAAGACAATGGTGTGACTTCTTACCCAAACCTATGGGATGCAGCCAAAGCAGTTCTAAGTGTAAAATTTATATCACTGAATGCATATATTAACAAATTAGGGAGGGCAGAGATTAATGAATTGGGCATGCAACTTAAAAAACTAGAAAATGAACAAATTAAAAATCCTTACATGAAAACTAAATTAGAAATACTAAAAATCAAGGGAGAAATTAATAAAATCAAAAGTAAAAGAAGTATTGAATTAATAAATAAGACTGGAAGCTGATAGTTTGAAAAAAACTGATAAAATAGAGAAAGTTCTAGTAAATCTAATAAAAAAAGGAAAGAAGAAAACCAAATTAACAGTCTCAAAGACGAAAAAGGGAGACCTCACCTCTGATGAAGAGGAAATTAAGGCAATCATTAAAAACACTTTGTCCAATTATATGACAATAAATATAGCAATCTAGGTGATATGGATGAATATTTACAAAATATAAATTGCCTAGATTAACAGCAGAAGAAATAGAATACTTTAAATAATCCAATATCAGAAAAAGAAATTGAACATCAGAGAACTCCCTAATCAAAAACTGCCAGGGCCTGATGGATTCACAAGTGAATTCTATCAATCATTCGAAAAACAACTAATCCCAATACTATACAAATTATTTGACATAATAAGCAAAGAAGGAGTTCTACCAAATTCCTTTTATGACACTAATATGGCACTGATTCCAAAGCCTGGCAGACCCAAAACAGAGAAAGAAAACTATAAACCAATCTCCCTAATGAACATAGGTGCAAAAATCTTAAATAGAATACCGGCAAAAAGACTCCAGCAAGTGATCATGAGGGTTATCTATCATGATCAGGTGGGATTTATACCAGGAATGCAAGGATGGTTCAACATTAGGAAAACCATCCACATAATTGACCATATCAACAAGCTAACAAACAAAAACCACATGATTATCTCAATAGATGCTGAAAAAAGCCTTTGACAAAATACAGCATCCATTCCTATTGAAAACACTAGAAAATATAGGAATAGAAGGATATTTCCTAAAAATAATTAACAGTATATATCTAAAACCATCAACAAGCATCATATGCAATGGGGATAAATTAGAAGCCTTCCCAATAAGATCAGGAGTGAAACAAGGATGCCCATTATTACCTCTATTATTTAACATTGTACCAGAGACACTAACAGTAGCAATTAGAGAAGAAAAACAAATGGAAAGTATTAAAATAGGTAATGAGGAGACTAAGCTATCACTCTTTGCAGATGATATGATGGTCTACTTAAAAAATCCTAGGGAATCAACTAAAAAAGTTAGTGGAAATAATCAACAACTTTAGCAAAGCTGCACGATACAAAATAAATGCACACAAATCATCAGCATTTCTATATAATTTCCAACATAGAGCAGGAGCAAGAGTTAGAGAAATACCTTTTAAAATCACCCTAGGCAATAAAAAATACTTAGGAATCTATCTACCAAAACAAACACAGGAATTATACAAACACAACTACAAAACACTTTCCAAACAATTAAAACTAGATCTAAACAACTGGAAAAACATTGATTGCTCATGGGTAGGATGAGCTATTTTACGGGAAAACACTGGTGGGTAACTTAAATATTATCTGGGTTCAGAGGAAGGGAGAGAAGGAGACAGGACAGGGCAACAGACTGGGACCTAACAAGTTGGGGAAACACAAATCAAGAATGGGTTTGGCAGTTGGAGGGAGTGACAGTTAGGATCCCAATTGCCTCTCAGATCCACCTAGCCAGGGAATCTATGAAATCAACAAATAACTGAGTAATATTGGGACAAAAGGATTTATAAACACAGGTTTAATAATGACTAGGGATAATGGGGAGAGGTCACACTAACCTAAACAGTAAAAGACCAACACAAGCTGGGAGATGGGTCAGAGACTACATTGCTCTAACACAGACTATTTACAGGCTGGAAGGGAATTGGGTTTCTCACCGTTTTGTCCACTTCTGCTCCTCTTGATGGTACAGGAAAACAGGTCCACAGGAAAGTAAATCCAGGAAAGTTAAATCAAAGAGCTTGTCTCAGACTGAAATGCCCACCACCCCAGTTAGATCTTCTTGTTCACTTGATCTTTCAGTGGCAGGTCTTCCTTCTCTGTGGTAAATCCACACTCCTTGGGCTCTCCACTGGGACAGGTAAAAGCAGCCACTCCCTGTCTCAATCTTGGCTAGAGTCCCCAAGGAAAACAGTTTCCTTCCCTTCATTCCACGGTCAGAACTCTCAAATCTTTAGAGACAGCCTGGTTGTTATTCTACATTATATAACTTTCTAATTTCCTCACAACAGCTAACATAATTAAAATGACCATTCTACCCAAATTAATTTACTTATTTAGTGCCTTAACTATCAAACTACCAAGAAACCTTTTTACTGAATTGGAAAAAACTATAACAAAGTCCATTTGGAAGAATAAAAGATCAAGAATATCAAGGGAAATAATGAAAAAAAAAACATAAAGGAAGGTAGCCTAGCAGTACCAGATATTAAACTATACTATAAAGCAGTGGTCATCAAAACGATATGGTACTGGCTAAGAGACAGAAGGAAGGATCAGCAGAATAGACTAGAAGTAAGTGACGTCAGCAAGACAGTCTATGAAAGACCCAAAGAGCCCAACTTTTGGGACAAAAATCCACTATTTGACAAAAACTGCTGGGAAAATTGGAAAACAATATGGGAGAGGTTAGGTTTAGATAAACATCTTACACCCTATACCAAGATAAATTCAGAATGGGTAAATGACTTGAATATAAAGAAGGAAACTATAAGTAAATTAGGTGATCACAAAATAGTATACTTGTCAGATCTCTGGGAAAGGAAAGAATTTAAAACCAAGCAAGAGTTAGAAAAAATTACAAAATGTAAAATAAATAATTTTGATTACATTAAATTAAAAAGGTTTTGTACAAACAAAAACAATGCAACAAAAATCAAAATCAAGAAGGGAAACAACAAACTGTGGAAAAAATCTTTATAACAAAAAACTCTGACAAAGGTCTAGTTACTCAAATATACAAGGAGCTAAACCAATTGTACAAAAAATCAAGCCATTCCCCAATGGTCAAGGGACATGAATGGGCAATTCTCAGATAAAGAAATCAAAACAATCAATAAGCACATGAGAAAGTATTCTAAATTTCTAATAATTAGAGAAATACAAATCAAAATAACTCTGAGGTATCACCTCACAACTAGCAGATTGGCTAAAATGACAGCATGGAAGAGTAATGAATATTGGAAGGGAAGTGGTAAAATTGGAACATTACTGGATGGCAATTTGGAACTATGCCTAAAGAGTGCTAAAAGATTGCCTGCCCTTTGATCTAGCCATACCATTGCTGGATTTGTACCCCAAAGAGATCATAGGGAAAAAGACAAAATATTTATAGCCATGCTCTTTGTGGTGGCAAAAAACTGGAAAACGAGGGTATGCCCTTCAATTGGGGAATGGCTGAACAAATTGTGGTATATGCTGGTGATGGAATACTATTGTGCTCAAAGGAATAATAAACTGGAGGAATTCCACGTGAAATGGAAAGATCTACAGGAATTGATGCAGAATGAAAGGAGCAGAACTAGAATATTGTACACAATGACTGATATACTGTGGCAAAATCGAATGTAATGGACTTCTGTACTAGCAGCAATGCAATGATCTAGGACAATTCTGAGAGATTTGTGGAAAGGAATGCTACCCATATTTAAAGGAAGAACTACAGGAGTGAAAACACAATAGAAAAACAACTGCTTGAACACATAGGTTGATGCGGACATGATTTGGGATGTAGACTCTAAACGACCACCCTAGAGCAATTATCAACAATATGGAAATAGGTCTTGATCGATGACATATGAAGAAACCAGTGGAAATGCATGTCAGCTATGGAGGTGGGGTGGGTGGTTAATGGGGGGAGGGGAGAGTAAGAACACGAATCATGTAACCATGGAAAAAATTTATCTAAAAAAATAAGATTAAAAAATAAATAAAAGTTGTTTGGAGAGGAATGTTGGGAGAATTCTAGAATGCTCTATCTACTCCACCATCTTCCTACTTGATGGAATTCAGATAGAGAACAAGTCAATATCTCATGAAATTCAGATATAAGGCAAATTATCTTTTATATTTAACATTCTGAGAATTGTTGCACAGGTAGATAAAATAAATGATTTCTATAACTGAATAAAGGTGTTATGATAATATAAGTTTATTGTATAAACTCTTCCAATGTCTTTCTTTATAGAGGGTTATAACTACTCAGCTCACTCCACTTTGCATTTGCTGCCTTGCCTGATTTCAACTTCACACAAGATGCCCCTGCACCAAGTACTCCCCTGAATTTCCTCTCCTCTCCCTCTCATCTTTTCCTGCCTCCTTTTGTGTTGTCTCCCCCTTTAGACTGCAAACTCTTTGAGGGCAGGTGCTGTTTTTCTTTTTATTCATTATATCTCTAGCATTTAGTGTGTGCCTGGCACATGGTAGGTGCTTAATAAAAGTTTAATGGATTAGGTTAGTGGTTAGATTAGTAGCTGTGGTAAACAGATAGGACAAGATGACATGGGTGCCACTCTGTTCTCAGATGGTTTTAATTTATTTTGTTGTTTCTGTTTTGAAAACTTTTCATTCCATTAAGTTTTATGTTTGGTATTTTGTTGTTCAGTTGTTTCAGTCTTGCCCAACTCTTTATGATTTCATTGAGGGTTTCCTTGGCAAAGATACTGGAGTAATTTACCATTTCTCTAGCTCACTTTACAGATGAGGAAACTGAGGCAAACAGGGTTAAATGATTCAGCATTATACAGCTAGCAAGTCTGTTAGCAGATTAGAACTCAGATATTCCTGACTCTAGGCCTGGAGCTCTATCCACTATATTACTTGAATACCCTTAAATGATTGATATGGTGACACCTATTTAAAAAGTTCTTAAATTTTTGTGTCAATATTTTGTGGGGAATATTGCACAGAAAGGGTTTTCTTACAATTTTATCTGAGTTGTTGTGGGCAATAGTTCTGACTATGATAAAGTCTGATTCCATTGCTGCTTATTTGTTGAATTCTCAAGGATATATTGGAGTATGTGCAGTATAGTTACTTTTTGTCTGTCAATTTATAAAGGATAACAAACTTCTTATGTACAATTCTAACAACCTAATCATGTCTTTCTAGGTATGTTGTATATGTCAAATTTTTGAAATCTACTGTGATATGCTGCACAGTTCTTCCTATATTTTGTTGAAGGAGTTCAGAATAAAATGGTTCTGGGACAAGTCGCTTTAGTACTATTATATTTTATATTTAATGTGCAGCAAACTATTGCACAGGTGAATAAAAGGACTCCTTCTAATGTAATAAAATATTGGGATATAAATTCATCTGTACATTCATTGAAAGATTCTTTTGAGTGTCTCGGGTAGCAAATAGGACCACAGGGATGACATATAGGCAGAGGTATGCTGAAGAAAGAGCCAAATGTTAAACTTTTATTCCTTATAAACTGACAAATGCTACAAATCGGGGCTTGATTTAATTTTGTTGAATGAGTAGACTTAAGAAAGATGGCAAAACACTAATGCTGCTGATTAAACTTAAAAGTGTATCACATACTTTTCTTCCCCAGAGAGCTGGGCGTTAAGCACTTACCAGTACACTACTGCATGTTCCTCATCTTGTTCTCTTCTTGCTTTAATTTCTTCCACTAGACCTCTATATTTTGAAAACTGTCCCATATAAATTATAGAACATGATTATTTGATATAGCTTCTATTAAAATGTTGTTTTTCAATTTGTATTAATCAATGTTATGTCCAGGTGGTTGTGAGTAACAATCCTGCCGGTGGTAATGATCTAGCAAAGTTTATTTGTTGAGTTCTAAAAGATATTTTGAAATCTGTACTTATATTATGGAGATTTGTTGTCTGCCACTTTATGAAAGATAATGAGTTTCTGACATATTAAAGTATAAGGCAGCCCAATGGAGCTGTACATAGAGTGCTGGTCTTGGAGTAAGGAAAAGATTGAATTTAATTCTCCTTTACAAACTTAGTAGCTGGGTAACCCTGGGAAGGTTACTTATCTCTCTGCCTCAGCTTCCTCATCTGTAAAATGGTAATAATATTTATCATATTACCTACGAACAGGGTGGTGAGGAAAGTACTTTTTTCATTGTGAAATGATGCATTAATGCAGGTATTATTACTTACAAAATTTTTAATATCTCTTTAGCATTGTCTTTGATTATATTTCTTGCATTTGTACTTTTATGAGTTCTGAGACTATCTGTCTCCTAAGTAGTTAAGACCACCTGCTTGCCTGTGATGAATGACATACTGTTACAAGTAACTACCTTATCAAATTGCCTCAAACTATAATTTTCCTACTGCAAGGGAGCCGGAATAGCAGTCATGTGGCTTTGGACCCATGTTGCCCTCCATATGACAGATATCAGTGGAAGTAATTTTAAAGTAATTGTTTTCAGTAGTGGTAGCTGATTGGCACTGGTCTACCCACACATCCTCTCTAGGTTCTTTCTAAAACAAAGAATATGCAAGACAGCTTCAAGGTTTAGAGAGAACATAAACACAAACTTGACACAAAGCAAGAGCATAATAAATGCCTGTTGATTAATGGATAGCTCCTTGGGCTATGTAAGGATCTCTAGTCAGCCTTCTGATACTGGTAAGTGATGGACATAGTCAGGACTAAAATTCAGGTCCTGGGTGCCTGGGATAGCCCCAAGTGAATTATTAGGTAATTAAGGTTTGTATAAGTAGAAGCGCTGTCAGTGGGGGTGGGGCAGTGCCTGTGCCAGTACGAATGGGGGTTCTGATACAGATTTCATAGGCTGCATTTCGGACTCTTGGGTACAAATCCTTGGAAGGCTTATGTTGAAGGTGGACATGATAGAATGGACAGAGAACCACACATGAAGTCAGGAAGACCCGATTGTGTGTCTCTGAGTCTCGGTAACAGTGATAATGATGATTTTACTCCCCCTCACAACCTTGTCATGAGGCTCCAATGATATTGTGCATAGAATGTGCTTTGCAAACTTCAAAGCAACACCCAAATGCCAGCTGTCATTAAGTAGAGCATGCTGTGCTTCACTGATGCTTCAAGTCCCCAAACTGATCCTCACAGAGTGCTATCAGCATTTTGTGGACCGTGATGTTGAAGCCTTGGCAAACACGATCCGATAAACTGGTAAACTTATTTGTATAGCTCTGAGCCCCTGGTGGTCTTTGGGACAAGAAAGAGAGAATTCCTGAAGCACGAGGGGCAGAACCAGGATCAAAGGTTGAGACTGTGAGGACTGACTTGTCATATAGATACTTGAGTGTCCACATTCTGCTCTTCCCTCCTATAGCCACAGCTAGCTGTCTTGAGGAGAAAGTATAGGTCTGATCTTACATAAATGGAAAGCATGGCCTCCCAATATAGTATACTTTGGAAATGCCAGGCAGATATCCTCCCCAAAAACAAGATCTTGGAATTTTGTTACTTTGGATGAATCAGTTGCTCTTTTGAAAAGTAAATACCCTTGATAAGAGATATACTCAAATACTTAAGTAGTGTTCTTCTCAATCTAATGATTCAGATCACAACTCATCCACAGCTGCCTGTCCTGTTTAACTCTGGGCTGGGGATCTTCTTCATACTCTCTTGACATTGGTACCAATGGACCATTCTGCCTATTTACCTTTTTATCCCTTGACCTCACCAGATGTTTCTTGTCTACCTTATCTTCCTACCATGTATTTCCTTGATGACATCATTGACTCCCATTTTCCCCATTTACTACTCATTGCTTCTAGGTTGCAGCCTATTCATACCTTCAATGCAACTCCCCATAGACCAATGTATGATTTTAATTTTTAGTCTTGGAGAGATAGTTGTATTCTATGTATTGATGTTATACTGTAACACAAAGAAAATGTTGAAAAGAAAGGGACAAGTCTTTGCTTTCATATAAAGCTCAGGTTCATTAAAGCAGCTTTGTAGTTTCCTAAAGGCCATTCAGCCCATCTCTTTCTCTTTTTGTTCAACTCTTTAGCCAACTCATTCATCTGTATGTCTGTCCCAGATACACATGCTGATGGACAAGCTTGATAAGGTGTCCCTCCAAATGAATGCTGAAATCTGAGGAATGACATTCCTCATCTTCTTAGTCTTTCCTATGTGGATAGACTGACCAAATTCCTAGCAGTGTTCCAGGGCTTGATGCAATCAGCACAATGTGATTTGCAAAAAGGAACATTTGGAGGCTCTCATCATCTCCAGGGATCCCCTCCTCTCTCTGGCCTAGATTCACTGGATCTCTGCCATCACAGAGGCAAATATCTTTGGTGAGCAGACATCTCCAGGTTTTATGCCTTGCCCTATCTTATCAGAGGGTCAATTACTAAAGTAATTATTATTGTTCTAGTTTCCAAAAAATGTTGAATGGTTCTAAAGTATGGAAGGTAGATATTTTGTTGTAAAAAAGCCCATAAGGTGAAACTTGGATCTATAAAATCAAATGCTTCTTTTAGTAACCAACAAACAATAAGCACAATGGGATATTTTCTCTACCTCATTCAGTTCATTGTAAAGCTATGTGCTTTTCTTAAATACAGCTTATAAAAGCCCGCCTATTTCCTTTTAATAACCTTGAATCATATATAGATAATTCTCATGAAGGTTTTTTGTTTATGTATATGGCAGAACAGAGCTATAGGCTGTGAGTCATTAATGTTCTCTTGATTGTTTTTGTTCAATATTAATAAACTCTGAGATTCCCCCCCCATTCTTTGATATTTTCTTTTTTCTAAAACACCTTGTATACTGATCTCTTGATACCCTTCCAATTGTGTCATCTTCAGTATAGATGTCCTTAAAATACCCTTGGTCTAATTCAGCTGCTTTCCCTCTCTTTGTTCTCTTAATGACATTTTGACCTCCGCTAAAAGCATATATCAAACTACAATGTTATGGTTCAAGTATGGGAATTCCATTGTCTTTGATGGAGAAAACTCTTACATTTATTTTTGGAAATCTTTCCCATTTTTCTTCTGTTAGTATTCCTCTTTTCATATTCATCCTTGAATGTTCTAAGCTGAATATTTTGCCAAGCTTTTTTAAGCTAATTTTATCTTCCATTGCTTTTTCTCTACTTTGTGAAATGATATTTTGCTTGTAACTTTCCATTATCCTGTTTTGTAAGACTTTACAAATGAACTTATGTTCTAAGTTTTGCTTTCAGCAGCCATCTTGCTCAGTTTGGCAATTCTGTCAAATATGAACTGAATAAGGCTCCTTCTAGGCTCTCTTTATCTCTCTGTTGTGGCAATTAATTTGTGTCATCTAAGCTGAATTATACTATTTTAGTTGATGTCAGTATAATTTCTGTTTTCCATTTCTCATTTCTGATTTTCAATGACTTGTCTAAAGAGTTGGGGGTTAAATTGTTTCATTTGTGTGCCATGTATTTTTCATGAATTTTTATTTTTGTTTATTTTTGTTTGTTTTTTACTAATTCTGATTTTATCTCTGACAAAGTGATGCTCTGACTATACATATACAACTGTATCAAGGATAACCCCCAAATCAATAACAAGTCTTTTCTTGTCTGTAAAAATATAATCTATTTCATTCTTCCTGGAGTTATTGGGTATTTGCCATGTCCAGCACCTTCCAATGCTTTTCTCAAAAAAGTATGCATGAAACAGAGGCAAACAGTTTCTGGATAACTATGTTTTTAGCTTCTCCCATTCCTTGTTACTGGACCATGCTTTGCTATATATTTCTACTCATGTTCAACTTTTTCTGCCTTAGCAGGGTCATATCAACTTCTTCATAGAATTTCTCTACCTTTTCATCTCTAGTCACCAATGTTTGTACAAAAGCTATAATTATTTTCACAGTGATCTACTTGTGAATACTTATCACTAATTATCAGGGGCAGTCAGGAGAGCAGCTATTTAAGTCATGGATTCTAGTTCCACCTCTGATATATACAAGCTGTGTGATGCTGGGCAAATCTCTTAACCTCTCAATGCATTTCTCTGACCCAAATTGGTAGAGAGGGTTTCCTCATTTAGGAGTTTCTTAAACCAATGAAATAGATCCAATCCTTATCCCAAACCAGACATGGGGCATACTAAAAAATTTGGTAAGAATGTACTTGCCCAAAGATTGCCTATAGGTATATCTCTCAAATTATATAGTATACAGAAGAGCCACAAAGAATGAAAAAGAGAAAATTAACAACAACACCCAGAAATTCATGGGAGACAAAATCCAAGACAGGAATCAGTAATAAAATCCATGTCTAGGGGGCAGCTGGGTAGCTCAGTGGATTGAGAGTCAGGCCTAGAGACGGGAGGTCCTGGGTTCAAATCTGGCCTCAGACACTTCCCAGCTGTGTGACCCTGGGCAAGTCACTTGACCCCCATTGCCCACCCTTACCACTCTTCCACCTCTGAACCAATACACAGAAGTTAAGGGTTAAAAAAAATCCATGTCTATAAACAAGTACCTCAAGTTCAGGCAAGGAGAGGAACTGGAATCTATGATACAAGAAATGTGATCTCACTGAGACTTGGTAGGATAAAACTTGTGATTTTACTGTGGTTATAGATAGATATACCTTGTTCAAAAGAAACAGTGGGTAAGAGGATGTGTGTGTGTGGGGGGGGGGGTTAGTATTATATATAAAGAAGGTACACTCACGTGAGAAGATCCAGGAACCAGAGGGAACATTTGGGTGAAAGTCAAAGAAGGAACAAACAGAAGTGCCATTTTCATTTTATTTCATTTTTGTATATTATAGAATCTCTGGACAAAAGGAGGAAATGGAATATGAGCCTGACAGAGAGGCATGGCACAGTTGTAATTTAGGGCTTCAGTTATATAGTTATCTGCTAGAATTCAATCAATCTCTGTCTCTCTCTGTGTCTCTGTCTCTCTCATCCTTCAAAGGCTGGAGGAGACAAAGAGAGGAAATATTTTTCTGATTCTCACTAATTGGAGGGAACCAGTTGCTGGTGTGCAAATGATGGAAAGCCTTGAGGGCAATGATTACTTCATTATAGAATTTTTTGAAGAGAAAATAAGGTCTAGCTTGACATGTACCCCAGATTTTGGGAAAGCAGATTCCAAAGGGTTCAGAAGCTTCCAATGTAATGCCACATGAAGCTTGGTTGAAGGAACTGGGAATGTTTAGTGTAGAGAAAAGAAGACTTAGTGGTGACAAAATAACTGTCTTTAACTACCAGAAAGGATCTCATGTAGAAGAGAAATAGACTGGCTAAGTGTGGGTCTAAGAAGGTCGGCTCAAAGAAGAAAGTAGGCCTCAGGAGTCACCTTCAGCTCCAGTCATTGTCTTGGGTGAGTGGATAGCTGGTTTTCCCTTCCTGTCTTCTGGAGATAGTTGTCTCCCCCATTTCAAATGGGAATTTCTTTATAGTAGAGGTTTTGTTATTCCATTCATGTTCCCAACACTTAGAACAGTGCTGGACATCTGGTGAGTACTCATTAAATGCTTTTCCATTCTATACTAAATGTAGGTTCTTTGAGGACAGAGATTCTTTTATTTTTTGTCTTTGTATTCCCCAGTGAATAGTATGGAGGCCTGGCACACAATAGGCACTTAAGTGCTTGATGACTGATTAATGTAAATTGTCTTTTATATCAGATGAGGGAGCCCCTGTATTGATATGTCCCTCACAGCATTGTTAAAATATTATTACTATCACTATTAATATTAAGCCAGGGACATGTGATAACAAAGTGGAAAATCAGTCCCTAAACAAAGGGAAAAGGAACTATTTTTTCCTCTTATATTTTATTATTCATTGCTGCCATAGCTACCATTTCCTTATGGCAACATCGAGTAACAAAGCCTTCATTTTTTCCTATGCTCTAAAATCAGTCTACTTTAGATTAGACAATATAATATTATAGCATCACCTATATGATCTAACTTTGTTTTTGGCTACAATTCAGAAAGAAATAAAGTTGGAAAAAGTCCTATTAAAGATTCTAAAACTTGCCTATTTGAAGAATCCCTTTGGAATTTGTTCTGTGTCTTTTGGAGTGATGGCTCATGTCCCATGGCACTTGGAAGCAAAATGTTTCCTGTGTAAGGAATATTATTAATAAGAATATTCTAAAGTAAAATACCAATAAACAGCTGAATGAGACTTTTCAGTAGTTCCATAAACAGTGCCTCCAACAGCCGTAATTTGTTTAAAGGAAGGAATAGATTCCTTTTTCACATTAATCAAATTTAATTTGCAAAGGAGAGAGAGAGGTGCTGAGAATCTAAAGTAAGTGCAAATTGTAAAATACACAGGTTAGCTTGTTAGTCACAGTGGTAAAAGGTCTCAGGTTGCTTTTAAATATCTGTAAAGGGAATTAGAACTAGATAGAAAACATCATTTTATTTATTATTATTTTGTGATCTATATGGAAGATTAAGTCATGGTTCATTCAGCCTTTTAAATATTCTACAAAATATGAAGAGCACTGAAAGGAAGTGACAAGTACAAGGCATCCCCAAATTTCAGTGTGGCTTTAAGTTTTGATAGCCTAAAACTGCATTGGAATTGTGGGGGCACTGTACTGCATAATACCCCTTACTGACACAGTGAAAAGTTCCTCTCTGGGAAGGCTGGACTAATTGTTTAACATCTCCATGTCCCCTTTTCCTCATATTTAAAAAGGAGGGAGTTGGACAAGCTTCTAGCTCCTTCTAGCTTTAGTTCAGCATCAGCCACCATCCCGGTGTGAGACCATGGGGGAGCTGCCTCTCTTCCTGCCAATTAGGGGGTGTTGTAGGCAATCTTTCTGTCTACACTTAAATCTAGCTTTTATAAGTTAGCCTACAAGAGGGGGTAGGGAGCACCGAGAGACAGCTTGGGGTTATTGCACAGAGGACTGGGCTTAGAGCCACAAGGACCTGGATTCAAGTCTTGCCTTAGATACCTACTAGCTGTATAATCATGGGCAGATGACTTAATCTGTAAGTGCCTTGGGTAGTCCTCTGAGACTATGGATAAGGCTGAGATGAGTGGCTGGCCTTCACTGGCAGTGGGAATTTCCAAACCAAGAGCTTCTCATATGGCTGAAATTGGAAGTCTGGAAAAATTTGAGGACTTTGGACTAAGCAATCCCTAAAGTTTGTTCCAGATCTAAGTTTCTGTGCTTACGGGTGGTGTTATGTAACCATTTCCAAGTAATCTCTACACTTTGGCCAAAAGGGACATTGCATCAAAAGTCTTATTTCTGATACACAACCATCACAATATTAATGAATGTTTTATAAGTTTCTTGAACCTAAACATCTTTTATGTGAAAGTTAGCTTACAGAAGCCAAACCAAAAATTATTCCAATAAATATTGAGCAAATTGTTTTAAGAAGAAATAGTTTTACCTGAAGTGTGTGTGTTTTCCATGTGGGTTAAGAAGTTACTTGCATTTATTAATGTTTCATCATTTAAATCATCCCAAACTTCATCCCCCAATTCGAAGTTCACATTCAAAAGGTCTGAAAACTGAGAGCTTTTTTTATCTGCATCTGTCAAATTAAGAATTGGAGATCTATTAAGATCTCTGTTGGAGAGCACTATGGGAGCACTCTCTTCACTTAAAGTTGTGGAGTGTTTCCATGTGGAAAAATCTGTAAGAAAGAACAGGAAGTCACTCAAAATACAACAAATAAATAAGTAAAAATTCTGGCAATCACCATTGGTTGTCCTAAAGATACAATTAAAAAACCCTACATTAACCCTAATTGTCTCAGAGATAAAAATTTAAAAGGCCTGAACACCTCACAAAAGCTTTGAGATAAACTAAAACTGGTATAGGTAATCAATCAATTAGGCAAGCAAGTAAGAATTTATTAAGCACCTCCTATGTGATTTCATTTGATCCTCAAAACAACCCAGGGAGGTAGGTGCTATTATTACCCTCATCTTACAGTGGGTGGAAACTGAGGTAGACACAGGGGAAGTGACTTGCCCACAGTCACACAATTAATAAGTGTCTGAGGAAGACTCAAGACTTCCTGACTCCAGGCCCAGTACTCCATTCACTGTACTCAGTAGCAGTTTATAGCTGTTAATCAAGCTATAAATTCCACAAGGACATGTGCCTGATTTAATCTAAACTTTGTCTTCAGTCCCTGCCATAGCATTCTGCCCATAATAAGGGAAGCATAAATGTTTGTTGAATTTGATTTGTTGAAGGACGACAAAAAGCCACAATACTGGGAAACAGTGAGTTGAACACATATAGGTATATATGTGCATATCTGTATCTATATCTAAATGAAATGAGTGATGATAATTAGAGTGAAGGAAACTCTTTCATGGCCTCTCTTTTGCACTATTTTCATCCAGGTTTGGAGCAAACCCTTGTAAATTCTAGGTGGAAACAGTGGTGATTGTTTCTTGTGCCTAAAGTAATTCATCATAAAAATTAACTCCCTTGGGATAATGAGGATGTAGTTAATATAATACTCTAATCCTGGCTTGGCTGAGGCCTTAGAAAGTAGTGACTAAAGAAGCACGAGGGGAGAAGATGCAGCTAAGAAGTTCTCCTATACGTCATCACCACACATGTACTTTCTTTTTTTTTAACCCTGACTTTCTGTCTTATAATCTATAAGATGTATCAGTTCCTTGACAGAAGAGAAGTAAGGGCTGGGCATTGGGAGTTAAGTGACTTGCCCAGGGTCATACACCTAGGAAGTCTCTGAGGCCAAATTTGAACCCAGACCTCCTGACTCCAGGCCTGGCTCTCTATCCACTGAGCCACCCAGCTGCCTCTCCACACATATACTTTTGAAATGCTTTAGCAATAGTTATGGGTCATAAAGTGGACAAATAGTTAAAGGATCTATGATCTATAATTTCTCTTCCAACTCCTTCCACTGACAGAATGCAGCCCACCTCTGACATGGAAGAGAAACCCCAGGGAAGAGCCTGAGACATCCACAGATTAAGTGGTTTTCCCAGGGTCAAAGAATTAAAGCATCAGAGAAGAATCTTTGGGCCTCAGCTCAGCACCTTATCATGCTGCTTGAACCCTGTGGCTTCAAGTAGATGATTTAACCTTTCCCATTTCACATACCCGCAAAAGAGTCAGCCAGGTTCTGTGCTTATATGTTGTAGGGAGGTGGGCAAGCATTTGGGCCACAGTTTTACAGTGGCAGAACATATGGAAACAGGCACTATTATAAAAAATGTGACACATTAAAAGACAATAAATCTAGATTATGCTTCAACTACATGCCAAAATCCAGACTTTATTTAGTAAAAAGGTGCAGAATTACATTGGATCACTTTAGAGATATTCAAAGTGTGAAAAGTATTTCTAAAAATGTTTAAGAAAGTCAAATTAAGTTATATATAACACATACCTATAAATGTATAAACACACATATGTGCATTTAAAACTGCCTTAGCCAGTAAATACGATGTCACCAAACTGAGATATGGAAACAAAGGGCAACACTGGCTTAGAATATAAGCTCATGTGTAAACTTTACAAAAGATTATAAGCATTCTCATCCCATAAAATAGTAAGAAGCAATACAGGGAAAAGGAGGTATAAAGAAAGTATGATAAGAGAACAGGTAAGCAAAATCATCCCCAAAGTATTTAAAAATGAAACTAGAAGGAGGACAATAAACAAAAAATGGAAAAAAATTTCTATTTTCATAACCCACTTCTGACTGTCAAGAACAATGGGGTCACCACCTTATACACTCACATCTCAGACCCTGATGTGCTTCTTGAGGAAGAAGAAATGACCCTAAAAAAATGAAGATGGAAACTGTAGCTGGACTAGAACAAGTATACCCAGAGGGTCTCTAAGCTAAAAGTGACACAATTTTGAAAGCCCTGAGAGATTGATTTCTAAGGCGTTTAAAGAGGATACCAAAAGCATTGGAAAAAAATCTGGAACATTATTATTATGAACAAATTCGTGACCTAGAGAATATGGATATTATCAAACTGCATGCCTGTTTATAAGGATAAGCTATACATGCATGAAGGGCATCACTGATGAAAGTACAAGAAGGGAACAGCCAGGCTTTCACAAACAATGTGCATGCAATGGCAGACAGACCTCATTTTTACCATTACGCAGCTGAGTGAAAAGGCACAAAGGAAACAAGGTTCCAAGATACTATTGTTTCTTGAATATAAAAAGTCATTTGATTTGCTGGAGTAAAATGCTACCTTAAAGACTTTCCTTCAACCAGGTGTCACCCATACACATGCCAAAATTGTATGATATCTTTTAGAGCCAGACATAATAACTGAGATTGTAGTAAATTTTGATAACATGGTTACTATTACCAAATCAGGCACAAAATCAGGAAATGTATTCTTGCCAAAAATATTTGCCACTGTCATGATGGAAGATGTAGAGCATAGAGTATAAATTGAAGTGGGATTCTCCATCAATCAGAAGTTCCTAATCTCTTTTTTTGCATGTGTTATAGATCCCTTTGGCAATGTGATGCTAAAGATTCCTTCTTAGAATGATGATTTCTAAATGTAAAAAAATATTATGGATTCCATGTTAAAACTTCTGATTACAGATGGGTGAAGTCTTCTGTTGGGGGGCAGCTGGATGGCTCAGTGGATTGAGAGCCAGGCTTAAAGATGGGAGGTCCTGGGTTCAAATCTGGCCTCAGACACTTCCCAGCTGTGTGACCCTGGGCAAGTCACTTGACCCCCATTGCCTGCCCTTACCACTCTTCTGCCTTGGAGCCAATACACAGTATTGATTCTATGGGTAAGGGTTTAAAAAAATATATATATATGTATATATATATTATATATATGTGCGTGTGTGTGTATATATATATATATACACATATATANTAATCTCTTTTTTTGCATGTGTTATAGATCCCTTTGGCAATGTGATGCTAAAGATTCCTTCTTAGAATGATGATTTCTAAATGTAAAAAAATATTATGGATTCCATGTTAAAACTTCTGATTACAGATGGGTGAAGTCTTCTGTTGGGGGGCAGCTGGATGGCTCAGTGGATTGAGAGCCAGGCTTAAAGATGGGAGGTCCTGGGTTCAAATCTGGCCTCAGACACTTCCCAGCTGTGTGACCCTGGGCAAGTCACTTGACCCCCATTGCCTGCCCTTACCACTCTTCTGCCTTGGAGCCAATACACAGTATTGATTCTATGGGTAAGGGTTTAAAAAAATATATATATATGTATATATATATTATATATATGTGCGTGTGTGTGTATATATATATACACATATATATATAAATAAAATAAAATAAAATGCTCCTATTGGTGGATGATTTTGTGTCAATCAAAACACTAGGATTTCCCAAATAATATCTATAATCACTCAAAAGTATTTGGTCAAAAGGCTGCCTTGAGAAGGGGACATAAGTTGCTGAAAAACCAGTTGCTTAACTTGGCTGACCTAACTACAAGTGATATCAAATACTTAAAAGGAAAATGAGTTGTTCATAATAAAGAGATACATGCTTTCTTGTTCATTTTCACTTTATTATGGTTGCAAATATCATTTGGTGATTATGAACATAATAAAAATAAAAGTTAATTTAAAAAGAAATGGTCTCTTCTGTTAAACTCTATAAATAATGAGGGTAACTAGCTTTTAGGTAAGCTCCTTCTGAGCAGGAATAATTTTGTTCATTGTATTTGTATCCCCACCCACTAGTACAATGCCTGGAATATCCATAGTAGGAGCTTAATACAAACTTGCTGAATAACTGACTGATTTCATTTGACCTAGTAATTCAAAAGAAAATGTTGCTGAGTTGGTAGTTATAATAATTTTAGATATTTTCTCAATGTTATTACTTTTCAATCTGAAGTAATAAAAAATCATTTCCCTTATGAAATCGTGTATCTGTAGTAACTTACCCTTTTCTCCATAATAAGTAGATAGTGGTTGTTGCTGGGATTTTCCACAGACTTCAGAAGAATCCCATTTTTTCACTAAAGAGGATGTAGAAATTTGTGTACACTTCGACCTTTATAGATTTGTGGAAACCAAGAGAAAATAGGAAATAAATATAAAATTTAAAAGGATACTAAAAACTATTTATTGAAACACATGGAGAAAAAAAATCTAAGGCCCACTTATTCACTCCTTCTCTGAGTTACCAAGTCTGTCTGAAATGAGGAAAAAAAGGAAGTGGAAACATACACATATTGGACCAGAGCCTTACATAGATGGATTTGAGAATTTTCTATCATATTTCCTTTGACTTCTCCAGCTTTGCCATCCCTATTTGATCTGAAGCTCCCACAATTCTTATTATTTTTAAGATTAGACCACACAAGAATTGAATCTGGAAGGCTACTGATATAAAGCATTCCTGGGAGAGAGAAGAAATTCTGTTTCTTTTGGGGGCTTTAGATGAAGAAGCACCAGCCTTCTACTTCCATCCTCTCACACATGAGCATGGGTTTGCTTATCAAATTATGATACTTGTTGGCAAAAAATTGGAAAATAAAGGAATGTCCTTTGATTGGGGAATGGCTGAACAAATTGTGGTATTTGTTGGTGATGGAATACTATTGTGCTCAAAGGAATAATGAACTGGAGGAATTCCATGTGAACTGGAATGATCTCCAGGAATTGATGCAGAGTGAAAGGAGCAGAGCCAGAAGAACATTATACATAGAGACTGATACACTGTGGTACAATTGAATATAACAGACTTCTCTACTAGCAGCAATGCAAGGATCCAGAGCAAGGCTGAGGGACTTATGAGAAAGAAAACTAGCCACACTCAGAGGAAGAACTGTGGGAGGAGAAACACAGAAGAAAAACAACTATTTGAACACATGGGCTGATGGGGATATGATTTGGGATATAGATGCTAAACAATAATTCTAGCACAACTATCAATGATATGGAATTAGGTCTTAATCAATGATACATGTAAAACCCAGTGGAATTGTGCATTGGTTACGGGGGCGGGAGAGAGGTTTGGGGGAGAGGGAAAGAACATGAAACGTAACTATGGGAAGATATTCAAAATTTAAATTTAAAAAAAAGGAAAAAATCAAATTATGGTACTGTCTTCTTGGTCTTTTGGATGCTTTTTGAAATCACAATGAACTCAAGGGGATGGAATTCAGGATAAATAAATGGAAGATGTACCGAGAGAATGATGGAATGATGGCCACAAATTGAAGAGATCCCTTGGTCAGAGAGGGAAGACTTAAACTCCACTAGTCATACTGTGGATGCTCAGGGAAAGGGGAGGGGTAGCTGTGAAGCCTTTGCTTTCTCCATGCTTTTGCCTAGGACCAGCATCCCTAAAGATAGTATAACAGCAGTATTGTGGAACTACTCTGTCCTTTAAATGACCATTGAAAGCTAAGGTCACATGCTAGCAACCCTTTCCTGAATGAAAGTATGCCTTCTAATCATAGAGCTTTAGAGTCAAGGAGGATCCAATCTAGTTCAATAACTTATTTTATGGCCAATGAAGCCCAGAAAGATTAAGCATTTCACTACAGATGTACAAAAGATCCTGTGCTTAAATCAAGGTCAAATGATTCCTGGTCTAATATGCTTTCCACTACACTTGTGCTTATAAGAAAAAAGGTTTTTGTTGAGAGTTTCCCTTCAAAAACAACTTCTTAGTATGGTGTAATAGTAGTACCTTGGAAAAACTGGAAGCAAAGCTCTCGGCGCAAAACTAAATTTCTTAAGATCCACATTTTGAGATTTATTTATCTGCATCTATTGGGAAAAGAAAACCACAGGTTTATTCTTGATTACACATGAATAAATTTAAACAAATGAATGGTTTAATGAAGATTCCTGGGCATACATAAAGGATATAAAGTAGAAGTAAAACTGAGAATATAAAACAAAGCAAGAAAACCACAACTAGGTGCCATGAAATAATTTTGGACTGCCAGATGAGGTGGTTTGGTGTTGGTGGAAGCAGTGATTACATCAAAATCTATGAATTCAGCAACTGGTAACATATCCCTTTCTTTAGCATCTCATGATTTGAATCCTTCAATCTCTTCTCATTTTAGCAAATAAACGAGTACTCTAACATCAAACTGCTTCACTCTCTGTTTCTACAAGAGGATATATACTGCTCCAACCCAAGCTACTAGATAGGCTTCATAATACAGCATGAGGGAATGTTGAAGTCTATTCACTGGATACAGTGATATGACATTCTAATAACTTTTCTTTCATCAGATAAGAACTCTTGGATCACTTGTGAAGGAGCTCTTATTAATGGCAGCAATGTAGGGAGAATAGGTTATTGCAAGGCAGAAGTACAAAAAAGCAAATGTGACCTGAGGCCTTGCAAATGGAGACAGGAAAAAGGCCTGTCAGATATGACCCCTCAATTCAGTCTTCTGCTAAAGACAGAGAAGGCCCCCCCCAAGACAGTAAAGGAGCTCACAGTTTACTTTTATCAGTAAGTCCCTAAAAGTACAAACAGGGCAAGAATGTGATATTGGGTAAGATATTGAACAATAGTGAAGATCTGGCCCCCAAAATATTGGTGGGCTAGACCATAGGGCTAAAGCTTTTTTTTTTTTTTTTTTTTTTAATAAAAACCTTTACCTTCTTTCTTAGAATGGATACTAAGTATCTGTTCCAAGGCAGAAGAGTGGTAAAAGCTAAGCAATTGGACTTAAGTATCTTGCCCAGTCACCCAGTGAGGATGTGTAGGAGGTCAGAAATGACTCCAGAACCTCTAGTCTCCCAGCCAGGTGCTCTATCCAATGAGCCAGCTAGCTGTCCCACACTGGGCTAAATATGATAAGACTCAATGTAATATAACTAAT
Organism: Gracilinanus agilis; assembly: GCF_016433145.1. Classification (NCBI taxonomy): domain Eukaryota; kingdom Metazoa; phylum Chordata; class Mammalia; order Didelphimorphia; family Didelphidae; genus Gracilinanus; species Gracilinanus agilis. The sequence goes on along the minus strand of NC_058133.1, from coordinate 37,308,593 downwards.
TTCTATTAAAATATTCAACTTTATATGACTAAGATAGGGAGATATGGTAAAAATCTGGAGGTTTTAGTGGATAAGAAGCTCAATATTAGTCAACCTATATGATATAGTGGCCAACAAAATTAATGTAATCTTAAAATTATGAAGAAAGGTGTTGTGTCCAGGACAGAGAGATGGAAGATAATTTCACTCTAGTATGCCTTTATCAAACAATGAACATCTGCAGTATTGTGCTCCATTCTGGATGCTACATTTTAGAAAAGACATTGATAATGCGGAGATAGTGTAGTAGGCAAACGAGATGATGGAGGGCCTGAAGATCATGCCCTCAGGGCCTGGGCTAAAAGAACTAGATATCCTTATATCAGGTAAGCTAGTCAGCTGAATATACACATATATTTAACTGACGTGCAGAACTGTTATAAGGAAAGAGAGCATATGAGCAGGACCTAGAAAAGGTACAGAGGCAGGAAAGGTTCTGGAATTCTGCAGAAGTGACTGGGTCATTTTCTAACAGACAGTTAAGTTAGAGGCTGAGTCTGAGTCTTGTCTACAGAGCTTGGCTTCTTTCCTGTGGCTTTCCTTCTGCTATATCATCCCATCCTGCCTGTACCTGGTTATCCTGGTTCCTGCTGGCTGAGTGATATATCTACAGAGCTGCTTCTCATCTGTCGGTGAGAGCCTCTCCCTGAGAGGTTCCTGCTTAGCTTCCAACCTAAATACCTCTGTTACCATCCAAGGCGGGATTTGGGTTGGAGGAGTTTATTTACATTAGGGTCTGGGACTTCAGGTAGAGAGGTAAAGGACAGTGTAGCTAAAATCTCTCTGAAGGCTTCCTGTGAGGAAACAATGGTAAATCTGTTGGGGAGGGATAGTTATTGAATAAAAGACAATAAAAGTTATTGTAAAAAAGGGTTATCCAAATTCCCTTTCCTACCTTCCCTTGTTTAATAAACCAAACTATCCCTGTGTTTATTACCGCTGCCTGGACTGTATTTTAGCCTGTCACCTATACCCTGTTGGACTTCACAAACCCTGTGATATCTTCTGATACTGGCCCTGAGTAACCATTCATTGAACCTGCCAATATCCCATTACTACCATCCTGGTATTTAAGTTACCGATTTCATTTGGGGAGCCGTCTAGGAGTCGAATCATTCAGAAAACTAACCTTGAGGCGTTTAACTGGAGGAACAGATGAAATGGCATCCCTATGTCTTAAATCAGTTAAGTAGGAAGAAAATGTTGGCACTTTCACTTCGGACTTTTGTGCAACTCCAATTTTACCTTTGAAAAGAAATTTAGTATTCTTTAGGACACATTTATATATTCTTATAGAATCAAATTTCTCAAAATTTAAGTTATTTTTCTCATATTGTATTCAAAAGAAATAAAATTGTACATAGGGACTATAGTTAGCATAATGTAAATACTATATTTTGATATTTAAAATTATATTACCATTATCAAATTTTAAAGCCTGAAATGATCCCATTCTAAAGAACTCACAGCAATCATGTCCACATGTATCTTTATTTTTACAGTGATGGTGGCAATCTCTATTTCCAGATATTTTGCAAGTGTTCTTTCTGTTGGAGGTGCTTCCTAAGGTATAAATAATAATAATAATAATAAAGATTTCAGTGATAATCAATTTATTATTGCATTTAATTTAAAGTTATTTTAATTTTGTTTTATTTATTAATTAAACAAAATTACTATGAGTATCAGTCTCCCTCAGATGTTACTATATTCCTTACACAGTATTCAAAAACATTCTCAAGAAAGTCACAGTTGGCCTTGGCAATCAATATGAAGGCCAATTTGTAGTGGAGTGTAGGAATGGATTGGAAGAGAAAATAACTGAAGGTATAAAGACCTGTTCTGAGGTTAAAGTAATAATAAAGTCAAGAATCAATGGGGTCCTCAGGGTGGTAACAATGAAAATGGTAAGTGATTATTTTAAAAAATTATTCACATCAAGGACTTTTTAGACTATGTTGATTAACTTATGGTTAGGCTGCCATTAAAAGCAATTGACAGCAATACTTTCTGAAGCACTGCAGTTAACCGAATGGCGACTTAAATACTCTATTGATTTTCAAAAGAAAAATTGGTTATGATATAAATGACTCATAGTGTACTCTTAAATGACTATTCAAAATCTGTTTTAGAGTAAGACTTTCAAGGTTATCTTGGAGCTCTTTGTATTTAAATGATGCTAGTCATGAATAAAACTTAAAATAAAAAAGGTACAATAAATCAGGTTGGAAGATTTGGTTTCCAAAGTGATCATGGGAGGCCATGATTTCTCTTCTTCCCAAGGAGATGGATATTCTAAAAATCATGTAATAAAGAATAATGTCTTAACTTTGTTTTAAAAATTCAGATGATATGATGATGCCTTAAAAACTACAACATGAAGCCACCATTTATAATCCAAACAGTTTGCCGTTATTCCTACCTCATTCTCTGCCAAAGGAATCTCTAGCTCCAACCCTGAGTGCTGATCTGATTAGGGAGAACTCACTAACATCTAGCTTCTTCTACCCTACCTTGCCATCATTCTGTCATGTAACCTAACAATCAGATCTCCATTATCTGCCTTAGTGGCAATTCATTGGTAAGAACTCCTTACAGGTAGCCTATTCCAGTCACTCAATCTTACATTCTTCCCGTCATGCCACAATATGCTTTCTCCCTCTGATTGTGGGAACAGTAATCAAGTCAAAACTACCATTATTTCTGTTGAAGGAGAATAATTCTGGTATCCTCAGGTTTCTTCCATTTACCATCTCTGTGACTTCACCCCTTCCTGGCCACCACTTCTCTATATGTTTTGTCTCTCCCATTAGATTGAAAGGTCTTTGAGGTCAGGGGCCATGTCTCTACTCTTTAATTAAATTTTTTCACAATTACATGTAAAAACAATTTTTAACATTTAAAAAAAAATTTGACATCCAAATTCTATCCCCTTTTCCCTTTCTTCCCCTTTAAATGAGAAGGCAGGCAATTTGATATATAGGTTATACTTGTGCAGTCACGCAAAATATATTTCCATATTAGTCATATTATCAAAAAATACACAAAAAGAAGAAAAAACAAGCTAAAAAGAAAGTAAAAAATAGTATGCTTTGATCTGCATTTAAACTCTATCAGTTATTTTTCTGGAGGTGGATAGCATTTTTCATCATAAAGGAATATGTCACTTTTGTGATTGTATCACAAGCTATTTAGCACAGTGCCTAGAAAAAAGCAGATTTATAGAAAACAGAAAAATAATTGATTTTACATTAATAAATAAATATATTTTCATTCACTTCATCTTCCTGGCCTCTAGTTTTTTAAAAAAAGAAAGGGACTGGATTACATGATCCATAAGTTCTCTTTCAACTCTAATAATTTATGATGCTATGATCATGGTTACCTAGCACTTCAAATATTTGTAACTTCATCAGTATTAATATTTACTTCCTCCTTTGTAACTTAGCAGGTAATTCTTTTTTTTTAAACCCTTACCTTCCATCTTAGAATCAATACTGGGTATTGGTTCTAAGGCAGAAGAGTGGTTAGGGCTAGACAATGGGGGTTAAGTGACTTGCCCAGGGTCGCATAGCTGGGAAGTGTCTAAGTCCAGATTTGAATCCAGGACCTTCCATCTCTGGGCCTGGCTCTCAATTCACTAAGCCACCCAGCTGCCCTTAGCAGGTGATTCTTGAAAGTCATAGTGACTCCAAAACTCATTTCCTTATAGCCATTCAGGTGATAAGCCTCTCTGAATACAGGTGGGCCATTTATCAGACAATGGACATAACATACATAGCTACAGAAATAAATGTTATAAGATCATGTATCTAAACCTGGAAGGGATATAAGGGTCCATTTAATCCAATCCCATCATTTTAAAGCTGACAAAATTGAGGGCCAGGTCATAACAAAAAAGGAAGAATTATAGGCAGGATTTGAACCCAAATCCAAAGTCAAATGCATATGGCTTTTATCACACCTCCTCTTGCACCTGAATATCTTGACGACTGATCATCTAAGCTGGATAAAAATATCTGTTTAATGTGACTTTATTTGATTACCTGAATATAATTTACAACCTGATAAAATCTTAAACTTATAATAAAATTGTCTTTGCTATAGTCAAGGTAGACAGCTAGAGACTGTGTTGCTATGGATATGGGTGCTTTATTCATGTGGAGGAGTATGAAAAAGGGAAAAGGCTACATTTGGAGGCATTAGGCTACTGGAAGAAGTTCTTATATCCTTAAGTGACAGAAGTGGTCATGGGGGTACAAACTTGGCATTTCATGACAGAGAAAGAATTAATAGAAAACTTCCTTTGCTAAAGTCAAGCATGCTATTGATGCTAATAAACTGAGATGTTGATGAGTAAGAAAATGGAGAATGGTCAGAAAAATAGAAGCAAGAAATGCCTGCTTTTTCAATCTGGGGCTTGGGTGTGTGTATATGTGTATGTATACATGCATATACACATATCTCTGTCTGTCCATCTATCTATCTATCTATCTATCTATCTATCTATCTATCTATCTATCTATCTATCTATCTATCTATCTATCTGAAATAGACACCTGTTAAGTACCTACTCTGTGTGGGACACTCTACTAAGTTCTAGGGATGCAAAGAAAGGCAAAAGACAGTCCCTGCTTTCAAGAAGTTCACAATCTAATGGGACAGACAATATACAAATGTTTTTAGTCATTCAGTTATGTCTGACTCTTCCAAGACCCCATATGAAGTTTGGGGGGCAAAGATACTGGAGTGGTTTGCTATATCCTTCACTGTAAGTGTGGAATCTGGGAATGTGATCCTTGATTTACCCCCAATTCCACACTTACATCACCAGTGGATCAGGTAAACAAAGGTTAAGTAACTTGACAAGGGTCACACAGCTAGTGAATGTCTGAGGCCTGATTTGAACTCAGGTCTTCCTAAATCCAGGTCCAGAGCTCTATCACTGAGTCATTTAGCTGCTCCCTTCTACCACCATAGCAAATAATTATGTACACATGAATTAGATACAGGATAAATTGGAAATAACCAGCAGAGTAAAGTCACTAGGATAAGGAGATAAGGAAAAGCTTCCTGTGGAAGGTAGGATTTTGGCTGAGATTTGGCTAAGATTGTAAGGAAGCAAGGAGGGGGAGTACTCAATGCATAGGGAACAGCCAATATATAAAGTTTGGAAGCAGAATGTCTTGGTTAAGGAACAGAAAGAAGACCAAAGTCACAAGCCTGAAGAGTCCAAAGAAGGGTAGTGGAGAATATAAAGTATAAGAGAATGGAAAGGTGTGGGGCAGGGGAAGCTCATAAAGGGCTTTGAATACCAAATAGAAAATTTAATATTTGTTCCTAGAGGTGACAGGCAGCCCATGGAGTTTATTGTATGAGAGACAAGGATTTAGGGGAAGAGGAGGTGACATAATCAGTCCCATGTTTTAGGGAGACCACTCTTTAACAACTGATTGGAAGATGGACTGAAGTGGAGAGTCTTGGAGAAGGCAGACCAACCCTACGGTTAGGCTTTTATAATAGTCCAGAGTCCAGGTGTGAAGTGAAGGGGCCTGCACTAGGGTGTTGACAGTCTCAAGAGGAGAGAAGGAACTAATATACAGGAAATGTTACAAAGGTAGAATGGACAAGACAAGGCAACATACTGAATATGAGGGGTGAGAAAGTGAGAAATTAAAGATGACACCTAGGTTGCAATTCTAGGTGATTGGGAAGATGTTGGCACCTTCGACAAAACTGGGAAATTAGGAAGGAAAGAGGTTTAGGGTGAGATAAAGAAGTCAGTTTTGGTCAAGAGGAGTTTATGATGTCTTACTGGACATGCAGTTCAAGATGCTCAATGGGCAGATGAAAATGCAAGACTTGAGGTCAACAGAGAGGTTAACAGGCTAGATAAGTAGATTTGAGAATGTCAATGTAGAGATAATAATTGAATCAAAGGACTTGATAAGACCACCAAGTGAAATGGTTTAGAGGGAGATGAGAAAAAGGCATAGGACAGAGCCCTGTGGAATACCTATTGCCAGCAGGAGAGATTTGGATAAAGATCCAGCAAAGGAAAGACCAAGAAGGCACAATCAGATCCATAGGAGGAAAATCAGGGGAGAGTAGTGTCATAAAAACTTAGAAGAGAGTATTAAGAAGAGGGTGATTGACAGTATCATAGAAATCAAGGAGGATGGACTGAGAAAAGGCTATTAATTATTTGTTCACAATTAAGAGACTGTTAGCCACCACTGAGGGACCGAGTCTGAATGCAGATCAAAGCATCCCATTTTTCACTTTATTCTTTCATGGTTTTTTTTAAATTTAAGCAATATATATCTTCTTTCACAACATGACAAACATGGAATATGTATTGCATGATAGTACATGTGTAACATATATTGCCTGCCATCTTAGGGAGAGGAGAAGAGTAAAGAGGGAGAGACAGAACATGGGATCACAAAATGTCAGAAAACAATTATTACAAGTTGTACACATGTAATCTGGAAAAAATTTTATAAAAAGAAAGTAAAAAGAGAGACTGTTAGTGAATTTGGAGAGAGTAGTTTCAGTTGAATGATTATGTCAGAAGCCAGACTGTGGGGTTAAGACAAAAGTGAGAAACAAGAAACAGCTATTATAGATGCCTTCTCAAGAAGCGTACTCCCAAAAGGCAGGAAACATATAGGATCATCGTTAGCAGGGAAGGATGGTTCAAAAGACAACTTTTTTTTTAGGATGGGGAAGACACAGACGTGTTTGTAGGCAATAGGCAAACAGCTGGTAATGAGGGAGAGATTGCAAAGATGTAAGAGAGTGAGGACAATAAAGTAGAAAATTTGTTGAAAAAAGCCAGAACAGAATGTAATCACTTGTATGTGAAAAGGATTAGCCTTGGCAGGAAGGGCCACCTCATCCCTGTGAGAGGTGGGAAGGAGGAATAGTGGTGGTAGCTAACTGTGAGGATTGGAAAAAAGGGGGAAGTTCTCTGCCAATGGCTTCAATTTTTTCAGTCAAATATGAGGCAAAGTTCTCAGCTGAGAGGGTGGAAGTAGGAGGAATCATGAGAAATTGAAGGAGAAATGAAGAGGTTTTGAAAAGCCTATATAGTGAATAGGATGGCAAGTTCATTAGGGATATATAAAAGGATCACTGGAGCAGGTAGGTGGCATGGTAGATAGGAGAACAGAGCCTGGTTTTAGGAAGACTTGAGTTCAAATCCAGACTCAGACACTGATTAGCTGTGTGACTCTAGGCAGGTCACTTTAGCCTACTTGCCTCAGTTTTCTCATCTATAAAATGAGCTGGAGAAGGAAATGGCAAAATTCTCCACTGTCTTTGCCAAGAAAACTGCAAATGGGGTCAGAAAGAGTTAGAAACAACCAAACAACAACAAAAGAATTGATTTCCTTGCAGGAGTGAGAGTCTATCTGAGGTTATGCAACACAAATTTGTAGGGGACCTACTAGTCAGCTTGGTTTCATAACATTCTCCTTGATATTATCTATTATAATGACAAAAGTTGGCAGTCTGGAAGGAAGGAAGCAGTAGATTAAAATGCTAATAATTTTGAAGAAAACAAATGTTCATGGATAGTAAACTTGTGACTTCTTAGCTAACAGCTGAAATGTTTATTCAAAGAAATTTAGAGCTACAGGGTACAAAATAAGCTTTAGAAACCTCTTTGAAAGATAAATTAAGACTTAAAATTCCTTTACTTACTTAAATAAAACTGGAAAACTGAATTAAAGATTATTTTTTAAAAGTTACTTGATTAAAATAATTTTTAAGTAAGGTAGTATATGTCATCACAAAATAAATGATTATTGAAATAAAATTTTTGAAGAAAAATTGAGAAAATATTGTGCTTACTAAAATATATAAGCATCACATCATATTAAGTTGATAAAGGAGTGTGACATTTTGAACACTATTTAAATTGTGACCAGGTGGCTCCAGGTCCAATATCTAATTCTTTAGCTCCAAAGGCCTGAACTTCAGTGGTCTGTTTACCCTTGGGTGTGCTCATGCTACTCAAACTCAGTTGAATCTGATCTGAATCAGAAAGCTAATTTATGAATTTACAATTAGAAACAATTTCTCAGCACACAAGATACTTGTGCTGGCCTGTCAGCACATTCTCTTCCCAGTACAGAAACTTACTTGGAAAACCAAATTAAGATCAGAAGGTTGCTTGGTGAATAAAGAGCATAAGAAAAGGAAATTGGAAGTCCTTAAGAAATACTTTCAGCAAATTGTCATAATCCTCAGCTCTAAGGATATAATTGTCAAGCAAATAAAGTGCTCACATAGACCATTTGGAACAACTCTGTTCCTGTCTTCTACCTCAAGGCTTTGCCAGTTCCTCAATAATCAGTGTTTCTGTCAATGTGCACCCTTTCTCAAATGATGAAGATTTCAACAGTCTAACACAATAGCTCCCATGGCTAAAAAATTTGTCCCTCTGTGTGCAACCTTTTGATGATCCAGCATGATTGGCCTTGGTTAATGGTTAGTCCTAGAATGACAGATTTATAATCTGTGATTCAGACCATCCTGGAAGATGCTCAAGTTTGGTTCTTTGTATCTAGTTGTTTTTCATGTTGTCTACTTCTTCAGAACATAAGCTGCTTGAGGAGTTGTCTTTTGCCTTCCTCTATATTCCCAGAGCTTAGCACAGTGCCTGACACAAAGAAAGCTCTTAATAAATGTTGTTGGCTGTTTGCCTGATTGGACTTTCCAGAGTTGCACTCTGTTGAAATCACTCTACAGAATCCATATCGCCTCCTCACATCAGGTGATGAATGCGAAAGCCTGAAAAAATTTTATTTCTTCTTCTTTCATAATCTATGATTACCACTTTTCTGTTTGTATTTCTATCTTTCATAAACTGAAACTTTGTGGTTTTTAAGAATCCTGATTACATATCTAGGAAGTCATCTTAATATCTCTTTAGTCTCCAAATCACATTTTAGGGTGGATCATCATAGAAAAGTATGCTATTGTTAGGTACTACCATTCATAGTATGTAAATTGTTCATCAAAAGAGTTGTCTTTTTCTGACATTTATCCATTTCACTTTCTCCCAAATATCTACATTTATCCTGGGATCTGCCTTAATTAGGGACCTGTAGCACTCTTCCTCCCTACTACCTATGCAAATAAATTCAAATTCAAGGTAATTTTAATTTTATATCAATTTGTTTTGTAAGAGCAAAATATTGTAAGAAGAAACACTATATCCCCAAAGGGAGCCTTGATATAGAACACAGATGATTTTTCCCCATCTTCCATATTTTTTACCTTTTCTATGGGGCTCTTGGAGGGATCTGTCTGTTCTTCTTAAGCATTCATTAACCTGGTCCTGATTCAACCAGGGACATAAGATATGTAAGCCAGTAATTATGGCTTATTTGGGATGGTGAAAAAAGCACTGGACCGAGAATTAGGCAATCTCAGTTCTAATCCAAGATCTACCTCTAATTAGCTTTGTAATTTTAGATAAGACAATCCATTTTTTGGTCTTGGTGTCTTCATCTATAAAGAAAAGGATTAGACCAGACAATCTCTCAGCTTTAATATTTTGCAATCTCTTTGCCCTGAGATGGAAATTAGGGCAAGAAGGAATTACCTCCTCCCATAATATAGAAATGTACAAGACTATGTCATTCTAGACATCAACTTAGTCTGGTGAATGGTGATTCAATGTTGTTATTCTCAGGAGTTAAAAATAATTTGGCTTGGAACCAGGGAATTTATTGCAGATTCTGGGAGCCTCCTGGAAAAATCCAGGAAAACTGACAAACATAGTCAGGAAAGGATAATTTATATTTACCACTTGTTTATGTTGTACACAATATTTTAGTCTTCAGAGTATTTTTTTGCATGAGAAAATAATTCTGTGATACAGTATGCATATTATAATTTCTATTTTGGAGACAGTAAAACTTAGGCTTAGAGAGATTAAAGCTACAAGGTTATTAAGCAGTAGTGTTCATCTAGTCTTACTCCAAGAAAGACCAGGCATGTTTCCACTCTTCTCCTGAGCTATCCAGAGGACTTGGGAAACTATCTATCTATCTATCTATCTATCTATCTATCTATCTATCTATCTATCTATCTATCTATCTATCTTCCTGATTTCACTTGGATTAGTTTGATTACTTATATAATTGATAGAGGTCAATAACTAGAAAATTAAGGTACTCAGATAATATTAACTCAAACTGTAATCTTAGGTATAGTTTAAAGTTAACAGATTTTTTTCAGAGTATCTGGGAACATACATTTCCATAGTTTTGCATAATGTGCATATGAATTTACATTAATTTGCATGTTATATTTTAAAAACCTTAGCTGTAAATATGTAAAATAAAATAAATTGAATTTATTAGTGAACAAGTGTCTTCTGAGCAAATATTCAGAGCCACAAGGAGTAGAGTAGGGCTGAGAGCCAGCTTCCTTAGGCTGTGGGAAAGGATCAAAATAAGAACTTTCCACAAAAAACAAGGACCTCAGGCATCCCTTATATACTTAAGTCTGCAGCCTAATCAGAAATTCAGAACTGTGTATCTGTGCACAAATGACATGACTTCATGTTTTTTCATATTTTAAAAGTCTTTCTCTGTGCAATTCCTTGTTTTTTTTCTGACAGGTTTGAATACTTTATTTTTGTATTCTTATTTAATTAAAGGATAAAAGCACACACCTTCTTAACTTTTTTTTTAAGTCTACCGCATCAGGTACTCCCATGTGGTCTCTCAAACAAGTACTAACCAGGTCTGATTCTTCTTAGTTTCCAAGATCAGACACCTTTTTAGCTTTTTTGTGTTAAAATGCAACATTTTAATAATGGTGTTTATTTAAATAGGAAAAGATCATACTGGTGAAGTCCTTGAATTGACACATTAACATATATGGCACTAACAAGTATGGAGGAAAGTGGCTATGTTGGCTACTATTTAAATGCATATACTTCTTAGAAACACAAGTGATAATCTTGTCTTTATATGGTCTTTAAGCATATAAAATTTACATGCTCAGAATGGCATTTAAAATGTTAATGATTTTATAAATTCCAAATCAATTTTCTTCAAATCTAGCAAAATTCATATTGCTTAAACTTTGTTAAAGACTAATAAGCTTGAAGCTGAAATCTTCAATTATTTTGGGTGTCAGGGAGGAAAAAAAGTTGTTTTTGTTTTGTTTTGTTTTGTTTTTTACAACAGACAGTGGTTATTTCATGATGACATAACTTGTAAATAACAGAAAAGCTTTATAAACTTTATAAAATATGATCATTTGGAGCTATAACCAAACATGATAGTTGTGAATTGAGCCAACCATTTCACTGGCCCATCCAGAATCCCCTCTGTCTGCTACACCTCCACACTAGTTGCTTCTCTTTTCTTCCTCCCTACTGATGACCCTGCCCCAGGACAATTTAATGAATGGTATGTCCCTCCCTGCCTGGAACCTTCCTTGTCCTGATCAAGGCCAGCCTCCTTATTCATTCAGTACTATCCCGCCTCAGCACCCCACAAAAAGCGACCTGACTCTGAGAACTATGAAACTTACTGGAATCATTCCCCAGTGACTAACACATGCACAGCAGCATACCCTGCCTCACCCTCTCCATCCAAGTGATTCTCAACCAAAATGGGCCTTGGGCCCTGCTCTGCACTGCTTCATCCCTTGTCTCCAACCTACCCAATGTCCCCTCAAGGCCTGGCCACCACTCCTACACATGATCACACCTGCTCCACAGGACATAGATGTGCTTTCACTGTAAACCCTTTTCTCTATCTTCTTGCACTCACTGAGACTGGACCACTCTGGATGATCCCCCTGGGCCACCCTTCCTGGCACTCATTCCTCATAACTAGTTGGTCACCATGGCAGAGTGAGGGTACTCCTTTTGTCACTCAGGAATCGCTTATCAGAAGTTCATTCAATTCAACTTTATCATTCAATTAAGATTTTGTGCCTGTTGGGTACAGACCTCCACCTGATTTTTCTTTCCTCAATGAATTCAGTGCCTGGTTCCCAGGCTTTCTCTCCTGACCTCATTCTAGGGGACTACAAAACAATTACCAAGAGGGTCTCAAACACCCTGATTTACACCAGACTCCCTCCATTTACTTTGTGATCCAAGGACACTGGCCTCCTTCATATTCTGCACACAGGACACTCCAACTTCTGACTCTGGCTGTTCCCTCATGTCTGGAATTCTCTCCTTCCTCATCTTCTGGATTTCTTCAAGGGTCAGCTAAAATCTCACCTTCTTCAGGAAACCTTTCTCGATCCTCCTTTATGCATCCTTCCCTCATTCTTCCCGTATTTATCCTGCCTATAGAGTTGTTTGCATGTTATCTCTTCTATTAGATTAGGAGCTTTGTGAGGGCAGAGATCGTCTTTTGCCTCTGGATCCACTTAGCACAGTGACTGGCACATAGCAGGGACTTAAAAATGTTTGTTGATTCAGACATGTTTTTACAAAATTACAAAACTTCTAATAGTTAGGAGCTTCTTGCTCATATTAACTAGAAATTTCTCTTGTAGTTTTCAACTACAACCCTGGTTTTACTCTCTGAGAAAAAAGCAGAAAAAGCTAAAGCCTCTTTGATAACTTGCAGTATACTTCTCAGTATAAATATCCTAAGTAACTACAAATGATCTTGGGATGCGTAGTTTTTGTGCTATCTTCATCTTAGTCAACACCTTCTAGATATGTCCAAAAATGCCAAATGTCATTCTTCAACTTGTTGGTCACACTTCAAGAAATATATTTTTTCATTCTTTTATTAAAAAATCATTAAGTGCCTACTGTGTGCAGAACACTAGACTTGGTCAAAAGGGAAATAAAAATTTTGGATGAAATATTATCAAGTGTTTATGTAAATGCTTTCCCCCCTTGTTATTTAATATATTATTCCATTTTAATTAAGTGCTCTTTGCATTGAATCATTGTGTTATTTGAACAAGTTAAGCATAAACTACATTGGCAAAGAGCTTCTAGCTGTAGAAATGAAAAGGTACTGACCCAGTCAGTATCTCCAACCTGAGAAGGAACAAAGTGCCCTTGTCATGCAGGGATTTAAGGGGCCAAGCTATACCAGGAGTTTTAATTTTCTGAACTTTGCTACCATGCAACAGAAAGCTTTTTTTCTTGTTTATACCTGCTTTATCCTTTGATTTAATTGATTAACTTAATTCAGAGACCAGGTAAGCTTCACTCATATATAAATGAGGAAACTGAGTCCAAGAAAAAGAAGGCTTTCTTTTTACCCCCAAAGGACACATAGAGGCACTCAAGCCTAGAGTTTAGGTCTTTTGGCTCTCATTCAGAACTCTGTATAGTATACTATTAGGGTAGGCCACCCGGCAAAAATCTTTCCTGGGCCAGGAAAAGATAGATAGTTAGATGCTGATGTTGATGATGACGTTGATGTTGATGATACTGATAATATTGTTGTTGATGATGTTGTTGCTGTTGTTGATGATGTTAATGGTGATGATGATGACTGAATTTGGAGTTGGAGGTTTTCCTTCCATTTTAACCTTTATGACCCTTCCTACTATAATTATTAAAATTTTCTTGGAGACTGTCTCCAATCTTTTTCACTCTTTTATTTTGCTGGTCTTTTCCCACCTCCTCCCAAGTACTTCTTTTGTAATATATATTTACCGCCTTTTATCTCTTTTCCAATTTCTCTTAGTATTATCCTCTTTTTTACCCCTAGTTTTTAATATATTTTTGATATATCATCTTATACAGTTTGTCACTGTGCCCTTTAAGTATACTTCTAGCTACCCTGATGACAAAAACAATTTTTAAGTTACCAACATCATCTTTTCTTATAGGAATACAAATCATTTGAACTTATTGGGTCCCTTAAACTTTTTTCCCCTTTCTTAATTACATTTTGGTGATTCTCTTGAGTTCTGTGTATAAATGCTTATTGACTAGTTAAACTAGTCATTCTAGTGACCATAGAACTTCTAGCCTAGTAAGGTGAAAAGTCACAAACATACATTATGCTTATCCATAATATACAATATTATATAAAAAGTGAGGTCTGGAAGGAAAATTGTTAGTGAGTGGGAGAATAAGAGGAAATTTCAAAGAGAAGGTGGCATTTGAGTTAGGTAGATGAGAGACAGGTTGGATAAAGGTAGACAGGATTTCAAATGGGCTAAAAGAGGCAGGGAAGGCCTTCTAGGCATGAGCAAAGGCAACCACATATTCTCTACTAACTGGCAAGGCTAAAAAGACCTATTTCATGAGTCAGTTGACAGAAATGAAGGAGGGAAAGTAGAGAAAGTACCATTCTATCCAAAAGGAGATAGCTATTATAATCACAAAATAACAAATATAAATATTGACACAAAGATGGGAAAAATACAGACATATTATGCTAGGGATGGTGAATAGTCCACTTGGTTGCAGTATGAAGTCCATCGAGGGGAGTAATAAGTAAGGTCTGGAAAATAAGGTGAAGCCTAATGGTGAAGGGCTATGAATGCTAGGAAAAGCAGTGTGAATTTTGGCTACATGGTCACTATCAAGAAGCTATTGAAGGGGTACAGCAAAGTGGTTCAGTAGATAGAGAGCCAAGCCTAAAGATGGATCAAATCTGATCTCATATATTTCCTAGCTACATGATTTGGGCAAGTCACTTGGTCCCCATTGTCTAGCCCTTACCACTCTTCTGCCTTGGAATCAATACTTAGTAGTAATTCTAAGATGGAAGGTAAGAATTAAAAAAAAGAAGTCATGGAAAATGGTTATGTTCTAAAATATTTATAGCAACTCTATGTTGGCAAAGAACTAGAAATTGAGGGGATGCCCATCAATTGGAGAATGGCTAGACAAGTTATACATATGATTGTGATGGAATACAACTATACCATTATAAATAAAAAATAGGTTAATTTTGGAAAAGCATGGAGAGATCTACATAAATTATGAAAAGTGAAAAGAGCAAAACCAAGAGAACATTATATACAGCAATGGAATTATTTCCACTGAATGATTTATGTATGTCCACCTCCAGAGAAAGAACTGATGAATAGAAATAGGTAAGACAGTTTTCATATACATATATATCTTCTTGTTAAATGATGCCTTCTCTAATGGGGGGAGAGAAGAAGGGAAGTTAACTTGGTATTTAAAAGTAACAAACAAATAAATAGAAAAAAGAAGCTATATATAAAAAAAGATGATTGTTTCACACCCAAACACACTAAAGTAGAATAGAAAATACTGTCATCTTCTAAAAAAGGTTTATGTAATCCTTCTGTTCTCTTTCATGGGTAGTATTTTGTAGGACAGGCTTAGGTTAGGGCATACATGTAGAGGGATGTGATTCATGATCAACTGAGAGAACTCTGGCCTCAGGATACTGTGGATGGCACACCTAAGAAAGATCAAGAAATCTAAGAAATAAGAAGAGACGTGATAAAGAGACAAGCATGGACTTCTAAATGGCTGACAGGTCATTATCTTGGGCAGCTAGTCCTCCAACATATCCCTTATAACTCAAGAGAATACCAAGACTAGACTCTCGCTGAGGTAAAATCTCTCCTTGCTGGAGCGAAGATCTTATCTCACTCCCAGATAAAGACTTCATTTATTCTTATGTATTCATTCATCTGTTCTAATCTATATAACTTCCTAGATTTCTGTTTATAGCTTACTTGGTAAGATTTACCAACTATTCACAGCAGTATTTATATTACCAGTATTTGATGGGAGAGAGCTAAGCTAGTGATAAAATAAACTAAGTATTAGCCTGCCCTTGGGACTAATCAGGGAAAGTGGCATTAAACCTGAGTTCTAAGGTAGCATAACTCTAGCCTACCAATATTTGAAGTATGTAGATAGACATAATTCTTGTCCAATACAACTATTGGAAAGAGAAGGAAAAAAGAAAGCTCCAAAACACAGACTTCTTCCTATTCTCTACAAAAACTGAATTCAGTCTCCCTTGGAGATGGTTTGGGCCAGGTCCCAGATTAGATGTTTATCCATGCCACACTCAAGCAAGCCTTATTTGTATTAGGAATATTTCATCGTAATAGGAAACATGACTTCTGATCCAGAAAGACCTTTTCATTTCCATATCTGTAGTCTCTTCCTGATCAGAAATAGGCATGTCAACCATTATCTATTTTCCACAGATATGAAAAGGGTACATCAATCATAGTACTTGCTATGGATTCTTGTTCCAAGAAGAATATGCATGGCATCACTGCTCATCTCTCTGGATAGGATTTTTTAAAAATCTTCCTTTCTATCCTATAGGATGTTTTCTTCTTTTGGAAAGAGAAGAAAGACATGTAGGGAATACTTTTACTCTAAAGTAAAAGGGCTAAGTGTAGAAAGATCTGGGTATGCTTGCTTTAATGGGTACTGTTCCTCCAATGGCCTCTCCTCCCTACTACTCCCTTAGGAGGGCATCACGGTCCAGAAAGAAGGAAGGTAGACTTTGATTTGCTGAGAGGTACTGTCCTAATACTTTCACATCACTATCAATGAAAATTTTCATCCCAGTAGGAGGAAAAGCAAGTGGAAATAGTGCCTGTGAAAAACACTCCTTGAAGAGAGACACACTCTATTTAACAAAAACAAAACAATTTTCCAGCAAGGGAGTGAACAAGATGGGTTGCTAGTGCCATTAATGCTAAAAACATCCAACAACTCTGATTTCCCCCAATGTGGAGCCCCTCCTTGTATGTGCTCTGCAGCCAGTGTTTCATTCTTTGTATAACTATCACAATGGAGTGAATCAGGAAGAATGTTTCAAGGCTTACAGAGAAGGCCTAGGACTAATTTCATAGCCTCCTGAGAAATATCAGCTCTAACTGATTCATTCATAGGTTTCATAGAATTTGGAGCTAGAAGGAGTATTAGAAATAATTTAGTCTAACCTCTTATTTAAAATGAGAAAAGTGAGGCCCAAAGAGATGAGGTGACTGTTACTGACATGTGCAGGAAGTAGCTGAGTCAGGCTTAAGCACAGACCTTCTGGCTTCTCAACAAAATTTCTTTCCACTGCCTCTCTATTCATTAAATAATTTACTAATCGCCTGCTATGTAGACTACAACTTGGGAGTTGCTATTAATTTCATCAAGTAAATTTTTCCAAAGCTTAAAATCCTTACTATAGAGTCCTCTGGAACCTAAGACCTTGAATACAACCCACTAACCATATCTATGCTTTAATGAGCAACAGAGACATTTCTGTAGGGCATTAAGTCTGGAAAGTAACGTTTTTACCCATTATCTCATTTATCTTCACAACAATCTTGTGAGGTAGGTTCAGTATAAGGATTATTATACCTATTTTATATATGAGGAAACTGAGGAGAAAGGCTTAGTGATTTGCCTGTGGTCAAAAAAGCTGGTATCAGGGAAGAGATTTAAACTTAGGTTTGCTCTAGATCTGTGTTAGCGAAAATGTGCCATGCATACCCCAGAGGGCCAGAGGGGGCTATTCCCCTCCCCCTGTCCACTGTGTCTAGGGACAACATTCACATGCCCCTCCCCTCCACCCAGCAGACCAATGGGAGCGGGAGCACTTCCTCTCTCCATTCTCTGGGGCAAAGCAGGGGGCTCACAGGTGGCTTGAAGGTGCAGTTTTGGAACAAGATCTCTAAAAGGTTTGCTAATGCTGCTCTAAACCCTTCATCTAGGGACAGTGTACTATACCATACTGATTTTCCAAAACAGGAACTAAGATCATTTAGAACTCCAGAATATTAATAAAAACAGTATTAAAAGAAGCACGTAGAATATAAACAAAGAAAGTTGGGAAAGATGCTGTCATTTACCTGCACTAACATCTTCTCTTGGAGAGCCATCTGAATGTCTTGAATGTGTCTCTGTTTCTACATTTCTTTGCATAGTTATTTGATTTTCAAACCTGTTGGGTCCTATGTAAAAGGCTGTAAATATCTGTTGAATATCAAGTCCCACTACAAAGAAGAAAAAAGATCATTTTATAATATTTTAATTTGAAATTATTTATTTTAATTTCAATATTGCTGGAGGAACTAAAGAATCAAATAAATCAAATACCTGAAATGATAACAATTCAATATTATAGGTAAAATTGTACATATTTAAAAATAAGGAAATCCAAATAATATTGTCACAGCAACTAGAATTTGATTATCTCAGCTCATAAAATACTGGATATAGCTTCATATGTAGGCTATAAATTTTATTGTCACTTTGGTTAGTCTTGCCTAATCCATTTATTGCAGAAAGTTATCTTTAAAATTCTAATGTATCATGTAAATATACTATTTTTACCATAATATCATATTTATTGCTTTTATGTCAACATAAAAATACTATTTTTGCTTTGTCAAACTTGAAATTCATTATATCTTTATCATTCCAATTAACTTACCATATTCAGAACTAATTAGATTAATGCTAAGGTCTTCAGATTGAAGAGCTCTTTTAACATCAATTTTTTTAGTCCAATTTCCAGTTTTTAGTAAAACAGAATCCCTGAAATACACATTAACATATTTTTAAGATGATACAACCATTGAATGAAATACAAATTAATGACCCAGAGGCTAAAATGTTTCTAAGTGAAGTCACCTCCAATGCAAAAATGCTTATTTTATGATTCTCATAACTAGCTCTCTTCTTTTCTGGGGGTGGAGGAAGTGTGACACTGGTATGTCTTCTACTATCACTTCCTTACTTCCACCTGACACTATTGGCATCACATATTAAATTAGCTCACGAATGAAGTCTTGTAGCCTGTCAGTTAGTCAGCTGGAAATATGTGGCTATGCAATATTTCACGTAGATAAAAGAGACTTTAGTGGGCATTAGGAAAGAGTCCATTTGAGTAGAAGTAGGTCTTTCATAAATATTAACATCTGTGAGAACAGTAATCACATTTATCTTCTTATTTTAAAAACTGATGAGACCAATTATGTCTACATAGTGTCATAATTGGTAAAAAAATAAAAGGTGAAAAATTCAGTCTAGCAACATCAAGCAAAACATGTTGCTTTGTCTACAGGATACTAAGCACTTCAAGCCTAAAACGAAACTGACCAGTTGTATTATCCTCTCAAAGCCAGCCATAATGGAATTTTGAGATAATATTCAGAAATGAATACTAACATGTCTTCAATTAGAGCACTGGTACATTTTTTCCAAGTCATTGACACACAGAGAGAGGTGAGCTTATAAGTCAGTGTGAAATCTTTCAGAGTCTTGTACCTGGCTCACATTTTGATGGTGTTTTCCTGTGTGGTAAAGCCTAAGGAATTACCTTGTCAAAGTCACTTCTTTTCTTTACTTTTAAGGGTAATTCCATGAAAAACTTATGGGTAAATGACCGAGATAAAAATGGCATGCTGGACTAGCACGGATTAGTAGTGGGGGATGCCAATACACCCAGACACATTTTGTCTAATTTTTATACAATGGCTATGGCTAGATGCCAGATTTTAGTGTGGCAAACACAGGATAAATTCTGAATTGAGTGAGGAGGACTTTGTGCTAACATTAGTAATTAGCAACGCCTGGATGGCCTTATATAGTACAAAACGATGAATGACAAGAAGTCTTGCTCTAATAGCTGCTGAGGGCAAGGTGTAAGGGTGAAAAAGGGGTTTTTTGGGTTCAATATATTAAAGATGGTCGCTAGAGGATTGAACTATTATCAATTCTCAGTTAAGAATAATCTCAAATCAAAATTGACTTTTATGGAAATTTATTTACTTGAGAAGAGAGAGAGGAAGTACAGAGATAAGAATCTATCCCACTGATTAGTCCAGGTAGATCTTTTTTTTTGTTTGTTTGTTTTTTGTTTTTTAAACCCTTGTACTTCGGTGTATTGTCTTATAGATGGAAGATTGGTAAGGGTGGGCAATGGGGGTCAAGTGACTTGCCCAGGTAGATCTTAACCCTCAGCCAAGAGTTAAAGTGCCTGAGGCCCGGAGGTGAATGGAGCAAACTCCACTCAGAGTCTATAAAAGGAAGTTTCTTAATAGAAGTTCAGGAAGATTCAGTCTTTAAACTCACCATGTGGAACAGTCTCTGTCACTAACCAGCAAAGCTCCTGAGGTCCCCTTCACCAAACCAGAAGCAGCCTCACTCACTCAACTCCCTCTTTTAAAAGGGTCACGTAGGCATCACTTCCAGAGCCTTCCCCTAGCCTGCGTGTCCAATCACAATAGATGCTTTCTCATAGAAAGTGTAGGGAGAGGTCAGTTAATTCTGATTCGTTACTCACTCTAGCACACATGGGTTAGGACCTCCCAGAATTGGAAGGTGCTCTCACCTTTGGTGATTAAATCTAAAGATGGGCAGTGTAGACTTTATCTAATTATCACAAAGGGGAAGAGCATCCTTTCACTGTTGCAGACCACAGTAATGGCCTTTCATTTTTCATTCAGCTGAAAACTACATAACTGTTGTCTCTGATAATCAGAAACAAGAGTAAATTTATATCACACTTTGAAATCCCCTTTAGAAGTTAAACTGAGAAATTCATCTGTAGGATGCGAGAGAATGCAATTTAATAAAATGATTTTTTATTTCCCATTCTTTCTGTTGTGTGTTATCTTTAAAAAACATATTTTCATAAAAGCATACAATCCAATATTTCATACGTACATAAGTTTATGTTTAAAAACTACTTGGTTATCTGCATCTCCTATTATCAAGGTCACATAGTGAGAATCTGGTGCTGTTCTTTTAGTCTGAAGTTGCTCAAAGTTTCTTAGGAAGACAGTCACTAAGAGTTCAGCTCCGGTGTTACTATACCTTGAAATCTTAAAAAAAAATACAATTATGAAAGTGTTAAAAGCGAAACAATTCTCATACCTGGCTTCAGGGCTACGCTAAGGAAAACTGCCTCACTGAGTCCTTGGCTGGATTTTGGGCATCCCCTGACCCACCCTGTTACATGATAATATGAGCTGTTTGTTCTGGCTGTTTTTTTTTTTAAAGAAATAGATAATATAAAAGACTTATGAAAAAAGAGAAACATACCTGCTCAACTTCAAGTTCATATTTTGGTAGATGTTTAACTGTTTCTTTAATTTGGTTTCCAAAAGGGGGATGTCTATTTAAAATCTGAAAACAGAAATATCATTACATTTGATTAAAATACTGAAAATCTTATAAGTAGAATGCTGTTCACAGTCACAAGTTTTATAGCATTTAGCACTTATACAATTAGAAATTTTCAACATCTTTTGTGGAAATTACCCTAGAGAGGGACAGTATTTTTAAAAGAAATAATAAAAATATGAAACATTTTGGATGGTATCCAGAATAAATGAATATTAAATACCAATTCAAGTTCTCTAGCATTAATATCTTCTATTTTCTTAAAGGAAGTCAGGCCTGCATTTGCCATAGCATTTGACAATGTTACACCTGGGGAAAATGAAACAGAATATACTGTTTAAATCAACTATTTCCAATAAAATCCATTCTAACAACATTTAATAAGTATAAGAATAAAAAATGAGACAAAGCTAATTTTAATTCTGAAAAAATTTCAGGTGGGTAATTAAATTCTTTGCAAGATAATAATCAAAAGTTTAATTATTTTTTCATGGCTTTTTTTAACAGTAAAAATATTTGGTTTAATTTTTCAGTAAGGAAGAGAGAGTATTTTTATTTTTATTTGAAATATTTTTTTAATTTCAAGTATTTTCTCCTAGTTACACATTTCATGTTCTTTTCCTCTCCCCAAGTCTCCCCAAACCCTCTCTTAGCCAATGCATAATTCCACTGGGTTTTACATGCATCATTGATCAAGACCTAATTCCATATTATTGATAGTTGGAGCAGAGTTATCGTTTAGTGTCTACATCCCCAATAATAAAGAGAGAGTATTTTAATCATGAGTAGAGTAAGTATTAGGAGGCAATGAATCAGTGCTTATGTGTGAGAAAATGCAACATTACTTTTAGTCTTAAGTGGCAATATCCTGAGGTTAAAAGATGGTAGTATTGCTCCACCAAAGGGTCTTGAATGTATCAGTGACTCTGTCTCCTGTGACTTTTTCTGCATATTTTCCTCTTTGTGCATCTGTTTTTGTCTCTGTATATTTCTCTATTTTTAGCCCTGCCTTTGGTTGTCTTTTTACATGTCTTATTCTACATATGTCTTCATGTAGTGTCTCTTTCTGTAAATCTGCTTTTGTCTCCTCCCACTTTTGATTTATCCTCTTCCCTCTCTCACTAAGCCCTCTATCTCTCTTATGTAACTGAGCAAAATATATTTTATTTATAGTATTTACTAAATATTATGTTGTCTGTTTTAAAAGCAAACCAAACATTTCAAATTTATTTCTAAAAACAGTTTTTGTTTTTTTCTAAAAACATTTTTAATGAAGTTCCTTTTTATTTCTGTTGCCTTTATTTGAATCTCCCTCCCACTCCTCTGGTTCAATGACCTTTAATAAATATAAGCCTACAACCTAGGAGGCTGAGATTCATGTCCTGGCTCACAGGGCTAATAAATGGGATCCAAACTCAAAACTTCTGACTACAAGAAGTAGCAATATCCTATTAGTAATTAGAATGCTGAGACAGACAACATGATATGAAGTAGTTGGATATGGCCTACAGCTTTGTGCTTTACCACTAGGGTTAAAACAAAATATACATTGCCAAACATAGTATCAAATAACTACTTCTTCAATAATTAAGCACAGGGAGCAGCTGAGTAGCTCAGTGGATTGAGAGCCAGGCCTAGAGATGGGAGGTCTTAGGTTCAAATCGAGCCTCAGACATTTCCCAGCTGTGTGACCCTGGGCAAGTCACTTGACCCCCATTGCCCACCCTTACCACTCTTCTGCCTTGGCGCCAATACACAGTATTGACTCCAAGACGCAAGGTAAGGGTTTAAAAAAATAATTAAGCACAAAATCTAGTCTTGGTTTGACAAAAATAAAAAAGCAAAACAATTTTATTAAGTCTTTATAGATTTTTCCAAATAACTTCTAAAAATTAGGTTAATCATAAGGAAATTAAGATATTTCATTAAACCTAGTTAACATATGTGGTTTTGGAAATCTGCATTTTTGGAGAACAATAATTTGAAATGAATTGTTGATAGTCATTTACAAATTTATTTTATTTTTATTTTTTTTTAAACCCTTGTACTTCGGTGTATTGTCTCATAGGTGGAAGATTGGTAAGGGTGGGCAATGGGGGTCAAGTGACTTGCCCAGGGTCACACAGCTGGGAAATGGCTGAGGCTGGGTTTGAACCTAGGACCTCCTGCCTCTAGGCCTGACTCTCACTCCACTGAGCTACCCAGCTGCCCCCCTACAAATTTATTTTTTAATTTCATACTTGCCTATTTTTTCTAGCTGTTTGGATACATGCAGAGAATTTTCCCAAAGCTTAGCCCGAAAGCATTTAGCTAAAATTAAACTGTTTAATAGGACCGCAAACTTCTTTTCTTTCATTGCCAGATACTCTGACAACCCTAAAAGAAGAGAATATTTTCATGTTATAATGATATTATTCTAGCTTAGTGGGAAGTACAGAGAAGTCATATTAAACTTTATCGTACATTTTGTTATTCTTGTGCCACTTCTGAAAATTTTAGCTGTGTCTTGTGTCAAAGAGAAGTCCTGAATAGGGAGGCATCCAAGTTGAGCCTGAATAAGACTAAAATGAGGGAAGGAAGAAAAGATTAATTACATATAAAGGCATACATTTGCCACTGCTGATTAGCCCCTTCTTGAAATTCTCATTTCTCTCCATCCCTTAGCCACTCTTAAATACAGATGTATCCTAAGGTTTGTTCTATTTTTTTCTCTAATTTCTCCTCTCAGAAACCTTCTTTCCTCTCATGAGTTCATTGCTTATGAAGAAGAAGCTATAACCCTGTTGTAGTAGGAAGGGCCCTGGGCCTGGGGGCAAGACACAGGTGAGTTTGCATCTGAACTCTGACACTTATTGGCTCCCAAAGCACAGACACATCTCCAAACCCTGTTTTTTGAATCTGTAAAGTACTGTACATGCCCTTCATGGTTATTAGGAGATATAACAAAGACAAGACAGATAATGTACTTAATGAACTTAAAACACTAGGAAAATATTAGCTATTCCAATTTTTTTCTGTCTTCTTTTCCTGATGCAGAGGCTGTTCCAAACCTCCTTGTCACCCTCCCATAACGCCTCGGCTATCTGCTCTCTCAATTGAGGCTTGCCTTGTAAGTCATCCAAAAAAATGAGGCCATTTGCCAGAAGCTTTCTCTTTTCCCTTCCTCCTCAGTTCACATTTCTCTGACATCATCCCCTACTGTCTCTTCCTTCATTCACCTCCCAGATGAAGAGGTGAATTTTCTACTTACCAAGGCCAGCACCTTTGCACCTTTGCTCCATCCTATCCCCTTCTAAGTTCTCTAGAAAAGTGCTACCACTATTGTTCTCATTTTCTCTCTCTGTCTTAATCTCTCATCTCATTTCTTACTGTCTTCTGGTTCCCTCCCAGGGAACACACCAACCCTTTTCTTAAAACCCCCCCAACTTAATCCTGCCATCCTTACTAGCTATCATTCTATCTTGCATTTCTTCTTAGGTAAATTCTTGGAAAGTCTCCAATTCTTCTCATTTTACTTTCTTCTAAATCCACTGTAATCTGGTTTTCAATCTCATCATTCTACTGGAATTGCTTTTTCCAAAAATCCCAACGGCCCTTCTTGACCTCTTTGCAGAATCTGGCACTACTGACTGCCTTTTCCTACTGAGTACCCCTATTTGGGTATTTGTGACACTGATCCTTCTTGGTTCCCTTCTTAAGGGATTGCTCTTTCTCAGGCCTCCTTTGCTCTCCTATGACACTCACTCACTCTTAAATCTTAAGGCTCTCTCCTAGGCTCTTTTCTTTCTCCGTGCTATCTCCTAAACTTCCCCTGGAGCCAATTAGATTTATATTCAGTCCTTCTCTGTCTCCTGAATTCCAATGTCATATCACCAACTGCTTATTAGACATTTTGACCAGGGCTTCCTGTAGGCATTGCATACTCGACATATTTAAAACACAGTTATTTGTTACCCAAAACCTATCTCTCTTCTGAACTCCTGTAGGAGGCCTCTTTCTAGGCCACAATTGCTACTTCTGTCCCCTGACATGACTCTATTCTACAGGTATCTCATATTATACGAATATATATATATGTATATGTATATATATATATCATCTCTCATTAAAATGTAAGCTTTTTGAGGGCAAGACTTTTTTCTCTGTAACACCTAGCACTTATATAGGACTTGGCACAATGGAAGATGATTAATAAATACTCAATAATTGATTATTACATATCTCACAAAATAATGTTTGCTGTCTTTCACATATGATAAAACCCACTCTCCCACTTTCTTTGCCTCACCAAGTAGTGCCATTGAAAAGTAACTGCTTTCTTCTGGCTTCATTTATAGCAAGAATATCATTGATAGGATTCAGCTCCTCCAGCAGTATGTCTAGTTGTTCTTTACTGGACAAGGAGTTTATATATAGAGTATCAAGAGTCAAATTAAAATTTGAATGATTCTTGGCACCTTCTGTCTCCTTTCCTGATACTGCCATTGTCACTATAGAGTGGAAAGGGTTCACACAGGACTGAGAACCATTTTGTACGTATCTTTGTTTCATGATTGCTATGGACAAAAAAATTCTTCAGAATAACCAGACTGCTGGTGATGAGCTTTTCCATTCTTAGCAAGGCTGGTTCTAAGAAAACACACTTGATAGGTTGCTGGGGTGACGCTGGAAGCCTTTTCAGCATGGCATAACCTCGCATCACATATTCTGTCCTAGCTTTTGAGAACTCAAAGTCATCTCCATATCACAATGAGGCATCACTGGAGGACTTTGTGGGGGATCTCTGCGTTTCCTGACTCAGCACAGGAAATGTAACATATAGAAAATCTGTTGCCCAGGAGGTTTTGGGTGGGGGGTGTGCCAAATCCTTCTCATATGGGAATCAACTTGTGCCTAAAATGAAATTCGCCATCATCTTCCCTAAACAACCAAGCACACCTCCCTCCTCTTTGGTTTTTCTATTTCCTATTCCTTTCAGTGGTATTGCAGAGAAATGAAAAAACGATGTTATCTGATCAATTTAAGATGTATGCCATATAACTGGTTATAAGAAATCAGAGGTTGCCTGGTGACTAAATTTGCTTGTCAGTTTCCAAAAAGCTTGGAGATTGATAAACAAATTATCTTCTTGTTTAAACTAGAACAGCTAAGGCTTGCCCAGACCTGTCAAGTTCCTTAAGAGGCTAGACTTAAAAGCTCCCCTGATTGGACTAAAAGCATCAGGAGGACAAAGAAGAAAAAAGGAACAGCCATATTTTATAATTTTGTTTATTTCTAGCATTGCAGCTGTGACAACAACCAGAAACAATTTTTGTGATCTTCCAGATTGAGGGAGGCCAGTCCAATTGGAAAACAAGTACTAATTAGCTGAAAATAAAACTCAGCTGTGATTCCCTAAGAGTTTGGCTTCAGGGCAAATCTCCAAACCCTAAAGCAAGTGCTATGCTGAGGCAGGAAAATACAGGGCTGAGATATGTCCACAACACAACATAAAGAAATAAATGATTATAAGTTACTAGTGAGCCTCCCAGGAAGAATCAGTTTGAAAATAGGCACTGTTGGAGATAAAAATAATAACAATAATAACAATAATTATTGAAATTTCTTGTAGAATTGCAGTTTGTTGCATAGTTCTGAAACCAATTTAATAATTGCATTTGATAAGCACTGATTACAAGGTTTTATTCTTTGCCAATAAAGAACCTGACTGAAAAACAGGTTGCTGCTTTGAATTACTTTATAAACAGCTTTTCAAGGCAGCCAATAAAGCTCAGCAATCATCGACCTGAAGATGCATGAGTTCCATCTAGTGGTGCAAAGGTGCACTGCACATACACGACAGTAACTCAGGAGTCATAGTGGGATGTGCCAAATACAGGCAATATGGGTAAATATCACACTGAAAGTGAAATGAGTATTTCTCATGTGGCAGCAATATGGAGACATGATGGAAATGGAAAATTTGGCACGGACTCATGAAATTAATCTAGAAAGTAAGGAATTAATTTTCTCTGGATTTTTTTTAATTTGGAAAAAATAACAGGAAATGAAAAATTCCTTAAATTATTAATAAAAGCTCTATTAATGAAGAAATGTCCAATGACCCACTTTCTTGTCAGAAACTTTGTTATTTGAGTTGAGAGTGAAACAGATGGCTTAGTAATGTATTTCAAAACATGATTATCGACCTGGGATATGGACTATATCATACAGACAGACTTTGAGTTACATCCTGTAGGGGATATTCCCATGACAGGTACATTTTACAGCTTCAAACTGACAGTATTATTTTTCTTCCCGGGTAACTGAGCAGTTTGGGTCCTGAAATAGCGGTTCTTTAATCAGCCCAGAACTAGTTCACCTATAGAGACCTTTGGCAAAAACATTGCACTGTCCCTCATCCCTATCCATCACAACCAAAACTAGTGAGGCTAGAACTTCTCCCAAGACCATCTAGGTCCAGAATAACTACATAAATAAAATATACTTTGTTTCAAGATTATTAATTAATTATATCTCAAAGTATAGTTGAATCAGGAATTTTAGAAAAGTTAACAACATGGTGGATGCCTCTATGAAGAAGAAAATAGAATTAGGCATAGGTTATATAACAGTAGTTCCCAAACTTTTTTGGCCTACTGCCCCCTTTCCAGAAAAAATATTACTTAGCCTCCTAGAAATTAATTTTTTAAATTTTAATAGCAATTAATAGGAAAGATAAATGCACCTGTGGCCATCACCGCTCCCCTAGATCGCTGCACCAGGGGGCAGTGGCGCCCACTTTGGGAATCACTGTTATATAAGACCTCTGGACTCTCAGGAAGAAAAAAAAATGAATCATAGGCTATGTTGACTGAAAAGAAAAGAAAAGACTGCCCTCCCCCCAAAAATCACTGATCCAGAATCATGTATATTGAGTTCTTCAGGGAAAAAATGGGAGGGGCTATAATAAACAATAAAGGAAGAGAAGCTGAGCTAAAGGAGAACCAGAAATGTGATCAGAAGTTGCATCTTGAAAACCTGAAACTCAAATCCAGAAGGTAAGTTCTAGTTTGAAGAGTAATTGGTGTAAGATTGTCAATACAAAGATAGCATGATAAGGACATGATACAACAGATATAGCAACTACTCTAAGAGTTAGCCACAAAAACTATCATTAAGAAGGACACAGGAAAAGGTTCTTGACTTAAGGAAGTAGGAAGAACAAAGAGAATTTTATAGTGACCCTCAGAAACTGTTCTACCTTTAAAAAAACAGATGAAATATAGCTAAATGTAGCATCTGTAGCACTTAGAGACTTTTTACACCTGATAGCCAGTACTCACCTCCACTATTTCATGTGAGAACATAGGGTACTTCCAGAAGAATGTCAGAAAGCTTTGCTACAGGGTATAAAATATTAAAAGGTAAGAAAGTGAATACCTCAGAAGCATAGCTCAGATTTTTATCACTGTTCCCACCTGAAGAAAGGGATTGTAGAAGAGAAAGGAAGATTAGGGGTGTGTACTATGGTTTAAAGATGGTATCTAAAAGCAAGATTTGGATTGCTGAAACATGGTTAAAATAGAGGATTTTTTTTGCTTTTGGCCACAGAAATGACTAGGGAAGTATATACCTTATTTAAAAGAAACAAAAGAGTTTAATAGAACAGAGAAATATCATTGTATGTTTAAAAGGCTATATTCACAGGAGGAAATCCTGGAACTGGAGGAGCAAACCATTCTATAGAGCATTTGGATAAGAATTAATAGAGAAAGAATGAAATAACAGAGTACTATGCTATATACAGAGTACTATACTAAAGACCACCTAGGCAGAAAGAAGAAATAGATGAGTTCAGGAAACAGATTCCCAGTCTATCATAGAAGAATACTATATTAGTTATGGAGGGTTTCAACTATTCAGACATTTTCCAGAGCTCACTCTGCAAAGAATAGAAAGGCTAGTAATTACTTTTTTCATTTAAATTTTTAAAATTTGTTTGATACCTTAAAATACCCAAGTAGTTCCCTCCTCTCATCCCCCCATTAGAGAAGGCATCATTTAACAAAAAGATATATGTATAGTTGAAAGTATATCTTGCTTATTTCTATTCATGTTTTTTTCTCTGGAGGGGTGCATATAACAAGTCATTCGTCAAAGAATATTTCTGTTGCTGTATATATTGTCCTCTTGGTTCTGGTCATTTTACTCTTCTTAATTTCATGTGGGTCTTTCCATGTTTTTAAAAAGTCAGCCTATTTGTCATTTTTCACAGCACATGTAGTATTCCATCACAATCATGTGCCACAACAGGCTAGAAGTTTCTGACATGCCTTAATCAAGTTTCCTTCTTCAAAAAGTAGAAGATATTTCAACTGATCTAATCCTAACCAATGAGGAGAATCATAGTTTACAGTTTTGAGATGGAAGGGACCTTAGACGTCATCTAGTAGAACCCCTGCATTTTACAGACAAGAGAGTACCAAAGGTCAGAGAAATTTAGCAAATTGTCCACAGTCACAAAAAGAATAAAACACAGAGCTAGGATGTGAACTGAGATATTCTAACTTCAGATTCAGTACTCTTTTCCCTAATGTACAATACTCCCTTCAAATGGTTGCTGTAGTTAAGATGTCAGTGACTTCCATTTTAGAGTTTGTTATAGATTACAGGAAAGCCAGGCATAATCTGACAAGTGTCCAAGATTTTTAGAAAATAGATTTTGGACAATTCAGAGATTTCAGAGAATTCATTTGATTGCATGAGGTAAAATTCTCTAGAAATCAGCCCCAGAAAGATAACTAGAGCATCCCTATCTCCATATTGGCTTTTTAATGGAAAGATTTTTTTTGCTTGTTTATTTTTTCAGTCTACTTCCTGACTTCAGACTTTATGTTAGAGCCAGGCTCTGTATACTTCTGGAGGGAAAGTCCTGTTGCTGCTTTCTTGGATACTGAGTGCTGACTTCTTATAGGTCTTTGGGCGTCAGCTTCCTAATGGAGCTCCCTATGTCAAGGCTCTCCCAACTTCAACCCATTTGCCACAGCTGCCAAAGAGATCTGCCTCAGATCTGAACAAGTTATTCTCCTACTAAATAAACTCCAATAGCTTTGTATTGCCCTTGGAACAAACATAAATTCCTCCCATTGTCTTTAAAAGTCCTTCATACTCTGGCCCATGCCTAACTCTCCAGATTGACTGGCTATCCATTCCCTTCCCGTGCTCTCTGGTCCAAACTGAAGTGGCCTCTTCGCTACCCAGGATACAGGACATACCATCTCCTGTTTCTACAACTAGGCACAGAAGGTTATTCAGGCCTGGAAGGTACTTCCTCCTTTCCTCTATCTTGCAAAATTCCACCTCCCAGGTGAAGTCTTTCAATGATCCCCCAGCTTTCCATAGCTTTCATTTCCAAGCTACTTCATATTTGTTTTGTATTTATTCTACACTTCCACATGCATATGCTGTCTCACCAAGAAGAAAGTAAACTCCTGGAAGCCAGAGGCAGTTTTATAGTGGTGATCACTAATGGAAGTCAGAGAAAAAGGGCACAGCCACAAAAACCATAAGAAAGTGGGTCACATTGGAGACATCTTTGACCCAGTCTCTTTAAACCACTCTTCAACCAACCAAGTATACAACTAATTAGGAAGTTCTGTTTATTCTTCTTTTGTAATGTTTCTTAACTATATTTATTTATTAATAATAATGTAGGTAAATTTTCTTAAGAATTTTTTTCATCATGCTACTCCTTCCTTGGCTTAAAAAGTCCAAATGGCCTAGCCAAACAGCTATATTAGTTTAAAGTGTGAAATCAACTGATTTCTTGCCATTTAATTTTACCTACACAAAAACTAAAGTAGGAAGTAACAGATCAGATGACACTTTTTGGTTTGCCAAGTACTTTCCTCACAATACTTGTGATGTAGATTAAACAAATATAATTATCCCTGTTTTATGGATAAAAAAAACAAAGTAAAACTCAAAGAGATTAAGGGATTCACCTCCGGGGAAAGAGAGCAAGTTTTTATTTACTACGTTATCTTATTTGCTCATGGTTACTAAATTCTGAGAGGCAGGTGCTATTATCTGTTTTACAGTTGAAGAAACTGAGGAGACAGAGGTTAAGTGATTTGTCTAAGGATCAGACAGTTGGTAAATGTCTAAAGCTAGATTTGATGTTAAGTCTTCCTAATCCAGGCAGCAAGCTCAATCTTCTGGGCACTACCCAGTTACCTCACCTCAGGTCTCACAGATATTACACATCAGGGCTGACACTTAAACTTCTATCTTTTGCTCTTTTCATAGTAACACCTTACTTCTTTTTTAGTGGGTGCCTCTTCTACTCATACTCTATACACATGTTCTTCATTTTCAAGAAATGATATTATTATTATGATAGAAAACAGGTTCAAATGAAGAAATAAGCCCCCCCACCCAGACCACCCAAATATAAATCAGAAACTATCATTATTCTGAAGAGTATGAAAGGGCATCATTACCAATTTACTTTCATTTCTCTTGTTTTTATTCTTCCTTCCATTGGAAACCTGCACATAAACACAAATGGCAATGCATTACTAATGTTCACATTAATTAAATAAGATATTTGTTGAACATATTTAGTCTCTGTACCTGATAGTTATCCTGTTTTGGTCTTTATTTAAAGTGTTCAGTGTTTTCTTTTCATTTATTCTTAACTGCACATCTAGAAATTCTTTACAGCCAGCTATCATTGTGACCTATAAAATCCCAATATTAAAAAACAATCAATATCAGTGTTTAATTCTACTGTTATTTTGCTTCATATAGCTTTGGGACATCTTTACTTTATCAAAGTTTCTCTAACACAGTTACAGACTCACTGCTTCTTTTGGTTTCTTTAAGGCTTTTTAGATCTCTGATCATCGCCTGTAATTAGCCAAATAATATATTGGATGACAGTCTGCCAAGTGCTTTCTCTCATTCTCTCCATGCATGACTAGCAAGACTCTCTCTGCAATTCCCTTCCTAGCCTCTGAGGACTCCTTCACACATGTTGATAACAACTGAAGTTTAAGTTTGACAAAGTTTTTGGTCATCTCATGTGAGTGCCCAAGACCTTCTTGACCAGCCCAAATCCTTTATGTTTAAGTATCGGTTTTGCTCACTCTGAACCAGAAGCTTCAACTGGGCTAGGAGTCAGCTACTAGTTTCCCCACCACTTTACTTTCCCCAACCAAACACTGAGGCCAGGGAGAGTTTTAATTTTCTTCCTTCCTTGGACCCTGTGACTTTCCCAAAACCCCTTGGAGAGATCTGAGGTGAAACTCAAGTATTCCGATTCCAAGTTCAGTATAACTTTTCCACTTTAACATGCCTCTAACCTGCAACTAAAATTTCTCATTTAATTATGATCACTGATGCTTTTGGACTGATTAGAGATAGTTAAATTTCTATACAAATCAGTTTCCTATTTGTCCAGTAAAGCAATGATGAAGTATTAGTATAGTTGCTGAAACATGCAAATAATTTTGCTAGTGAAGACACAGCATAAATTATTTAAAAGGGAAAGCAAGCTTTTGCTGCAACTTATTTTGTACAAAATCATTTCTTCAGCTGTAGCTAGAAGATACTCTTGGACTTTATTAGAAAATAATTTTTTCCTAGAAAGCGATTTATACAGAAGTAATCTTTAGTTGTGTGTCTGATTATTTTGCTTATGGTTTTCTTTTCTTTTTATTATGAAATGCATTTGTATTAAAATGGCAATTCTCCACCTTTTCTCCATTAAATTATGCTTCCTGCTATCTGATGACACATTAGTTCTATTTGTGAAAGTTCTTTCTATAATGAAGAAAAAAGACTTAGGAGTTGTTTAGAATGATAGTGGGGACAACCCTTAAAAAATATTCTCATCCATAATAAGTCAGGACAAAACAGCAAAGGGACCAAGCAGGACTGCAAATACAGGCCTTGTATTGCTCTTATTATTGTTTCTAACTTCTTTCCTGCTATTTCTAGCATGCTGTCCCCCATTACCTTCTATTCTTTGACAAACTCCACTATTGCAAGCTAGCCACTGCCAGCCCTCTTCTAATTCTAACTATGATTTTCAGGCAAGGGGAGGGTATTTGCAGTGAGTGAACAATCCAATTCCTTTCTGTTAGTGAGAAGTCTTGAAAAAAAGAAATACCACTGCAAATAAAGGATATTCAAAGGAGAAATATGCTCATTCATTCCACCATAAGGATGGAGGATGGCATACTTAAGTAAATCTCTTTTGGAAGAAAAAAATACTTTTTTGTAGAAAAAGATTACAATCAATGCTCATAAAATGCTTCGTTTCTTTGCTAAGAAGTGAAGTGAACAAAGCAAACAAAAGACAATATTGTGTGTAACTATGTCTTAAGTAGATTTGTATCATATTTATACGCTTGTTTTATTGTTAAAATGAAATTACCAATTCTGATAAGGTTTCTGTTCCATTAATTGTACAAAATTTCTTCACTGTCTCAAATGTAATATAATACCATGCCATTAATCTTCCTGCCTCTGTAAGAAAAGATGGAAAAACGAAGGATTTTGTGAAGCACATAGAATAATGTGTCTTTTAAACAATTCAATAGCATTTAACACTTACCATGGGCCTAGCAGAGTAGGCTAGGACACAAAGGAAATAGAACACTACCTTTCTCCCAAGGTTCCCATGCCTTCTATATCACCACCCAGTTCCTTCCTTACTCATTAGAATTAAAGTCAGATAGTAGTCCTACATCCTTTACTATTCTGTGAAGCAAATTACTGGGGGGGAGACTCTGATCATGGGGACAGAATGGAAACTCTAGTGCCCCCTGTAGTCAGCCAGAAAAGCCAGCAATTGAGATAAGGGATCACAAGGCAGGAGGCAAGAGGGATATTCCCTAGACTGCCTCCCTTGGGCGGCCCAGGCAAAAGAGTAAGGCCACACTTGGTTCACAAGGTGTAACATGTGAGAGTCAGTGGGCAAAGAGAAAGTTTGATAAACTGAGGCAAGACTGGATATTCTGTCTCATGACTTCTGAATTGACACTGGGGAGGCCCACATTGCTGCTGTAGAACAGTAAGCTAAATGGAAAAGCTAGAAAAGTAATATCTCTTTCTCTCTATGGGGGACCCACAGTCATCTGGGTGTGAGAGAGATATAATATTAACAAACCCTCAAGCTTGGTGAAGAAGAGCAAATATTTAGGAGGAGGTTCTGTCCCCAGGATGAGGCATGTTGTTTATTAGTGCTATGGGGTTTGGGAAAGGAGGGAATTTAGCACTTGCCAGGGAAGGGACCTGGATCTGCCATTTATTTTCTGGTGTAGGGAGAGCCCAGGGAGGACACTTGGGTATGCATCAGAAGCAGGCTTGGAACCCTTTCTGGGATTCCAAGGAGAGTCTTTCTGGCTTTCTATCAGCTAGACCACACAACCTTGACAGTGTGGCTTGATAACAACCTAGTGATAGGCACATTAATTACTAATTATTAACACTGCTACAAATGTGGCGGGAGTAGCAATAAGGTGCAGGTAAGATGGATGGGGAGGAATGAAGAGGAGAAAAGCTCAAAAAGAAAGCTTCAAAACATTTTGCTGAAGTCCCAGTTTTAGAGTTCCAGAAAATCAGTGTGATCTTTGCACTTTACATATAGGAGGTATTTCTAGGGAGTATCTTAAAGCATTGTTAGTTTGCCTTGAGCCCCAGGATGTATGAAGGGCTGAGGTGACTTTTTGAGGCAGTCACCAATTTATATACACTATCAGGGCTACCCAGTGTCTCTACCAGAGATATAAGATTGAGAGAAAAGTCTCTGTGCGTAGGCATCATAAAGAGTAAAAAAAATTTTGTTTTTTTAAATAGTATTGAAGAAATAATGAAGAAAGTTTAAAAAAATTATAGGTAGAAGGGAACAAGCATTTATCAATGAGCTAGAGAAGGAAATGGCAAAGCACTCTAGCATCTTTGCCAAGAAAATCCCAAATGAGCTTACAAAGAATTGGACATGACTGAACCACAATACATACCAGGCACTGTGCTAAGCATTTTATAAATATTATCTCATTTGATGCTATTATTATTCCCATTTTACAACTAAAAAAATTGAGGTAGACCTCAAGTGGCTTGCCCAGGTCCCAGAGCCAGTATGGATCTAAGATCATATCAGAATCAAATTTCTCTCTCCATTGTATCTCCTTTTTTTAACATCATCTCTCAGTGTACTGGAGGTCAAAGGCCACTGAGTAAATTCAGGCATAGATAAACCCTCAGAGAAAGGAAGTTAAAGAACCAAGGAACCAATGAGATGGGAAACTGATTCCATAGGCACTACCCTCCCTGGGCGGTCCAGGCAAATTAATAAACTATGGTTGTTTCCTGAGATGAGAGCTAGTGGGTGGAGAAAAGCTTCTAAGGGGAGACCCAGGAGGAAGTAAGGGTCTTCTGGCTGGAGTGTGGAGAGCTGAGGGAACCCTTGTTGGAGTTTAGCCACAGGCCCATCATGGCAGCCAATAGATTAGAAAGCTAAGTATCTCTCTACCTTTCTCCTATCTTTCCCTCTCTTTACTACTACTACTATTTTGATTTAATAAAGTTATTAAGCTGCTATCGGCCTCATAATTTTAATTATTATAATCAGATGGTGAACTCTCATCCTGACTTGAGGCCTATCTCTATGCCTAAATCTAAAGGTGGAGGAAAATCAAACCCAATAATGAAGCTGGCAAAAGGAAGAGTGTCCCAGTTTGAAAGAAAAGAAGAAGAAATTATAGCTTTATCACACATCTGGAGCTCTTCTTTCCAATAGGGGAGGAGGTATAAATTAGGGATTAGGTATAAATCACACCCATAAACTGCTTCATATGTCTGAGACTTTCACAGAATCCACTAACTGATCCCCTTCTACTGATTCACAAAGGAATCAATGATATAATCAACAGACACTTGAAATATGTTCTGGATAATGTTCTGAGCCAAAGACTGAAGGACCTGAAGATTATGACTTTGGAAATAAGGAAGTCATGGGGAATTAGTCATTGACCAGCTAATTGCTTGAATGACATTTCAACAAGATCTTGTTTTCATAATTTAAGATAACTCAAGAATGGACAAAAGTAAAGGAAGGAATTCATCTCACAAAGATGAAAAAAGTGCTTCTCAAAAAGAAACTGATTAACTCAATCTTAGTCAGGTGGGTTTTAAATCAAAATTTAAGGAGGAGGAGAAATATTTCTGAATAAAACTAAAATAGGATAGTATGGAGAATAACAAATGAAAGAGAGAAGGAAGTCACCTATTAGAAAAGAAACTCAGCAATTCTCAGGTAAAAATAACAGGTAAGCAGATCAGGAACATTATTTATGGCACCAGATGATTACAAGCTATAAGGAGCTGGGTGAACTTGAAATTTTATTTCAAGGTAAATATAATTATATATGAAAGCAGGACCAACCATGATTCCAGAGAGCCAAAGATGAAGCATGCTAACCACCTCCTGAAAAAGATGATAGACTCAAAGTGCAGAACTGGATATATACTTTTGGCCATGATTAATGCAAAAATTTGTTTTGTTTGACTGTTGTTAGAAACAAATTTCTCTCTCTCCGGTGTCTCCTTTTTTAACATCATCTCTCAGTGACGTGGAGGTCAAATATCACTGAGTAAATTCAGGTATGGATGAGCCTCAGAAGATGTTAAAGAACCAAGGAACCAACAAGACAGGAAACTGATTCCACAGGCACTGCCCTCCCTGGGCAGCCTAGGCAAATTAAGAAACTATGATTGGTTCCTGAGATGTGACATGTGAGAGTTAGTTGGCAGAGAAAATAGCTTATAAACTGAGACCCAACAGGAAGTCAAGGTCTTTGGCATATATGTGGAGAAGCAGAGAGGACTCTTGCTGGTTTGTAGCTAGAGGCCCATTATGGCATCTGCAGATTATAAAGCAAGTACTGCTCTACTTCTCTCCTACTCTTCCCTTTCTTTACTATTACTACTACTTTTGACTTAATAAAGTTATTAAGCTACAAACAGCTTCATAATTTTAAATATTACACTATGCATATTTGTTTTTTAAAAAGAGATTTTGTTTTCCATTTTTTCCCTCAGTGGGAGAGTTAGGAAGGGAAAGAAATTAAATGCTTGCTAACTAAATAAAAAAATTTTATGTTAAAAAATATATTATCTCATAGTCACCAAGACTTGGTAGGATGAGACTCCTGATTAGATGATAGAAAGGTAAACAAAGAACATTTAATAATGTTACTAGTGGATATTTACATAAGAATTTATGTTTACAAGGTGCTTAAATGCATTTAGTCCTCACAAGAGAAAGTGAGTGGGAGTATCCTAGCTTAAAAAAGTGTGCCAGAAAGAAGATGAGATGAGAGGCTTTTGAAGGGTGAACTCTCCCCTTACTACATCAAATAATACAAGTAAAAAAATTCCAAAATATAGAAAACTCAGCAACGACAAGATGACAGTAGGTGAAAGAACACACTATAATATACTTCATAAAGAAAAGATAACTGAAAACCAACTTATTTTGCTTCTGTTTTTCCTCCAAGGGCAAAAAAATGACTCAAGAGGAGTTGATCTCAAGTAAGGTGATAGTACGAGAATACTTAGCTTCCCTCAATGAATATAAATTACTTCTCTGAAAATTGTATGATTTTAAAATATAGCTATTCAAGACAAAATGTGTTTTCTAGGTTAAATGAGATATCAACTTATTCAAGAAAACGTGACTTTTATTTGCCTTTACGTTATCTGAAGTTACTTGGAACTTGGAAAAGTTAAATAAAAGTTGGTATTCTGCTGTTTGATTTCTAATCAAATCACAAATGAAATTCTGTATTTGGTTATAGAAGAGGTAATTATTTGTTGCTATCTTTTATGATCCTTTGAATGTGTATTTTGTTTTACCCCTACCAATAGAGCACAGAGCTCCTGGCTGTGCCTGATTGACTACAATAAATCAAGACCCCATTTATTAGCAGATGGGACCCTGGGCAAATTATTTCATCTCTTGTACCTTTACTTTCTAATTATGTCTTTCCTACAAAAGAATTGTGAACAAAATGCTTTGCAAAGCATAAAATATGATATAGATAAATAATGTATTATTATCTTCTTAGGATCATTGTATACAAAAGATTGTACCTAGGTGGCTTCTATGTATCAGTAATTCATTTTCCCTATGTCTCAGAATAACAATAATGATAACAGCCATTGAAATAATGTTGTTGTTTTTTCAAGGTTAGCAAAAAATTTCACATACATTGAACTACATGCTTGAATACTGAAAGAACTGGTGGATGTGACTTCTGAGTTGCTGTCAATGATATCTGAAATATTAAAGAGTAGAGGAGCTGCACTCCAGGACCAGAAAAAGATACAAGCGTTCAGAATAAAAACATGATCATCTTTCTGTATTTGGGAGAGTGTCTAGAGTTGCAATGAAGATGGGGAAGGGCCTGAAGTTCATGATGTCTGAATATTAGCTGAAGTAACTGGGCATGTTTAGTTTGGAGATGGCTTGGAGCAGGTGAGGGAAGGATAGCTGTATTCAAGTACCTGGAGGGCTGGCTGTTATTCAGAAGAATAATTAGACTTGTTCTTTGTGTGCCAAGAAGACAGAACCAGAAGCAGAAGGAAAAAAGGAAAAGTGGTCAATTTAAGCTTGATATCAGGAAAAACTTCCTAAGAAGAGGAATGAGTTAACCAGAAGGAGAAGCCCCTTCCTGTAAGAGTGACTTCTTTTAAGCTAAAGCTGGACCACCAAAGGGAAGATGGACTATAATATCCCAGAGTAAAGGACATTAACTGGTACACAAAATCAGTGCATATCTAATAAAGGGGAAAATACTGAATCAATCCTTCAGAAAAAAACTAAGGGTGAGCACAGTATTCAACATACCAAGAACAAACAGAAGAAAGTTAAACATTTTCAAATTAAAAGAAAACTTTTCCCCCCATATGGCCAGGGCAAGATAAATGCACAAATGTGAACTGTGGGAATATTTCTGCTTGTGGCTTAATTTTCTTTAAAAAAAATAATTCTGAGGATGAGTGGTGACAGTGAGAAGGCATAGAAAAAAACAAAAGACTAAAGGTCTAATAAGCAAAAAGCATAGTGGGAAAAATCAGGAGAAGAGATAGAAGCAGCATTATGAAAGGAAAAATGCCATGCCCTTCTTAGCAAATCAATTTTACAGGTAGAAATAGAATATTGAGGGATGTCTCAGCGTGGTGGGAAGTCATCCCAAGAAATTACTGGTTCAGACTCAGGAAGAGAGAGGTTGAGAGAGACTTTTAATTTCTCTCATGTATTCAGGGTAGGAAGGAAGAGTAAGGATAGAACGCTATGAAGTGGTGGGGAGGGTCACAGAGAGAAGAGTTGGAGTTGGATAAAACCAGAAGGGAATGATTAGATAGCAACATGCAATGTGCCAAAAAGGAGTGAGGGAGGTGAAGAATGGGTATGGTATTGCAATTCCCCTAGGGGAGGGGGCATGTGAGGACACTTCTAAAGATCAGTTTCTATAAAACAAGCTTGTATTACAAGGGAGTAAAACCCTTCTAGGGGGAAGGAAGTGGCTGGGTACCTGGAAGGCTCACGTACAGTTGAACTGCAAGTCAAGGAAGATGACAGGACATCAGAGGGATAAGCAATGACCCAGGACTAGGCCCTCTAAAACAGTTATGCAGCATTTCCTCTGCATCTTGGTGCCTCCAATGAGTTATTCTTGGGAGGAGATCACAGAGACTCGTAAGAAAAGGAGTGAATAAAACATGACATTTCTTAGAAGGGGCATTAACAAGTTAGTGTGGCTGTAACAGAAAGCTGGATGGGGAGCAGGTGGGAGTAGACAGTGCACCCTGTCTGCCTAGGAAAAGTGAAAGGTAAACACAGAACGAAAGATTCAGAGAGAAAGAGAAAAGAATCAGCAAGAATGACAAAAGAAGCGCAAACTCAAGGGACAGGAGTGGGTTGAGTATCAGGAAAGACAGGAGTGGGTTGAGTATCAGGAAAGACAGGAAGCTGAGAGAACAGGCTCAGAATAGCTGAGGCAAAAACAAAGCAGAGAACAGGCATGAATGAAAAGACAAAAAAGAATAACTTCAGAGCCAAAGAAGCTGTTTTATAAACCAAAATTGACTGACCAATGGCATAACTTCTGTCAGTACAGCTCCCGTTGCCTCTGCATTTTACCATCTTGGAAAGTCAGCTAAGGCACTCATGGGAGAAGTGACTTGTCCAGTGTCCTAGAGTCAGCCTGGGTCACAGGCAGCACTTGAACCAGGTTCTCCTAGCTCTGAGGCTAAGTCTCTGTCCCTTGTGCCATGCTATTTCTCATGAAACAGGCAGCAGCAGATATAAAAATGTCAGCTATCATACACTCATCATTCACAGACCAGAACACAAAATTAGTCAGTAATAAAGAGAAGCAATGATTCCGATTTTTATAAAAGGGGGCTAAGTAGTAATGTCCTAAATGATGATCAAAGAATAAACCATGACTAATGTTAAGGATTATCAAGAATAACAAGTTGGGGCAGAGCTTGAGTCCCAGAATAGGTGCCCAGGCTGGAGTGTAGGAACATAGAAGCCTGAAGACCCTTAGTAAGCAATAAATGTAAATGTATGGTGATATCCCTTATCTTTCTCTCTCTTCATGCTCATCAATGTACAAACTACTGTTTTTATCCTCAGACTTATGATCATATAGACCTTCCTTTTTTGGTTTGTATGCAAGGCAAATGGCTTTAGTTATTTTTTAAAAAGCATTTTGCTGTGTTCCACAGTCAGTGAA
Organism: Gracilinanus agilis; assembly: GCF_016433145.1. Taxonomy (NCBI): domain Eukaryota; kingdom Metazoa; phylum Chordata; class Mammalia; order Didelphimorphia; family Didelphidae; genus Gracilinanus; species Gracilinanus agilis. The sequence goes on along the minus strand of NC_058133.1, from coordinate 37,267,655 downwards.
GGCCCAGAGTCACTTCCATACCATGAGGATGTATCAAGAGTCAGACTCTAGGGGAAGATAAATTTTGTTAGAGATAAATGTGTTCACCAACTCCCCAAGTATAAAATGAGGGAAGTATGGCTAAACAATGGCAAACTCAGCCTGATTCAAAATTATGACAAGGCAGCTAGGCTGTCTGAAGAAAAAGAATGTCCTATATGAACAAAGTAATAGTCTCACTGCATTCTGTACTTGTCTGACCCTATCTGAAGTATTGCATTCTGTATTTACATGGTTTAATATTTATAATGTTTACATTTTAAGGACATCCATAAACTAAGGTTTATTTAGAGGATGGTGACCTAGATGGTGAGGAAACTAGAGACCATGCCATATGAGAATCAGCTGAAGGGAAAAGGAGCATTAAGTCTGAAGAAGGGAAGACTTAGAACATGTTATCTGCTTTCAAAAGCACTATCATATGGAAAAAGAACTAGACTTTTTCAGCATTCCTGGTCAAAGAGAAAAAAAGATTAATGGGTAGAAGTTGCAAACAGTAAGCAACAGTAAGTAAATATGGAAAAAAATTTGTTAGATTATAGCTGTTCAAGAGGGGAACAAGTTGCCATGAAGATAATGGATTTAAGTAAAGGTTAAATAAACTGCTTCTCAGAAATGTTGTAGAGGGATTGCTGTACAGATATAGGTTGAAAGAAAATCATCTCTAAAGTTCCTTTCGACTCAGACTGCTAATAGGGAAGAGTAGGGCTGGTACAATCAAAGGCTTTGGTAATTCTAATTCACACGAAAATATCTGGCAAAGAGAAAGGCATAATAGGGAATTTTAAAACTATCAGTCTCTGCCATTCAACTGATGGTTTTAATCAGTTTGCAAAAAGACATTAGCAACCCTTCACTTGAGTCTGTCCTATGCATAGAATCTACACAACACTGCTTCTGAGGATAACAGCATGTTGTGAACTGAGATCATAATATTAATTGAAATTAGCTTAATAAATTTCTAGTTTCTTCTTAAGATTAGCATTTATTTAAAATTTACATTAATGGATATAATGTCCCAACGAAGATTCTAAGTCATATACCAAATATATACATATATTTATCCATTTTTATAAATATATCAAGGCATAAAATTGACAGAGTACATAACAATAAAGTAAATAAATACTACCAGTTGATTTGAAATTAATATCTTCATCCATCTTTATCAAGTCAACAGAAGATAAATCATTCAAATTCTTCAAACACAATTCTGTTTAGATAATGAAAATACATATTAACCTTAATTGGAGTAAGAATCAAAACAAACTTTTAACAATAAGTTAAAAATTACACCGAGATTTTAATATCACATACAATGAAGTTGTGATACTATGATATTTTGAGTGAAAAGTCATTTGAATACCAAGAAAAATTTTATTTATTAATACTATTACTACCCTAATAATAATATATAACACTTATGTAGCTCTTTAAAATTTACAATGGGTTTTTTATATATTCTATCATTTGATCTTCACAGCCCCGGGAGTTGTATTATTATTGTCCCAATTTAACACATGGGGAAACTGAAGCTGACAAAGGTTAAGTGATAGCTCAGAGTCACACATTAAATAAGTGTCTGAGGTAGGATTTAAACCCAGATCTCTCTGACTCCAATTCCAGTGCTCCAGCCACCATGCCTCTTATTTATTTCCATCTGAAAAATGAAAGGATTAGACTAGATGATCTCTCAGATACCTTGCAGCTATGAAATCCTTTGATTCTACAAAATTCAGGTAAAAATTAAGTTATGTACCAAATATGTATTTGTCAAATGTGATGAATAAACTGATATAAGACTGACAGAATACACAATAGAAATATTACATACTTAACTGCAATTTAGTTGCCATGGTAATGACAACTTTGAATTCCACGATCAGCATTTCACTAGCATGGTTTTGCATTTTGCAAACATCTATATTATAAATGAATTTTTACTATAATCTTATTAATAGGAGTCTTCTATTTGCTTAACCTGACCAGATCTAAGGGGCTTTAATGATAATTTGTTTACTTTATTTTTTTAATCACATAAGTTTTTGCTTGAGTCTGTGTGCAGGATCCAGATGTTTTTGAAAGGAATAAATTATCACTGATGGGCAGAGATGGATTCACATGGAAAATGTTTCACACAAACATGTTTTAAACTATTGCATTCTGCCTTAGCAAGGGAGATTTCTAGTGTCATGTTATAACATTCACATTTATCTCAGGACATATAAATACGAAGTAAATAATAATAGAGAGAGAACAAATCTTCATTGTGCACAAAAAGAAAATGACTGAAACATTAATAAGGAAGACTACATTCATTCATGATAGCAAATAACTAAAGGAAAAAAACTTAATCCCAAGTACTGCTACTGACCTGAATCAAAGGAACAATATAGCAAGAATCTATTTTAATATACTTATAAAAAGATAAATCTTATTGCTAAATGATGTCCAAAATTTTAAAAACATCTACCTTCATTTCAAAAATCAAAAATCATATCAAAATCTGACTGTGTCTGAGTGGTATGTGAAAAGAGGCTCAAGGATAGGAGAAGCAGCCCTGAGCTAAGTATTTTTTTTTAAACCCTTGTACTTCGGTGTATTGTCTCATAGGTGGAAGAGTGGTAAGGGTGGGCAATGGGGGTCAAGTGACTTGCCCAGGGTCACACAGCTGGGAAGTGGCTGAGGCCAGGTTTGAACCCAGGACCTCCTGTCTCTAGGCCTGACTCTCACTCCACTGAGCTACCCAGCTGCCCCCTAAGTATTTTTTTTAAAACCCTTAACTTCTGTGTATTGGCTCATAGGTGGAAGAGTGGTAAGGGTGAGCAATGGGGGTCAAGGGACTTGCCCAGGGTCACACAGCTGGGAAGTGTCTGAGGCTGGATTTGAACCTAGGACCTCCTGTCTCTAGGCCTGACTCTCAATCCACTGAGGTACCCAGCTGTCCCCCTAAGCTGAGTATTAAGAGAATCTGGATTTTAATCCCAATTGTTACTCATGTTATTTTTCTCGGGGTGTGTCCTCACCTATAAAGTGAAGGGGTTGGGTTAAAGGATCCCAAGGTTCTCTAACACTAGGATGAGAGCTTTAAATGCTTTCACTTGTTGGTTTGTTAACCAAATGCCTTATAAGTCATCCCTATATGACTCCTCAGATCAAAGCTCTCTTCCTTGGCCATCATTCCCCTAAACTCTGTTGTTTTTTCTGTATTTGTATCTCCAGCATTTGCACAATGCCTGGAACAACAGTAAACCTTTAATAAATATTCATTCATTTAATATCCAAACCCTATCCTTGCTCTATTTTCCTTTCCCACAATTCTGAATTTAACAAAGTTCTATGAATTGGCAATGAAATTCAAAGCACACTGCAAAAGCACTGAAAAAGAATTTTAAAATGAAGTAAGTCCTTTTCATATTTCACTAAGCTCAAAACTATTATTAATTCACTGAAGTTCACTCATTTGACAGTTATTAGGAGCCTATTCTGTTTGTTAGGTGCTAAGGATACAAAGATAAAAAATGACACAGTCACTGCTCTTAAAGAATTTACATTTTGTCTGATAGGAACATATAGACAAGGAGACTGTGATGAAGAAGCCAGCTAGATCCTCCTACTCAAGGCACCAGGGCAGGAGTCAGCAACGTATGGCTCTCAAGCCATATCTGGCTCTTTTGAGGGCCAGACACGGCTCTTTCTGTAGGAGCCATAAAGTCCATTTTTTTTCAGGCGCTGTTACACTGTGAGCACTGCACGGCTCTTACGAAATTACATTTTAAAAAATGTGGCGTTTATGGCTCTCACGGCCAAAAAAGTTGCCGACCCCTGCACAGGGGTGAAGGCAGGGCATTCCTCAGAAGTAACTAGATTTTCTCATGTTTGGACTGCCTCATCTACAGAATTATAGCACATGTTGTAGTAACTATTTTTAATATGGAAAAATCTATTAAAACAAGACATTGCACAAGTTGAAACAGGCCCCAGGTAAATTGTGACCATATAACAACTATGTGGAGAAAAAGCCTGAAACACACAGTCTATGAGGCAAGAGTTAAGCCTATGTCTCTCAACACAACATTTTAAAATTTACTTTCCACATATAGAAGCTTTATGTACTTGACAATTTTGTTTTTTTATTCCTAATACTGCTTTTTTCATTTGCCATATATAAATATATATATATATGCTGTATATAAATTGGGAAGGGATGGAAGATAAATTAAAATTGCCTACTTATTCTTAATAGCTCAAAACAATTTTACACATTGGCTAAAAAACAAAGAAGTATAAAGAATTTCTAACCCTACAAAGCTTTAATAATTCTCTTGATATTACTATCAATCCTTAATAAATACTTATTAGTTGATAACTTATTAGTTGAATTTCTAACCCTACAAAGCTTTAATAATTCTCTTGATATTACTATCAATCCTTAATAAATACTTATTAGTTGATATGACATATATTCATGTTTTGAGCTTATAGGAAACAGCAATTATAAGTAAAATGGCATTGTATTTGCAACAAAAATTAAATTATAAAAAACATGCTGGCCATCTTTGCTGGCAGATTTTTAAAGATGATAAGTTTTAAATAAAGCACTTTAAGAATTAAAATTACATATAGACTATTCAGAAAAGGCAGATGAACAAAACTTTATATACAAATAGATGAATTATTTTTCAGGATTTATGGTCAGCATTAAAGTAATTTAAAGAGAAAATAATGACTTTTCAGAAATTCATGGTATAAACCATGTACTGCTCTAATGAATAAAGGGTCAGCTTAGAGTCCAGCTTCTAACAAATATTTGTAGATCACTCTGGGAAAGCCATTTAAGCTTTCTGTGCCTCAGGCAGCGCTCTAAAACCATAAAGTTAACAGAACAAGTTACCTAACTGTACCTACCCATTGTTTCAAGGAAGTTTCCTCACTGGGAATGTTACACACTGGTGAAATCCCATCAAACACCAAACAAACTCTGCAGTCTAGGCAAGATGACCCAGTGCATAAAGACTTGCAGAATGTACTTTCATTTAAAAAGACAAAATTATGAGGTGGAGTGGGATGCAACTAGGTGGTTCACTGGACGGAAAGCTAGGCCTAGAGATGGGAGGTCCTACTTCCTAGCTGTGTGACCTTATGCAACTCCAAGGCTCTTTCTGCCTTGGAACCAATACATAGTAGTGATTCTAAGACTGAAGGTAAGGATTGAGAGAGAGAGAGAGAGAGAGAGAGAGAGAGAGAACATATTACATAGAACAGTCTCCTGACTTTCAAACTTTGTTGTCGTTTCCTAGTAGTTTCAGTCATGTCTGACTCTTCATGAACTCATCTGGGGTTTTCTTGGCAGAGATTCATTTCCTGTTCCAGCTCAGTTTACAAATGAGGAAAGTGAGGCAAACAAAGTTAAGTGATTTGTCCAGGATCATACAGTCTGGGGCCAGAATTGAACTGGGGAAGATGAATGTTCCTGACTCCAGGCTCAATGCTCTATCCACTGTGCCACCTAGCTGCCCTCAAATTAGCTCCAAACTAACCTTGTAATTTTGATTCAATTCCATTTTTGTCCAATCCAGATGCAAAACCTGTGAGTTGTAAAAGGAAGAGTAAAAAAGATAAAATATTTTTATGTAATATTTTATGAGTTAAGTTTACAATTCAGTAATCTATAGAAAAACTAGGTTTATTTAATATGACTAAGGATATGTACAATCTTATTGAATTTAACCAAGGTTAAAGTTTAAAGAAAAATAACAACTATAAAATCCCTTTAATGTGACATAACTTTCTTCCAGCATTTGATCAGAGAATTTAGAGTTGGAAGCAACCTAAGCAAGATAAGCAAACTAAAGTCAACCAGGCAGAAAGTGCCAGAGTCAAGATAAGAACCCAGTCTTCTGATTCTAAAACCAAGGCTATAGCCACTATCCCCACTCTTCTTGATGATCTTTTTCTTGAAATAATTTGTAGCCCTTATTAAAATATAAACCATATCTATTTCTTTCTCAAACTTCAAAAAGATATTCAATACTCTAATTTATATAATTAGAAATATTACTAGCTGGTTTTTCGACACCATAAAACAATAGTTCTACTGGATACTCTGCTAACATCTTTGGATAGCTTATCAGTGCAGAAGGAACTCGGGGTTGTTTAAAGAAAACACATGCTCTGGTCAATCCTCATTCCTCAACCCTATTGGAAGGGTATATTGGGAGAGTCTCAAGTACAGGCCCACTGATTATGTGCCTGTTGTCCTGGGACCCTCTTAGTTTGGAAAGGCTTATCATCAGCCTATGAATTTTTCAGCCACAGTGACTTTCAAAGACTATTTAACAAGTCAGAAGGGTTGCAATCTGCCCTAGTGTAAGGAATGGCCATACTAATGCGATCATGGTTCCTTGAAGCATTGAGTACCTGATAATGTACCAGTAGATTCTTCTCCATTGCCAACTCAGAGATAATCTGGGTTCCTGAAAGTTTGGAGCAGAAGAAAGGGTCTCTCCAATAGAGAGGCTTTATATACAGGCCCAGCAACAGATAATGTTTCTATAGCTTGGCTCTTTTTTTAATAATGGCTTTCAGATAGTCCAATAATGGTTACATTATGTCTCTTTCCAGGTTAGTTGTTTTTCCAGCGAGATACTTCACATTTTCTTCTATGTTTTCATTCTTTTGACTCTGTTTTATTGTTTGTTGATGTCATATGGAGTTCTTTTTTTTTTATTGGTTCTTTTTATTTTCCATCCCATTTCTTGACTTTGAACAAATTGAGTGCTGCTTACCTGGTGGTGGGGAGGTGCCATTCCAGGCTTCAGGAATTTCATATTATTGTTTTTAAAGATATTTCTAGGGAGTCTTCAAGTTTTCAGTCATCCCAAGGTGGTATGATTCAGGAAGAGGTGTGGTCATTGCAGGCTGGTCTTTACCTAGGAAGGGCTCATCCTTCCCCATAGCTACCACCCTCTTGGCCCTGGAACTGTGACTAGATCCCTGCACTCCTGCAGTCACAAGTACTGGTGCTTTCCTCCATATTGGAACTGTGCCCAGGGTCCCTTCTCCCTTATAACTGATCACAAGTGTTACTCTCTACCCTAGATCTGTGACTCACATTTGCATATGAGCAATAGAACTGTCAATCAGTGTCAGCTGTACCAGATGCCAGCACAGGATTCCTTATAATTTCTTTCTGACCAATTTTCCAACTCCCTTACCATCAATGGGCTGAGAGCACCTGAAGCTGCTAATGCTGCTGCTCTGGTCTGGGCCAATGCCCAAGCAAGTGTCGCTGACCTCATAAATTTTCTCAGGCAGGAAAGATAGCTCACTCTGACCTTTTATTGGCTCCACTACTCCAAAATTTGATCTGAGAAGTTTTAAACTTGTTCAGAGGGGAATTTTGAGAAAGTTCAGTTAGATTGCTGCCCCTCTTCCACCACCCTGGTTCTCCCTGATGATGGGGTGGCTTTTTGATCACAAAATCTCATGAAACAGACAAAATCCAAGATGGTCTTTTCCCTAATTTGTCTGCACAGTAAGCATACTCTAGTGCTAATGCTGTGACATCTTGTATTCTCCATGAAATGCTCATTAGTTTCATTTTTGGAACTCTATGTTGTCTCTTATTGTTTGGACAATTACAGCTATTTGTGTAACTATGTTATTTCTATCCTTTATCCTTTAAGTACCCTGAAGGAAGAGTCAAGTGCTTATCCTTTGAAGGAAAGAGTCCCTACTCCATCATAACAACCCCTTTTATCTTTTTTTTCTTTTAAATCTTTACCTTCTGTCTTAGAAACAATATTGTATATTTGGTTCCAAGGCAGAAGAATGGTAAGGGCTAGGCAGTGGGGGTTAAGTGACTTGCCCAGAGTCACACAGCTAGGAAGTGTCTGAGGCCAAATTTAAACCCAGAATGTCCCATCTCTGGACCTGGCTCTCAATCCACTAAGCCACCTAGCTGCCCCAGCCCATGTGATTTTCAGCATGCCACTTCTCTCTGGGGCTTAGCCTCTAATGTCCCCATAGTCCCAGATTTATGATCTCTGGTCTTACGATTTATGTCACATCTAGCACACCACCCTAAAACAGTAGGTGCTCAATAATGCTGTGAAGAACAAATGAGTATATATGGCAAACTACTGTTCTTTTTATTTAGAAAACTGGCCTTCTTATTTTCAAATCCCAAATTTCTTATTTTCTAAGAATATTCCAGTCTATAATATCTACTATCACATTAACATAGGTCAGGTTTCTAATTGATATTTAGCAAACAAGCATTTTCATTTTATCCCATTTACAATATAAAATAATAACACAGAAGTCACTAAATATAAAATAAAACCAATGTTAATAGAAAACATGCTCTGATGCAAATATGATAAGTATATGCTTTGATATCCTATATAAACTGAAAACTAGTGATCATAAAATTAGAACTCTGTGGTAATGTTGAAATCAAAGAAAAAACATGAGAATGTTAATTTTAATAATTAATAACATTAAAGTTAAATTTTTTTCCTTAAAAAGTCTATTCTTTACTTTTTATATTATCAAACATGATTTTAATGGCAAGAATAAGGAAAATTAGGTAATGAAAATTTCTGTCAATTTGGATTGCCATCTTCCCAAATATTTACAATGTATAAATAATATAAAAATCTATTCTCTATAGTAGAATTACACATACTAACTTGAAACTTTATTATATTTAATTCATAATAACAAACCATAATGAGCTGGATTTTTCAAGGCTCTGATGTAAAGCAAGGTTGATCGTATCCATTCCAAAGCTACATTGACATCTGTGATGGTATGCAATACTATTTCTGCATTTAAATGTTCAATTAGGTGCCTGTGCAAACTAAGTAAAAAATAAAAACTCTCCATTAACAACATAAGTTATAGTGAAAAACTTCTATTTTTAAAGTTAACAATTACAACATATTCATTCAATGGTAATTCATGATAAAAGACCAAAATTAATTATTAAGAGTGAAGAGTCTGTTCAACTTTAACAATTAGGAGATTCTGCTACCCTGTATGGACTAGAGGGCATATTGTAATAAGGGAAAAATCCAAGGTAATAATAAATAAAAATAAACAAAAAAATTCCTTCAGATTTGCATCAGATCTTTTGCTATTAAGTCACAAATAATGCATAATTTAAAAAACTCTTATAGATATGTAAAGAAATTACAGAAATAAAGTCTTTTTTCTCTTTTAGTATCTATGTCTATATCATATGAGAAGCAACTGAAGAACAGGAAAAATACTCTTCAATAGAATTACTGACGTGTACTCACTATCAATTTCCAGGAGAAAACATGGATTTTCTATTAAGATGTTTATTATTAAATTAAATTAAATTAAATAGGGAATTGTCAAATTCCTCAAAGAATTGCCAAAAACTTCTTAAGTCTTTCTATAATGTAGAATAAACTTAGGAAATTCTCAAAAACCAGACAAATTTCCTTTCTGAAGCCAAGTTACAATAGAGCATATAAAAAGAAAGAAAAGGACTTTCAGTATGACTATCTTTTTTGAAAGTCTGTTTGTCTCCAACATACCTGCTCTCTATGGTATCAGTGCCAGTTAGCATCTGCTCATACTTCTCCCTTGTACTCAGCCTAGTCATGATAACTGCAGTGGCTGTAGTGTCAAACTACAAGAAATCCAAAAATGCAGCAGAAAATCCTCATATTAACCCTCTAGAATAAGGCAGCCCCGTTCCAAAAACAATTTGATGTCACTTTCAGGCAGTCCTGCATCCTGGATAAGTGGCCAAGAACTCCTAGCAAATGTTTTTTATGCAGGGTCTGTTATTTGAAACCCTTGTACCTTAGTACAAGGGCTATGGGTTCTCTCTATCGAAGTTGGCAATGATTAAATAACATGTGTGTGCAAAAAACCACATATACCTTGAGAGCTTCAGTGTGCTTGTTCACCTCAAATGCTAAGCTTGAAGAAAATGCTGCTTCAGAGCAGCAGACTAAATGTTGCAATAATTGTCTGTAAAACAAAGTCTTTTAAAAAAAGTCTATAATTCTCTAAGGTCTATTTTTATTTTCCACTCTATGTGGGAACCTCTTATTGTTGCCACTATCCTTCAATTTAGATAAAGGAGTAGGGAAGAGAGAACCTAGAGTTCTTGTATATTTTTTAAGGAAAAAGAAGGTAAATTTGGGGGCAACTAGGTTGAAAGGTCTTTAAAAAAATTTGCAGTAAAAAAGCAGAACTATTAAATTCACCCTTTTCAGGACACAATGCAATAAAAACTGTAATATAATAAGGGATATGGGAACAAAAAGTAAATGACGGCTAACTTAATTTTAAAGAATGAGGTTAAAAAACAAATAATAAAATAATAATTTCATTAAAGAGAATGATAAGAATGAGAAAACATGCCAAGACCTATTGCTTTTTCCAATCTTGTCTTAATCCATATTATCTCAATTAAATTTAGCAATCAATACCATGACAAATACTATATGACAACCTAAAAACCTAATCTAATCTTTTAAATCTTTTGTACACTGAAAAATAAGGGGAACTAAATATTCTTTAAAATACTGTATATAAAATAGAATTACTTACTTGAGGACGGCCAGCCCTACCAATCATTTGCAGAATATCTGTTTCACTGTACTCTTCAAACATTCCTCCAACATAGTGCATTGTAGACTTTATAACTACAAGATGGGCTGGCAAATTTACTCCCATAGCTAAGGTACTGGTAGTAACTGCATCAAATTAAGGTACAGTAATTTCATAACTATATAATTTTCATTTTAGGAAGGCATTTAAAATTTATAAAATTGTACACATCAAAAATTATCTATTAAACTGTTATTTTTCAAGTTTTTATTATAGGATGCTATAACATCTATTTCACTAAGTTCTCCAAAAGAGACTACATATACTACCACTATATCCTTAAGGATCAAACAATGTTGAGAAAAGTAGTTTTGGATGGCAGCGTGGAGTTACAGTCACAATTTTTATTCTAGGAGATGTTTCTCCCTAGTCAAAGAAAGTATATGTGGGCTTAATTTGAGTAAATGAGTTTTGGAAGACATGGAGAAAACAGAGAAAAAAGGTAAAGGAAAATTTCTGTCGTGTTAGAACTGCCTTAACTGTTATTTTATGAAAAAATACTATAAAATAATTTTATGAAGAGTTTATGAAAAACTTGCATTTAACAGATATATTCTGGAAAGATTATTATTTATGACAGCTAGCAAAGATAAAAATGACTAAATTAATTTATTTCCTAAGAAAATGAATTTAATTCACCTGGAGAAAAATATGAAGAAGAATGCTGAGAGAAGTTATTTGCTATCTGAAGTGAACTGAATAGTGGAACTGTGTTTGCAGAAGTGAAAACAGGTCATCTGTCCTTAGAGTTTGAGGTGCTCTTTCACAATTAAAATACTGAAAATAATTATGAATATTAATTTCATCAATGTATATATTCAGTATCTTTAACATTTACCTAATTCTAAAAGGTTAAGGGATTTAATACAGAGAAATGGGCATCTTCTACTGGGAAAAGAAGTTCTTACAGTTTATTAAATAAATAATATTTGAGAACTGCAGTGAGGGCTCAAACTAATTAATGAGAAATGGGGTGCAATTTTATTGTTTAATAAAAAACAATTCAAACACAACCCTGTATTGCCATAGCATTTAGCATGGTAATATTAAATACAGGAAGGAGTCATGTGATGGTATTAAGGATAACCTGTGTAAGGCTGGCCAGCATCCTAAAACTTGCTACAACATTGTTAACATTTAGGCATTTTGTGTGTGTAAACATTTATAGATATAATAATTGTTTAGGACTCCTTGACAAAAGTAGGAATAAAAAGAGTAACAGAACCATAGCTTTCCTTTCTCGAAAAGCATCTTCTAAAATATATTCTCATAACTATAGTAATGTTTACTTACAAAGGACTGGTAAATCTCCAACTGTAAATGCTTCCTCAACAATTTTTCTGTCTGATAGCTCCATACCAGCATGATGGTAACCAATACCACATGTTAAGAGATCTATGAATAAAATATTTGATCTAATGTTTATTGCTATATTTTCTATTGGAAATTCATTAATTCTATCCCACATCTGAAAAGTTCTCACAAAATTAAACTTAGCAATAAATTAAGATAAAATACCAACAACAAAATCTTTAGCTTCAATTGTATAATGTGTTCAAAATATGGCTAACATCACAGTGGTCCTAAGGTAAGGAAATAATTTTAATTTTAAAGGTTACACAATGATTTGGTGGAATGGGACCATATTACTGGAAAATAACACTGAAAGGGCAAACCTGATTCAAATGAACAGAATGGGTAACAGGAGAAAGAATATGGCTTTGCATATTAAGAAGATATATGCATGTGAAAAAATTCAGAAACCAGAGGGAAGAAGTACAGCAGTGCACATTTGGATAAATATCAACAGAAGCAATATTATCACTGGAGTACACAGATAGACTATTTAGAAAGAGAAAATAGATAGGGAAAAGATCATAAGCCTGGTAGTCACAGAGAATTGCAATTATCCAGGTTCTCTTGCCCTCCAAAGGAGAACAACTAATAATTCCTTGCTTTGTTTTAATGACAGTTTCATAATTTGAAATGTAAAAACACCAACAAGGAGAATGTCTATTCCAGATTCGATTCTTATTAACAAAGAAGAATGGATTGCTGAAGTAGAAATGATAGGAACTAGGATGCAAGTCAATGCTCAAATTTATAATTTGTGATAAAAGAGAAAAAAAAGTTAGAAAAATGACAACTATGGATTTAGGGAGAGCAGCTTTCAAAGTCTTTGGAGGAAGGCTAGGCAGGATCCCATGATCACATGTCCTATGGAAAAAAATAGCTCACTATTAGTAAACTCTTAAAGATGAAATTTTGAATACCAAAGAAATCAGTTGCAAAGAAGAGGATAAATGGGGGTTGCTCAAAGTAGTCAATGTGGATACATAGAGAAATAATCAATGAACTTAGATTTCTAAAAAGACTTACAGAAAATGAAAGCAAAAATAAGTAATAAAGGAGGAATACAGAAATATGACTTAGTCCTTTAACAATATTCTAAGTTTGATCTCAGAATATGCTGAGCTTTGGTGAAGGATGTTAAGAACAACAAAAAGGCATGTTTGGGATCACTCTTAAATTCTCAACCTTCTTATCCATTGCCTCCCAAGGAAAAACAGTTGTCAAATTTTATTAATTCTATTTCTTTTTTATTCTGTAATTTTATTTTTATACATGGAGGAATTTTCAAACAATAGTACATTCTTTTTTTTTAGTATAGTGTGCTCAATGATTTCTTTTTTAAAAAATAAATTTAGTAACCATCATCACCAACAAAAAAATTTAACTAAAAATGCATAAAAATTATGTGTAAGACCACAAACTCCTCATTCTTTACAATTTAAAAAAATATTTAAGTTGTATATGTATGCTCATATAAACATTTTATGCTTTTGATTTTCCTTTGAATTTGTTTTACTTGGATACTTTTTTCTCTTGATTTTGTGGTTGTTATTCTTTTAAATATAATCATGCTATATATTATTCTTATCCTTCTCTGTATATTTTCCTTATTTTCTTTATATTTCCAATATTTGTCATTTCCAAAACAATAGAATCTATTACATTCAATTATCACAGTCTATTTAGCCATTTCTCCTATTTGTTACATTTTGTGTTATTTCCAGTTATTTTGTCATAACAAAGCTTCCATAAGTATTTTCATACATACACACCTTTTTAACCCTCTCAATAATGCCCTTAGGGCCTAACCTTAGTAATGGGATCTTTAGTTCAATGAACATGACCAGCTTTATAGCTCTTAATATATATATTTCTATCTTGTTTTAAAAAAAAAAATTCACAGCTGCTCTAGCAATTGTAATATAAGGCCTGCTTCTCCATGCTCCTATCAACATTTAATTTAATCATTTTAACTTATATGGTTCTTAGTTAACATATTACCAGAACCATATTTTGCTAGAGTGGTTCTTAGGAAGCAGACAAAATCTGTTGCCAGGACATACCATATTCTTTCTAAAACAAATCTTTCCAGTTTGGTCATATCCCATGGAACTGTTGTTCCAGTGCCATAACCACTCAGGGATGTAGGATTAACTCCATAGTACAATGAGTGCTGAAGTAACAGAATATTTATGCTCTCTAAGCCATTGTTGTCACCAGAAACTATGTTTGGATTTTGTGTACACTCAGGCTTAAATCTACTACTAACCTTATGCAGGTATGTGGGGGTTCTCCAAAGACTTATCTTATTTAACTTATCTAAGGTTCTATTCATCTTCTTACTTTCTTTCTTATTTTTTTGGTTAGATTTATCTAGTTCTGAGAGGGGAAAATTAAAGTCCAATGCTATTATTATTTTGTTATCTATTTCCCTCTGTATCTCATTTAATTATTCCTTTAAAAATCTGGGTGCTACAACACTTGGTGCACATAGGTCCAATATTGATAATGCTTTATTATCTACAGTATTCTCACCCCCTACATAATAGAGCTACCCTGTTAAGCCCTTTTAATTATATCTATTTTAGCCCCAACTCTGTCAGAGATCAGGAGTGATACCCCTGTTTTTCTCTGGTTTAGCTGAGGCATAGTATATTCGGCTCCAGCCCCTCACCTTCACTCACTATTTGTCTCTCATTTCAGTGTATCTTGTAAACAATACACTGTCAGGTCCTGGTTTTTGATCCTTTCTGCTATCCATTTTCTTCCCATGGGAATTCGTCCCTTCCCACTCAATGTCATAGTTACTAGTTGTGCTTTGTGGATTCCCTGTGTTCTGTTCCTACCCTCAGGGTCTATAGTTATAAATTCTATTTCCATAAAATCTCTCATATTTGTTACTTCTCTACTCACACAGCCATGACTGTAATTCAAACCTTCATCACCTCTTACAGGGTACTAATGCAATTAGCATCCTGATTGTCAGTAAGTCAATAAACATTTATTAAATGACTAATGGGGCAGCTAGGTGGCACAGTGAATAAGAGTGCTGGGCCTGGAGTCAGGAAGACTCAACTTCACGAGTTTAAATTTTATCTCAGACACTTTCTAGCTACATGACCCTGGGCAAGTCACTTAATCTTATTTGCCTCAGTTTCCTCATCTGTAAAATGAGCTGGAGAAGAATATGGCAAACCACACCAGTATCTCTGCCAAGAAAATATCAAATGGGTTTGTGATTCATGAAAAGTCAGACATGACTGAAAACAAGAACCAGAAATGCCTGTTATGTGCCAGCTATTCTGCTAATAGCTAAAGATAGAAAGAAAGGTAAAAGATAGTCCATTCTTTCAAGGAGTTCAGAGTCTGTTCTTTCAAGGAGCTCAGAGTCTAATGGGGGAGACAACATGCAAAAAAACTATGCACAAATAAGACATATACACGGTAAACTGGAGATAATCAATAGAATGAAAGTACTAGCACTAATGGGGATGGGAAAAGTTTCCTGTGGAAGGTGGAATTTTAGCTGGAGCTTGAAGGAAGTCATGGAGTACAGGAGGCAGAGATGAAGAGGGAGAGAAATATAGGTATAGAGGACAAGTGAAAACGCCCAGTAGGGGGATAGAATGCTTGGTCATTAATGGTTTCATGTTAACTTAGAAGGAGGTCACTAATGGAATGACTCAAAGATATATGCTTAGCCCTGAGCTGCTGAAGATTTGTATTAATGACTTTGATAAAGGCATAAAAGACATGCTTATCAAATTTGGGGATTTCAAAAATAATGTATCACTAACCCACTAAAAAACAGTTAATGATCCAAAAAGATCTTTGGTAGGCTAAAATGTGAAGGCAAACTAATGTAATGAAACTTGATAGAAATAAATATAAAATTTCATCTGTGGGTTCAAAAAAATCATCTTCATATATACAAGATGGGGAAGACATGACTAGATCAGTAGTTTGTCTTAAAAGAGTTGAAGCATTTAATGGAATGCAAGTTCAATGCATCAAAGATATTATATGGTAGCCAAAAAAGTTCATGAGATTTTAAGCTGCCTCACAAAAGGCCTCATATCCATCACTAAGGTTGCAATAATCCTTGTCTTGGTCCTCCTATAAAGTTGTAGAGAAGCAGATTTAGTATTTATATAAGATAAAACTTCCTTAGAATTAGAGCTTTCCAAAAGTGTAATAGATTGCCTTGACAGATAATGAGATCTCCTTCATTAGAGGTCTTTAAGCAAAAACCAGATAATCACTTATTGGGTGGATTTTTATTCAAGTATGGATAGACTTACCTCTCAGTTTGGAATCTCTTAGGGAATGTGTACATTTTTGTAACCTACATAATAAAAGATATCATAAAATCATTTGAATATTATAAGAATTATTTTTATGAGGTATTTTGGAATCGGACAGACATCTATCAAATTATTTGTCCAAATAATGAATAAAAACCATACTTAAAAATAGAGAGTGATAATACTTCACATAAAGGCAGTATCATACAACTTAGAAAGTAGGTGTATTCCCAAGGGAAGGTCACAATGATGAAACACTTTCCAACTCATTCCACAGACAATATTTTAGCACTTATATGAAAAGAATACCTTTGTTTCTGTCCCATTGTCATGACAAATTTAGCATTTTTTGAGAGAACTGAAGCTGCTTGCTGCACACCTTTCCTTGTGGCACAAAACTACAAATGAATCAATCATAATTTTGACATTAATCATAGTGAAGAATAGAAATTCTATTAAAAGATAAATAACAAATCACTTCATACCACAAGGGTTGGTTTCTGATTAGAGTAAGTTTGTATGACACTGGCGACTTTGTAATTGAGAGATAAATCAAACTTAAACTCATTTTGGTTACTACTCCATGGAAATCCAAGGATGACTTTGCGGAGTTTCACTGGCCTGTGATTCTCATCTATCTTCAGGCACTTAGCAGGCCTCTTGCCATCTGAAAGCCACTCTGCAATCTACAAATAAAATAAAAATATATCAGAATGTAGTATTAAGTCACTGGGAGATGCTAGATAAGTCGTTTATGCTCTGAGTGCCTCTTAAAAACTTTCTCAGACTATAATGAAATCATAGGTTTAGTTAAAAAAGAAAGTTTATCAAGTACCATAAATATATTATCTCGTTAAAGTTCTCAAACTACCCTATGAAATATTACTACAGTTATCACTATTTTACAAATGAGAAAATAAGGTCAGAATCTTCATTTGTCTCCAAGAGAACTGATTTTTAAATTGTGTGATATACATTGTATAAGGTAGTTCATTAGCACTGCTTTATACACATTAAATTATAAAAAGAAATTGTTAAAATCTTAACTTACATCATCTACATTTGGAATTGTTGCAGATACAGCCACAAATCTCACCAGAATAGCAGCACTGGAATTTTCTGAGATTTGAGATAAGGAAGATATAGTTTTCATTCGACTGACCACAACTTCAAGAGTTGGACCACGGTTTTCATCTTTCACAACATGTACCTAACCAAAAAAGCAAGGGAAAATGAATGATTTGCAAAATTTTTTAGTTTTACATAGTCTCACAGCTTAGATTCATGAAGATGTTAATAGTTTCTCTTTGAATAAGTCTGCACAGTCAGCACTTGTAGACACCAAGGTTTGTAGCTGATAATATCTGCTTCTTCGCTTTTTGTTCAGATCCTCCTTTTTTGCCCTTCAATATAGACATAAATGATGAAATCTATACCTCATCAATGAGGAACAGTCGAACCAATTGGACCAAAGAGTTGTCTCTCCATTTCCTTGTCATGCTATCCCATTTTTCCTGGAAAAATTTGAAATACACTAATATAGCAATTATAATAAACAATAAATTACAAGGAACTATATCACAGAATTTTGTGAAACAAAATGTTTCACAGCTAGTTAGCAGTATAGCTTTTATCCAAAAAAAAACTGAACCTGTCCTGAAAAGAAAAATGATTTAAGGAATTTAATAGACTAGTCTTGCAAATGGGTTTAAAACAATCTACACCTCCTCACTTTTTTTAGTTGGCCCATAAAATTTTCACTGACTCCTCTGAGCATCTTTAATTCTGTTTTGTCAAGTTATACCAAGAGCTCTATCTCCTATGAAGTCATGGCTAGTTCAAACTAAAAAGAATACAGCAGAGATATTAACAAATGCAAATCTACCTAAAGAAAACACAATAAAAGCAAAATTTATGAGATGTATTAGGCTTATCACCTAATGCATTTTAGCCATTTTCAAAACTAACTTTTTATGTTATTTATTTTTTTCTCTATGCAAAATATTTTTGATATGAAGTTTGTGTATCTGGATTAATTTAGTGTATTTGAAGCCAACAACTAAGTGGTTTTTTTTCTATGAGCCATTCTTTTTGGAGTAAAGGAAAATGCATTTGTCTAATAACCAAATGATAAATAAATGATAAAGAATGCTTACTGGAGTTGTCATAATAATATGAGCATGCTGAATCTCAAACAGGTCATCCATGGCTGTATCTCCAGTAAGTTCTTTACAAGTCAATCCTATTGGCCCAAATTTTTTTTTCCAGTCATCAAAGCGCTGACTACATAAAGCTTTAATTGGTGCCACTGTAACAACAGAGAATTCTTAATTTTAAGAAAACAGACATTTCTTAGTATGTTAAAAATGATGCCTAAATTGTGACTGAAAATCTACATATAAGAATGTAAGGCAGCCAAAGCTCTAGTTCAAAGCAGCAGAATTATAAAACATAAATTTTCTATGTTCATTTTGGCTATCCTTTTAAAAATCATTAAATCTAAGTTTTCAAATCAAATTGTCTTAGGGTTTTTTTAAACTTATAACCCTGAAAAAGTCTTTATTGAAACTGATGTCACAATCAATTTATATGTTATTAGAAAAGAACTGAAGGGAACTTGGCTCTATCATTTCCCACATCCATAAATACTGAAAACAGTTAAAAGTAAACAGAGGAAAATATGGTATATTCTTGGATATTTATCAGGGAAAAACAACACGGTATTATTACTTGCTGAAGATATAATTTTTACTTCATTTATATTTTATTGTTATTAATAACTCAGTTTATGCAAGAGACAAAATACTTACTGTAAACAATTTTAACATTCAGCCAGGGTAGTGGTATTTCCATTAATAATCTTGTTATAGCAAGTTCAAATATTGCAGTTTTCCCAGAACCAGTTGGAGCACAAACCACAAAATTCCTATCTGTATAAAGAAGCTAGAGACACAATTCAGGCAATATAATGGGACTTTTAAAACACAGAATCAAGTTTTAAGTAAAAATAATGTAATAATACTACAAAAATTAAATTACAAACTTTAAAAAATATTAAAACTGAGAACTTGCCCAAGATTAAATACATATTATCACTAGCATTCAATATATAGCATTAACAATTTTTCAACTTGTTTTTATGAGAAAAAGATACAAAAAGCACCAGAAACCATTCTCCTCTACTCGAGTATAATATAAATTCATTAAATACAAACCAATGATACTGAATTAAAGAAAATCTTATACTTACATCATCCAAAGCCTTAGACTGTATATAGTTGAAATATGGAAATTCTTTGAAAATGCTTCTAAATTGTGCAGCTTAAGATAATATCAAGGAGTTAATGAATCAGAGAAACTTAGAGTAGGAAAATGTTTAATAATTCATTCCAGATATAAAGGAGTCACCTAATCACCTCTAAAAAATCTCTGACATGTAATCAGTAGCAGTGGCTTAAACATCTCCAGAAATGGAGCATATTACCTCAGTAAGCTGCCCATTTCCTGGATGGTTCTAATGATCATGTGTAGAGAGCCATAAACAAGCAATTTGATCTGTAATTCTTATCAGATCCAACTATAACTGATGATTATAACCAATTTTAACTTCTTTCATTATTCAAAGTTTTCCTGTCTAAAAATCATGTTATTTTGAAAAGAAGGGGGATATGTTGGGAGCTATTAAGAGAAATTAGAATCTCAAGTAGATATTTTTATCTGGACCCCCTCAAAAGATCAATACAGACCGGCAGAGCCGTGTATTATCTTTCCGCTCTATTTACGAGGCGAGACAGGTGTGGGAT
This sequence comes from Gracilinanus agilis, assembly GCF_016433145.1. Classification (NCBI taxonomy): domain Eukaryota; kingdom Metazoa; phylum Chordata; class Mammalia; order Didelphimorphia; family Didelphidae; genus Gracilinanus; species Gracilinanus agilis. The sequence continues at coordinate 37,247,497 of NC_058133.1, read as the reverse complement.
ATCTAAGATAAAAATCTGAGATTCCTCTTTTGATTCCTTTCATAATTCTCACCTTCCTTCAAAATACATTATAGTCTTATTGAAAAAGCTTTGGGCTCTCAGCACTCCAGCAGGAGGGGGGCTAACTCTGTTCCCCTTTGCCCAAGAACACAGATGGCTGGTACGGCCAAGGCCGAACCCTTGGCAAGGCATTTTGCCCAGAATTAAAGTAAAATAATGAGGCTCAAAAAATTGTTTAATACATCAAGGCTGAGAAACTGATGGGGCTTTCCGACCTAACGGAGATGTCCCAGTCTCCACTTAAAGATAACACATGTAGTTGATAGTTTAGCATAGGTTTTTGTCTACGCCTTGGAGGCTTCTAAGGCTTTTGTTTTGACTATAGTAAAAATCTTGCTCTCTGTAACTGTGGGAAACTTTCTTGGCTTTTGGGGGAAGGGGATCTTTAATTTCCTTTATAATAAAGTGGCTACTTCAGTATTTCTTGAAGTACAATGAGCTAACAAGCCGTGCTTCCAATCTGTTTCATTCTTTGCGTCCGTCTGACGACCACCCAGGCCACTCAGATTAGTCTCTGGTTATAGAGTATCTATCTCTATAAATGGCACCCGAACAGGGACTTTTTGAGCAGAGCAAATCCTTTTCCCCCCAGCCAGAGCGCTTCCCAATTTCAGGTGGCTAGGACTCTCACCTATCCGTTTAGCGGCGGCTCACGGAGAAGAAAACGTGAGGAATTACGGGTGAGTAACTTTGATCTTTTATCTTTACACTTTGTTCTTTTAAAATACCATCATGGAGCACAGGGAATCAAAGGAAAGAACTCTTTTTATTGATACAACTAAGCTCATCCTCAGAAAATGAGGAGTAAAAGTTAGTAAAGAACAGCTCACTGAATTTCTTGATCTTATTCAAAATTGTAACCCATCGATTCCCTTAGAATTTTGGCAAAAAGTTGGCAATGATTTGAAAACTTATTGTATTGAGCATGGACTAGAACAAGTGCTGGAAAAAATTTCATTGGCTGCTGAAAAAATAACTTCGTTATCTGATCAAAATGCAGAGAATGAAATCTTTAAGGTTTCAGTGTTAGAATCAGAGGAGGAAAAGGCTCATCGTAAATCAAAACGGAGCTCTAAAAGGCGAAGGAAAAAGTCACAAGCAGCAGATCCTCCTCCACCTAAAAACCTCTCTTCCAAAGAGGAAAAAGAGATAAAAGCAGAGGAGCCTCTGCCACTTGAAACTCCAATTCTGCAGCTACAGCCCCAGAATATTGGGCTTGAAGGGGCAATTCAAAATGCTCAAAGGGATGGGGACATGTCATCATGCTTCCCTGTCATTTTTAAAGGAAATGGCTCTGATAATAGTGATGGAGAGAAGGAACCTTCAGTGGGAACCTCTCCCCTATAAAGTTTTTTTTTAAACCCTTAACTTCTGTGTATTGGTTCCTTGGTGGAAGAGTGGTAAGGGTGGGCAATGGGGGTCAAGTGACTTGCCCAGGGTCACACAGCTGGGAAGTATCTGAGGTCGGATTTGAACCTAGGACCTCCCATCTCTAGGCTTAGCTCTCAATCCACTGAGCTACTCAGCTGCCCCTCCCCTATAAAGTTTTAAAAGAAATTAAGATGGTCTGTAACTCTTATGGCCCCACCAATGACTAAATTTAATCCAAGAATTCATCCTAGCTTAGTCAGTTCCTTGCTAGAGTTACTCAATTTTCTGAATAATAAACTTTCTTTTTTCTCCAGATTTCTTTAGCAAGGAAAGATGTGATTTATTGATCTTTGATAGGATGTCATATATTTGTTAGAGTATGCATGAAATGCCCGGGAAATGTGTCCTTGATAAGTCTGTGTGTCTATATGTTGTGTCTATGTGTCTCTGATCAATTTGAATCTTAAGTTTTATTGTTGTGTTTGTCTGTGATCACAATGGAATTTTGAAGAAAATAAATCTCTCTCTTTCTCATTCATTCCGGAGGAATGGGAAAGACTGACAGAGGAGTTTGAGAAATTCAGAAAAATAACATCTCCAATGGATTTCTGAGTGTTTTAAACTCTAAAGGAATTTAATTGATTAAAAGAAATCATATTCTCTGCTCTCATTAAGGCGAGAATCAACAAGATAATTTGTCTACATTTCTTCTTCCATTTCTTACTGGCCATAAGAAAGGGAACAAAGAAATCATAAGACAATAACAGGGAAAAGATTTGATCCCACCACCAAATTCTATCAACAGGTTAAATACTGAGATATATATTTAATCAAATTTACCAAGGATTCTAAATGCAATCTAAGAAAAAATTTTATTCATACAGAAAAAGCAATAATTCTGAATTGTGTACTGAGGTACAGAAGTGCAATTTAAATCTTTTTTAGTTAATCAGAATCACCAGTTCTCCTAAATATTTAACCGAGAGTGGTAAAAACCTTTTGGACTGCCACAAGTTTAATCTACCATTAATCACACTGATGTTAGTGAAAATCTTAACTTATAAATTATTAAAACAATACAATTGACTTATATTTTGTAATCAGATCTCTTTAATCAGAGAATGATTCATGAGAAAATTTTAAGCCAAAATTGAATCATCCATGCTTCCTCAGTTTAGTAAGAAATAATTTTGGAAAGTCAAAAAACATAGTTCCTTTTCCTCAAAACTCACAGCCATTTCTCTAATTCATTAGGATACATGTTTGCTAAGAATTTGAATAGATACCGATGGTATAGTATAAATCTATTGACTACCAGTTAGAAAATGGAATTTCACTTAATTCTAAATATGCACAAACTTTATATTGAAGAAGTTATCTATTAAGACTTGCAGTGTGTAAAATATGGATTAAAACAATCAAATTTGCCAAAAATGCTTATCAAACTGAATTTGAGGATTGCAAATGATAAGTGCAAATTATATAAGGATACTAGTTCATGATTTAAAAGAAATATTTAATCAGGTATGTAGATTTGTCCTAAGGTATAGAGAGGCCAGACTACAGGTTTTATTCTTTTTTTAAGCAGAGGTCTGAAAGAATAACTGGTATATGTAGGAAACCTTGTTAAGAAGTTTTAATCAGGGACAATTTGGACGTAGTGAAGTTTAAATTAATATTCATTTGGAAGTGATAAATCATCAAGGTTTTAAAATAATTGCGCAAATTTTATAAGTGCAATAACTAAAGAGTTAAAGAGCACAGCCGTTTGAAAAGCGGCTGCAGCCTTGGACACGATTCAAAAATAATTTAACCCCTTCTACACATAGGAGGGAGAGTCTCTGACTATAAATATTTTCAGCAACAGTTTTTACTAACTCAAACTCAGTAAAGTAAAACAATTAATAAGAAGCTAATGTTAATTTTGTAACTTTCAGAAATCTGGTTCAATTTAAGTAGTTATCTCTATTTCAAATAATATTAGAAAATGCAAAAATAATTATTGTGACAACTTAAATTTGTGCTTTAAGTTACTAGATCCTAGCCAAATTATGTCTCCTATGTTCACTATTTCACTAGTCCTTAAAGATTAATTGAATAGGTTGGGATTAGAATTGAGATTATAATGTAATAGTCACAGCTATTAGGAAAAAGACAATTCAAATATTATTAATCTGTTATTATAAAATGTTATTGAAAGTTAACATGCATTATAACACAAGAAATTAATTTGTATTCTCATAATATTTGTGATTTGTAGTAGTGCATTCAAATCCAGAATATAAAATTATAACAAAATGCATAACCCTCATAATAATTTGATATCATTGTTAATATGTACTTGATTGTGATGACATTAATATTATTTTATTATAATATCTTTTACTTTGTAGTGATGTTGATGCAATAAAAACTAATAACAAACTTGACAATATTATAATGAATAATGCATTTAACTAGAAATATTAATCATCTCAGTAATCATAAGGGACCTGAAATAATACTATTATTTGTAAAAGTAGGAATATTCCAAGGTACCTGGTTGCAAATTTTGAAGTTTTAAAATCAATAACCTTTGAAGAGTAATTTTATATCGAGATCAAAACATGTAAATTTTACAAGTACAATAATTTAAATAGCCAAAAAAAAACCAACTGCTACATAGAAAAGGAATTTTCCTTACTTTTAAAAACTTAGAACTTCTAACAAACTTATTAACCCCTTCCTTACAGTAAATTTAGAACCTAAAGGGGTAATTAGCAACCTCATTGAATTTTGATGTGATACAGACAGAAATGTTGTAAGCAAAGCTATTACAAATATTGGGTTTTAATAAAATTGTTATTGAATGTTATCAAAACATGTACCTTACTTTGTGAAAACTGAAAACATATGTTTAAATGTAAACTATGTGTAAAAGCTATTTGTTAAAAATTTATCATGCCTATTTACAATAATATATGATTTGTATTGTGAACTAAAGTTTAAAGTAAACTGACCATTTCAATAAGTTAAGAGAATAACTAGCCCCTGCCTTAACCCTCTCTAATCAAGATAACAGTAATGAAAACTTAATTCCAATCAAAGTTGTTAACTCTTTTTCTGTATTATTAGAAAGAATTACCAGATAATTTAATTAAGAATTTGTTGGAAAAGAAAATTTGTTTATCATATTTTGTAACATTATAATTTTTCATTGTGTATGTAAATCTTGGAAACCTTTCAAATACTATTGGTAATAATTACTGTTTAAGGTAAAAGTCATTGGATTTGCAACTGATACTACTCATTTATGGATTATTGATTTGGATTCACCATTCAAAAGAAAGCTATCACTGATAAATAATCCTTGACTCTTACCTCAAGTCAAACAATGTTATACTCCCTTCCCTCCTTTTGCCATATTCAAAGCAAAGTAACATAATAATCGAGGCCCTGGAAATTTGAATATGTAAAGCAAGCCAATATGTTCCACTGTTTACTTAAGAAACTGTACCTATTCCAAGTGTTTTAAAGTTTAAATTCTTTTGAGAGTAATTTCAGGATAAGAAATTTGCCACCTCCCCAGAATCCAGACGATGAACCTGTTTGGAGAAGACACCATGAAAATGCCTTGCCAAGGGTTCGGCCTTGGCCGTACCAGCCATCTGTGTTCTTGGGCAAAGGAGAACAGAGTTAGCCCCCCTCCTGCTGGAGTGCTGATAGCCCAAAGCTTTTTCAATAAGACTATAATGTATTTTGAAGGAAGGTGAGAATTATGAAAGGAATCAAAAGAGGAATCTCAGATTTTTATCTTAGATATCCCACACCTGTCTCGTCTCGTAAATAGAGCGGAAAGATAATACACGGCTCTGCCGGTCTGTATTGATCTTTTGAGGGGGTCCAGATAAAAATATCTACTTGAGATTCTAATTTCTCTTAATAGCTCCCGACAATCATGAAGTTCATTCATATGTTCAACAAGCATTAAATGAGTAACTGATCCATTCAAAGCACTAGGCTGGGTGCTAGAAATAGAAAAAAGAATGTGACATAGATTCTACTCTTCAAAAAGCTTGCGATCTAAAGCAGCAAAAGAGCTTCAACACATGGGTTGATGCAGACATGGTTGGGGATGTGACACTACACAAGCATACCAATGCAACTATCAATAATATGTAAATAAGTCTTGATTGATCACACATGTTAAAACCAGTGGAAATGTGTGTTGGATATGGGGGGGGGGCAAAAAGGGATGAAGGGGAAAGTAAAAACAAGAATCATGTAACCATGGAAAATTTTTCTAAAAAAATAAAATATTAAAAATTAAAAAATAAATAAATAAAGCAGCAAAAGAAACATATACAAATAATGACAAAAGCAATATGAAAGCAAGTACAAAGGTAAGGTCCAGGCAAAATTCTATGAGAAATTTAAAGATGGAAAGAATACTTTTTTTTTTCCTACCTGAACTAATTATCTTTTTTTTTTTTGGAAAGAATACTTTTACCTGGAAGAGTAGAAATAAAGATTTCACTGGGGAGAAAAATCTGATTATAATTCTCATTTATGAGAATTTATCCTATACGCATCAAAAGCATTTTTGCTAAAGGGACGAGAAGGAAATAAAGTTTTATAAGTGATATTCTATGACATATCACACCTTTACAATCACAAAGATGTAGAAAACATAAGGGCCCATTATGTTCATTGCTTGTTGATTTATCGAAAGGTATCTGATCCAATATAATAAGATAATACCTAAAAAGGCTCTCCAACAAGATATCTCCCATATATATGTTAAAATTGTGTACAAGAGGGGCAGCTGGGTAGCTCAGTGGATTGAGAGCCAGGCCTAGAGACAGGAGGTCCTAGGTTCAAATCCAGCCTCAGCCACTTCCCAGCTGTGTGACCCTGGGCAAGTCACTTGACCCCCATTGCCTACCCTTACCAATCTTCCACCTATAAAGTCAATACACAGAAGTTAAGGGTTTAAAATAAAAAAAAATACAAAAAAAAATTGTGTACAAGTCCTTAAAATATTTAACAGAGATTATTTTGTTCAATGACCTTCTGATTTTTATTAAATGAAACATAAACTTCCCAAAGATGTTTGTCATTGTCAAAGAGGATAACCAGAAGAGAGTCTGAATACAAGAACATTTGCCTATAGATGTCGAGGACTTCCAGATGCTTCTCTTTGGAGATAACTCTCATGCTTATTTTATCAAGTCTCAAACCAATGCAGACCCTCCTAAATGAGATTCATAACCATTCAAAGGAGTTTGCCCTAACTATCCAGACTGGAAAAAAACAAGAGGGTGAGGAATACAAAGACTTAATAGACTTAATCTATCAGTATATTTTTCTTGGCAAAACATTATGCCTTGACAATGATTTGGATGCAGAACTGAACAGAAGAAGGGAAGAAGGTCGGATTGTTTTTGGTAAACTATGTAGTACTTTTAATGATGCTTAGTTAATTTCTTAAATAAAGACTCAAAAATTTAACATCGATATCTTTTTAGTGGTGCTTTATGGCTGAGTCACAGAATACCACAATTTCCAAAATATTAATTCCAAAAAGGAAGTAGAAAGACACAGGGTGAGTATGTGTAGGCTGTAGCACATGACTAACCAAGGAGTAGCATAAAGAATGTGATCAAAGAAATATGTATCACCAGAGAAGGTGGACGCTAGTCACAAACTAAGATTGCTTCTCCAATGCTGTGCCACCACGATGTTAAAAGAATCAGAAAAGAGGCCCCAGCACATTAGGTGGAATCCTTGAAGAAAATTTACAGAACATGAACTAGAATTATACACAAGATAAAATATCATGGATGTACTGTATTCTATGTTGTTAGAATAAACAAGTATTTATTAAGTACTTTCTATGTACTAAGCACAATGCTAAACATGGAGAGGAGCTTATATTAGAATATAGGGAATCGGCAAAAATGGGGAGTGGAGGCTGGGGGAAAATGTCAGGGTCTGAGAAATCACAAAGATAGTGAGTGGAACAATAGGGCAGTCCATTGACATACCCTATTCAGAGGTTGATGATAGCGTTGACTTTATGTTCTAGAGCAGTGGTTCCCAAATTTTTTTGGCCTACTGCCCCCTTTCCAGAAAAAAATATTTCTTAGTGCCCCCTTACAGTTATTCACCGCCCCCAAATGCACCTGTGGTCATCACTGTCCTCCTGGATCGCTGCAGCACCCACCAGGGGGGTGGTGGCACCCACTTTGGGAATCACTGTTCTAGAGCAAAAATTAGAATGGTTAAGGTGTTCAGAGAAAGTACACCAGGATGCCTGATCCCAGGGAGTTCAGGGCTGAGTGGTTTAACTCCTCCCAGGGATGGTTTCTGGAAGATTAAACAGCAGTAAAAAGGTAGAACATGGCCAGGGTGGAGACGAGGCTTTATGGTTCTTTCCACAGAATTCATATCTTTCCTCCTCCTAGGCAACAACTGGAGGGTGGTAGAAGATGGACAGGGTGAGAGGGAGTAAGTACTCAGACTGAGGTGATTACAGATTCAATGAAGTCTCAGAAGTACCATTTTAATAAGGAAATTAGGCTTTTGAACTCTTCCTTTCAAGACTGCTATCCCTTCAAAATAATCAGACACGCAAGCCAGTCTGAGAATTAGCAAAGTGCCTGGAGAGGCAGGTAAGTGCCACCTTCCTCAAATCTCAGTGAAGCAACCCAGCTATCTAGTACGAAGAGCATCAGGAAATAACAGCAGCTCCCAGGCCCCCAGGCACACTCAGGTCAGTCCCTGCTAGAGGCAGCAACTAACTGCCCTTGCTAAAGATATCATTCTACCCACCTCATTAGTGATAAGAGACTTCTTTCCAACCAAGTTCTTGATCCTCCCTCTCCAATGGTTCAACAGCAGAAACAGATTTGGTTTTAATAAATGAAATGAAACTAAGGATGTGTTTGTATATGCCGGATCTCTCATGTACACTCCAGCCGAGCTAGATTCCTTGCCATCTGGTTCCCCTGCCCACTGCATTCAAGAATCACTGATTCTGAATCTGTGTCCTCTTGTAAGTATCCTGCTCCTCCACAACTTTTCTAATCTTACTCCTTCTGTATCCCTGCCCTGGTGCTAGCTGGTTCAGCAACTCTGGCCTCTTTGCTGTTCCTTGAAACAAATCTTCCATCTTCCCACTCCAAGCATTTTCATGCATTGTCCTCCAGGCATGGAATCCTCTTCCCTCTCATCTCCTTCCAGCTTCCTCCAAATCAATCCCATCTAAAATCCCACCTTCTACAGGAAGCTTTTCTCAGTCCCTTCATTATAGAGCTCAATTCCCTCTGTTGATCCCCCCCCCCAATTTATCCTACATTTAACTTGTTTGTACATAGTTGTTTATATGTTGCATAAACATTAGACTATGAGCTCCTTGAGAGCAGGGGCTATATTTTGCTTTTCTTTGTGTCCTCAGAGATTAGTACATCAAACACACTAAATGTTAACTGACTGACTTCCTTTGTTTGTTTGATTTAACTGATTTACCAGAAACTTCTCTTATTTTTGAAATTGTCATATATTAGTAATATAGGCAGCCCAAAATATCTACCTGGGGGCTTTAATTATCCTGTTTAATATATGTATTTAGCAATTAACCATATTTCTGCCAAGTTTGTTTAAGTTGTTGCTGTATAGACAGTAACAGTATTTGTGCCAACATGGAAATTTAATTTTGTGCCTGTCAATACAGCCCTTTTGAAAGAATCTAATTTTTTCCTCTCAAAATGTCTCTTTTCATATGAAATATTTATTTGTAACAAGGTCACGAATGTGGATATCATGCTGGTTTTTCTCTCGTTAGGCAGTTCCACATCAATTTACATTCAGGAAAACTAATGTTTGCTTCAGACTAGATGAAGGATCAGTCTTTCTAGCTCAACAGAGAACTTGACTGCTAACATCATTTATTATCACCATCATCACTTGACACCACATTTTTGCTTTAGTCCAACAAACTCTCAGTGGTGTCACTGCAATTATATGTTATATCATGGGAAAAGGAAAGTTCTATGGAACTGAAAATGACAAGACTATTGTGGCAGGACCACTCTGAAAAACCCAGCATTGTTGAGAGCATTCAGCCATATTAAAATATTCAAAAAGGTTTTCAAGGTGATTTCTGGCTCAAGTACTCTACAAAATCTCAAATTATGTGAAATCCTTTCTATCTTTCCTACTTAAATATGCACTTCAAAGTAATAAAGCATAGAAGTCCAGTGGCTCTGACAACAAATGACCTTTCTATTAGGGAATAAATCAGTCTACACAGGTGTGGGTAGCTGTGTTTTAACTAACAGGGTCTTAATAAGAGAATTTTTTCACTAAGGAAATAAATCACCAAAAAAATTCTCAAAAATCATTCTCTTCATATTGTAATCTATCTTTCTAATGAAAAATTTGAAGAAAAAAACCAACTTTTCTTTATTATCATATAGGTGATGAAATAGTCTGCTGGAATTAGTTGTTAATCTAACTTCAATATCCCAATATAATTTAGATAGATGGCTATTGAGAAGGGAAATGGACCACTGACTCCCACCAGTTGTTATCAGGACTCCTGAAGCCCTTCTATTATATAATAATACTGTAACTCCTGTCCCAAATCAATTCTGATTTAAGGATATAGAGGTAATAGCTTAAGTGAAACTACAGGTGAGTATTATACAAGCAAGTGGGAAATTCCACAATTTACTATTAGAGTTCTTATGGACAGTCATTATCCCATGAATTTCTTTTTCAGATTTTGTAATCAAGAACATAGCTATAAGAAGAATACTTGTTTTTCTACTTTTTGTGGATCTTTTGATAGATTTCAGGCATCATCTATACATTATGTTTTATCAGTCAAATTAAAAATAATAAGGTAACATGGCTAATGTAGGATTTTTTTATCAGATTATGCAGATATACACTGAAGGCTAGGTTTTTTGGTTCTATTTTTCCTTCTAAATGGGGGGGGGTATTACACTAAAACAGGCAGATTATTTTTAAAAGCTATATTAATTGAAAAAATTTAAACAGCAAAAAAAATATTTCCAAGAGATTTCTTGCTACAAGAACTGTACTGAGAGTGTCTGAAGTAGTGGGCTCCAGGTCTTAATAAACTATTCACTCAAACTAATACCATGACACAGCTCTTTCTAGATGGACACTAAGTATTATATCCACAATTTTCAAGAAGGATTAGACCTAAAGCCCTGAAAGATTCCATATCAAATGGCTACACATTTACTCAAAGTTATATTGTTATTTCCTCTTCAATGGGATTTGGTTTCCAGGAGAAAGAAAAGTCTTATTAATGAGAAGGGAAGGGGAAGAAGCATTGTTACTCTCTGTTGCCAGCTGCCTTAGACTAGAGTCCCCCTTCCTCACTCACCCTTCTCAGAAATCCGGCCATCTTGTATCTCAATAGGATCAACTGAAACTTGAGGAAGGTTCTTCTTAAGCTGTAGCACCTAAAATTTAATATACTCCAGATGATGCCTGACCAGAGGAGAGTACAGTGAGATTGCCTTCTTGTTTGTGGAAACTGTGCCCATTAACATAACCTTCTTTTTTATATTCCATATCCCAAACCCTTTTCATACAATCTGCCATTTAACTATAACTTGAACAACTCATGGTTGGAAGGCTGGTTTTTTTTAACCAAGTATAAACTTCAAATGTATCCCTCTGAAATTTTGTTTCCATCCCTTGGTCAGGAACCTGTTATCCCTATATTTTAAAGAATGGTTCAGAAATCCAAATAATGTTCTCAGATACCATCTTCATAACTGACTGTTCACTTCCCATATTTTTCTTTCTCTTCTGAAGTCTTTACCATCAATTGGCAGCAATGTTAAATACACCACCTGTGCCCTTAAGGGGATTTGGGGCAGGATGTCAAAATCCCAATCAAGGCTTTATGCTTAAATACATTTCTCCTCACAAGAATCAAGAAGAATAGGAATTATTCATTAGGCTTAAAAAGTTTTAGAAAACTCTCCATTGCATTATAAGATACAATCCCAAGTAGGAGGAGGAAAGTCCTCTTTATTGTTTGTCACTTTGACCATGAGTGGTCTCACTTGCCCTCAATAAGTCACCAACTACCACTACTTGCTGCTTTTTCCTTTAAATCTTATTGGATATACTCTCTTCTGAAGGCATCTAAAGGCTTCACATCATCATTACATGGAGCACAAAAAGCTAATTCCCCCTGGGAGAACCAAATTCTCCTTCTTTAGGAAGAGATTCAAAGCTAAAATTTGGTTTTAAATGTATAGTGGCCCTTCTTCCCTTCCTTTTCTCTATTATATTCTACAACCTGCCAATCTAACCAGGTTAGGATTCCCCTCTGCCTCTTCAGACTCCTTTTCTTCTTTATTTTCTTTTAAAAGTGCTTCATTCTTGCTGATGACCTTGAGAAAAGAGACGCAGTACCTCTAGACATTCTACCTTATAATCTGGATAAGATACCAACTTGGTACATATGAGCCATTACTTGTCACTGGCAGAAAAAAAAAGCACCCTCTCAATTTAATTCCTCTCACAATTTCACTGAGCAATTTACCTTGCCTTCAATACTTGCTAGAAGCATTATCTTCAATCCTCTATCATTCTTGTTGGTAACCCTTATAGCTAACTATCCTTGCATTCTACCTATTTTACAAGCCTATTTACTACTCTGGGGCTTTGTCACTTGGGACTCCTTTTCTTATGATAGAAAGCCTATTTGCTCAGCTGCCTCTGATTAGAGATGAACAGATTCCTGGAAAGTCCAAATTCAATCAGAAATTATCTTCATCAGTCATATCTGAGAGTTTCAACTAGAAATTAAATTACCATCCCTTTCACATTACCATTCCCTTTTTCCTATCTTTTCAATAGGATAAACATTTATTAGGCCTTGGGCTAAGGTTGGGGATACAAACAATAACAAAAAGAAGAAAGATAGTCCCTGCTCTCAAGGCACTTACAATTGAAGGGAAGAAAACAATATAAAAAAGAGGTTGAAAAGAGGGGAGTGGAATACCAGAGAGTATCCTGTAGGGACATAATAAAGGTGATGGTGGAGTCAAAACTTCTATAAAGAGAGGTTAAAAGAGAAGTTTTCTGCTCTGCCTTCCAGCCCTCCAGCCCTCCCAGATCATTCTCTTGTTGTAGAACAGGGGCTTGGGTAGCTAAATGAAAACTATGAACTATGCCATGCAGGGTTACCTTAGATGGACATATAGTAGAGAGTTCTGACAAAAGATGATCCATTGGAGAAGAATGTGAAGAAGAATTAAGATGGCTCTTGATAAGAGTGAAAAAAAATTGTGTAAAAGCTGGCTTGAAGTTAAACATAAAAAAATTAAGATCTTGGCAACTGGTCCCATTACTTCTTTATAAACAGAGGGAAAAGAAATAGAAGCAGTGTAAGATTTTATATGCTTGACTTCAAAAATCACTGCAAATGGCAACTGCAGCTATAAAATTAAAAAATTCTTTCTCCTTCAAAGAAAAGCTATGACAAATCTAGAAAACATACTACAGAGCAGAGACATCACCTTGTTGACAAAGGTCTGAATAGTCAAAGCTATGGATTTTCCAGTAGCATTGTATTGCTATGAGGCTTGGATTGTAAGGAAAAATGAGAACCACAGAACTGACACTTTCAAGTTATGATACTAAAGAAGACTTTTTAAAGTCCCTTGGGCAGCGAAGAAATCAAATCAGTCAATACTTAAATTAATTCAGATCATTCACTGGAAAGCCAAATACTGAAGCTGAAGCTTTAGCCCCATAATGAGAAGACAGAACTCACTGGAAAAGACCTTGATGTTGCAATTGTTTAAAGGCAAAAGGAGAAAGGGACATCAGAGGATGAAATGGATAATGTCATGGAAGCAGCAAACATGAGCTTGAACAGATTTTGGGAGATAGTGGAGGAAAAAAGGGCCTGGTGTACTATGGTTCATGGAATCATGAAGAATTGAACATGACCAAATGGCTGAACAACAAGTCCTCCAATTAGAGAAGCAAAAGCAATTGAGGGTATTCAGATATAGGTCTCCCTATTTATTAGCTATTTCCCTGTTGTCTAAAAACATGCCCAATTCTCCTTCATCCTTCAAATATCTTTAGATATTCCCATCTCTGCTAGCAATCATAGGTTAACTCTTTGAAAAAGCTCTCTATATACCCAAACTCTGGTTTCCAATCTCAACATTCAGCTTAAAATGTTCTCTCTAAAAATACCAATAATCACTTAATTGCCAAATCTAATAGCCATTTCTCAATCTTCAATCTTTTCAACTTCCTTGCAGCATTTGATACTTCTAAGTACCTTTTCCTCTTGCATATTGTCTTCTTTGGGGATTTTTGTGATATTGTCTTCTTTCTTGGTTCTCTTGCTACTGTCTAATCACACCTCTTTCTCCTTTGTTGTGCGATTCATACATGAACACACACATATAAAATGCACCCTCACTAGGGGAATGTATCACAATACTCAGTCTTAGAAACTATTCTCTTTTCTCTACATACTCTCTTCCTCTTCCTCTTAATTTTTTTCCCAAATCACCAAAAATCTACCTTTTCTCCCAATTTATAAATGAAAAAGTTAGAAAAAATGTCCTTGCTATATACATGTTATAATACATGTTATAGCCAAGCAAAACACATTTTCACATTTGTCATGTCCAAAAATAAATGTCTTAATCTTTATCCTGAATATTTTGCCTCTCAATAAGTGAGTTGGACAGCATGTTTCATTTTTAGTCCTCTGGAATCATGGTTGGTCACTAATTAGAGTTTCAAAGTTTTAAACTTTTTTTTTTAACTTTGATGTTATAATTGTGTAAATTGTTTGGATTTTACTCACTTCAAGCTGCATCAGTTCATACAATTCTTTCTAAAGGCTTTGCTGAAACCATCCTCTTCATCACTTCTTTTAGCACAGTAGTATTCTATTACATTTAAACTGAGATTCAGAAAGGTTGTGTGTTGTCCATGGTCACAATTAGCTGGTATGAGAGGTGGGATTTCAGTCCAAGTCTTCCTCACTTCAACTCCCACACTTAAAGTACTATACAAGCAGTCCTCAAACTTTTTTGTATGGGTGCATGGGTATTCAAAGAGGAGTAGCATTTCTGGTGGGAGGGCTTGCCAAGCATTCTTCAGGGCTACTCATCTACCTTTGGTGTCCACCTGGTACTCAACTCTCACTTGTAGCTCCAATAAGCTATATCATGTGTAGCAGCCACACTTTGGTAAAAAACCATCTTGACATACAGGCTAAACCAAATCAGGTTAAGAGTAACCAATGGGCCACAAACTCATTGGTGAGTAAGGAAGGTGTCTACCCTAAGCATGTGAAGACTTCCTCTTGTGGAATGGGTGGATGAGAACAATTTGCTTCAATGACTATCAAAGCTTCTGAAGCAGGTACTGTGGAATAATTAGACCTTGGTCAGAGATAGAAGATAGCAAGGTCATCTACTACATCCTGGGTCATCACCAATTATCCTGATTTGTGTCTTCTCACAGGGTTTTAATGACTGGAAGAGAGAATTAGGCTGATGACTTTGTGCAACTCTTCCTCACTTAAATCCAATTCATGGAAAAATCAAGACCTTGTCCCATGATGCCACACTGGTCTTTGAAAATGAAAGATGAACAATAATTCTATCATATTTACATACTGTAACAAATATTGCCATTTCTATTTTAGAAGTTTTCATTTTTGTATTATTGTCCTTTTCTGAGTTTGTAATTTTGGCCACCTCTTTTGTTGAAATATTTTTCTAGCATTTTGCTTTTTCTCTGTCTTTTGCTAATTTGGGGGTTATTTTTCCCTTCATTTTGTCTACATGCTGAAGCTTAACTCTATCCCTAGGCTGAAGGGAGTACTGTTCAACACCTGGAATGGTCTCAGCTGTTTGGGTCTCAGACTGCAGAGGCAGCTTGGTTGGCCTGCTGTGTGGAGGTTTGCAGCTATTCAGTTCAGCTGGTTTAAATTGGGTTTTACCCAGTCATCCTGAGGCTAGAACCTGTTGGGCTGAGCTCCTCCCACTGCTGTCTGTGCTGGGACATACCCAGCCTCTGTTCCTGCTGGACTATGCAGGGCTACTTTCTGCCCACTGCCACCTGTTTTGTGTTGCATTGATTTCCACTCTGACCCCATAGAGGCTAGCGTGAGAATTAAAATTATGAGATTGGCCTTAAATTAATAAAGTTTATTAGAATCACTTGGATAGGTAAAAGATCAGAAAAAGGTAGAAAAATAAGAGTAAATTAGTCTAATCTAACTATCATGTGGGTGCTCTCAGACTGACCTCCAGCAACAGCTTTCTTGGCCTGTCACCAGAAAGAGAGTGAATATTTCTTCGACTGTCTCTTTTATCCTCTCTCTCACTTTTGGGTCAAATAAGTCATGTCTGGATCAAGTTCATGGGTGACAGTCTCATGACCTTCATGTAGGTGATGCAAACTAACACAGACTCACATAGACTCAAATGACCTAATTTACAATGATTTCCTTCACACAGTCCTGGCTTCTGTTATGAGGACATACAGGACACAAGAGGAGCTGAAGTTGTATTATTTAGAAAATCAGAGAAGCACTGTTGTTAGCTAAGATATGGGAGTAGGGATTGCTTCTCACACCAGACTGGCAAGGCTTACCTGAATAAGTTAGAATTCTCAAGATTGACCTCAAACTCTAGTAACAGCTCCTAGCTGCCGGTTGGCTTAAAGGTTAACTAGGAAGAAGTTCTGGACTTCCTGGGACCTTAACAATGTTTATGGGTTTAGCACCAGCTTGATCTAGATGTAATTTGATCAGCTAGGTTGTTACAACAATCTGACTACAATGTCTTCAATAAAGTAAGTTGTCACTTCTGGGTAAAGATGGCTGCAGAGTAGAAGCAGGGCGCTTTTCTCTCCTCACCAACCCATATAGCATACCTCCAAAGGACAAAAAAACCAAATCCAGATGAAAGAAGGGACCCCACAACAGGGTGCAGTATCGAAGGTATGTGGGATTTGGGCACTTCCACACTATAAGCGTGGGAGTGGGGCTGAGAGAGGCAACTGACAGTGGAAGCAGCTCAGCGAGGTGAGACTCAGGGGAAAACCTCAGGTGGAGGAGCAAGTGTGGACCAATTTCCAGGCTCTGGGCAGCCGATTAGGACCACGAGGGCTTGACCCTGAAAACACCTAGACCAGAGACCCCAGGAGGCCGGGGAGCACAGACTTTGGGTACAGGAATGAGGCTGAGAGGGGCCATGGACAGCAGAGGCCTAGCAGACTTTTGAAGCCAGGAGACTTGCAAAGTAGCCTCAGGCAAAAACTGTTCCTTAGCTCCATACAAAGAGAATCTGCCTGCCTTATTCAGACTTCTGGCTGAGAAAGCATAATGATGCTAAGCAAGGCCCAAGAGATAACCACCAAAAAGACCAAGAAAAAAGCTCTAACACTTGATAACTTCTGCACAGAAAAAACCCAGAAAACAGAAAAGGACAAACAACTAAAGACATCCAAACCTTCCTAAAAAATGAATATTGGTCACAAGCTCTTGAAGAGTTCAAATCTGAAGTCATGAAAAAGATGGAAGATATCTGACAAGAAAATAACAGTTTAAAAGGAAGAATTTTGCAATGGGAAATTGAGGTTCAGAAATCAAATGAAATGATAAGCAAATTGAAGACCAGAAATGACTGGCTGGAAGACATGAAGAGCCAGATAGACCAGATTGAAAAGGAAAACCACAAGATTATAGCTGAAAACCAGTCTTTAAAGGCTAGAATTGGGCAAGTAGAAGCCAATGATCTCACAAGATAGCAAGAATTAACGAAGCAAAATCAAAAGACTGACAAAATAGAAGGAAACATGAAATATCTCAATGAGAAGATAATAGATCAAGACAACAGGTCTAGAAGAGACAACTTGAGAATTATTGGTCTTCTGGAAAAATCAGAGAGAAATATCAGAGGAAAATATCAGAGAGAAATATCAGAGGAAAAATCAGAGAGAAATCTAGATATCATACTACAAGAAATTACCCAAGAAAACTGCCCAGATGTCCTTGAACAAGAGAGCTAAATAGACATCGAAAGAGCACATAGAACATCCTCTACACTAAATCCTCAGAAGACAACCTCCAGGAATGTAATAGCTAAATTCAAAAACTTCCAAGTTAAGGAGAAAATATTACAAGAAGCCAGAAAGAAACAATTCAGATATCAAGGAACACCAGTCAGGATTACACAGGATCTGGCAGCCTCCACACTACAAGACTGCAAGGCTTGAAACATGATATTCAGAAAGGCAAGAGAACTGGGTCTACAACCAAGGATCACCTACCCATCAAAACTGACTATATACTTCCAGGGGAAACTATGAGCATTCAACAAGATAGAAGATTTCCAAGTATTTGCACAGAAAAGACCAGGACTAAATGGAAAGTTTGATATCCAACTATAAAAACCAAGAAAAACATGAAAAGGTAAATAAGAAAGAGAGGGGAAGAAAGAAAACTCTTATCTTTAAATTACCTTCTTCAAGGGCTTCAATAAGATCAAATTATTTGTATTCCTATATGGAGAAATATTATGTGTACTTCTAAAAAATTGTACTCACTATTATAGTAACTAGAAGAATTAGTCACAAGGGGAGGTTGGAGTACTAAATGGTCTAAGATGATATGGGGTGGGGGGGTAAAAAGTGTGAGGGGGGAAGAGAAGATGGCACCAAGAGTAACTTGAAGGAATAAGAAAAATAGGATAATCTATACCACACAAAGGGGGCATGGGAAGGGGAGGGGATGAATACTATTATAAGAAGGAGAGGAAGAAAGCATTAATAGGTAATACTTAAATCTTACTCTCAGCAGAATTAATCCTGAGAGGGAAGAGTAGCTAGATCCATTGGGATATCAAATTCTATCTAACCCTATGGATAAAGTCAGAAGGGATAAACCAAGGGGGTCAGTGGGTTGGGGAGTTTATAAAGGGAGGGGAAGAGAGGGAGTAGGAAATTCATTAGGCCTTAAAAATAATGAGAGGGGAAGGGAGGGGGTGGAAAGGGTAGTAAACAAAGGGAGGAGACAAGGGGGACTGATTTAAAACAAACCACTGGTTTAAAAGGAAATAGCATAAGAAGAAGAAGTAGAACTAGGAGAAGATACCAAAATGTTAGAGAATACACAGCTGATAATTATAACCCTGAATGTGAATGGGATAAACTCTCCCATAAAACAGAAGCAAATAGCAGAGTGGATTAGAAAAAAAATCCTACCATATGTTGTCTACAAGAAACACACATGAGGCAGGTGGACATACACAGGGTTAAGGTCAATGGCTAGAGGAAAATCTTTTGGACTTCAATTTTGAAAAAGAAGGCAGGAGTGGCAATCATGATTTCTGATAAAGCCAAAGTAAAAATAGATCTGATTAAAAGAGATAGGGAAGGTAATTACATCCTGATAAAAGGGAGTATACATAATGAGGCAATAACAGTACTCAACATGTATGCACCAAATGGTATAGCATCCAAATTTCTAAAGGAGAAACTGTTAGAGCTCAAGAAGGAAATAGATAGTAAAACTATACTAGTGGGAGATCTAAATATTCCTCTTTCAGATCTAGATGAATCAAACCAAAAAATAAACAAGGAAGAGATAAGAGAGGTGAATGAAATCCTAGAAAAATTAGATTTAATAGATATGTGGAGAAAAATAAATAGGGACAAAAAGGAATATACCTTCTTTTCAGCTGCACATGGTACATTCACAAAGACTGACTATGTACTAGGGCATAGAAACATGATAAACAATTGCAAAAGAGCAGAAATAATAAATGTAACCTTTTCAGATCATAATGCAATAAAAATAATAATCAGTAAGGGCACATGGACAAGTAAATAAAAAACTAATTGGAAATTAAATAATATGATTCTCTAAAATCAGATAGTTAAAGAACAAATCATAGAAACAATTAATAATTTCATTAAAGAGAATGACCTTACCAAAATCTGTGGGATGCAGCTAAAGCAGTACTCAGGGGGAAATTTATATCATTGAGTGCATATAATAACAAATTAGAGAGGGCAAAGATCAATGAACTGGGTATGCAAATAAAAAAATTAGAAAAGGAACAAATCAAAAATCCCCAGTTAAAATCTAAATTAGAGATTATAAAAATCAAAAGAGGAATCAATAAAACTGAAAGTAAAAGAACTATTGAATTAAAAAATAAAACCAGAAGCTGGTACTTTGAAAAAATAAATAAAATTGACAAAGTACTAATCAATCTAATTTAAAAAAGGAAAGAAGAAAACCAAATTATCAATATCAAAGATGAAAAGGGAGACCTCACCTCTAATGAAGAGGAAATCAAGGCAATCAATAAAAACTATTTTGCCTAATTATATGGCAAATATAGCAATGTAGGGGATATAGATGAATATTTAAAAAAAATATAAATTGCCTAGATTAACAGCAGAAGAAATAGAATAATTAAATAATCCAATATCATAAAAAGAAATTGAACAAGCCATCAAAGAACTCCCTACGAAAAAATCCCCAGGACCAGATGGATTCACAAGTGAATTCTATCAAACCTTCAAAGAACAACTAATTCCAATACTATACAAACTATTTGACACAATAAACAAAGAAGGAGTTCTGCCAAACTCCTTTTATGACACAAATATGGTACTAATCCCAAAGACAGGTAGATCAAAAACAGAGAAAGAAAACTATAGACCAATCTCCCTAATGAACATAGATGCAAAAATCTTAAACAGAATACTAGCAAAAAGACTCCAGCAAGTGATCATGAGGGTTATTCATTATGACCAGGTGGGATTTATACCAGGAATGCAAGGATGGTTCAATGGTTCAACATTAGGAAAACCATCCACATAAATGACCATATCAACAAGCTAACAAACAAAAATCACATGATTATCTCAATAGATGCTAAAAAAGCCTTTGACAAAATACAACACCTATTCCTACTGAAAACACTAGAAAGTTTAGGAATAGAAGGGCCTTTCCTAAAAATAATAAATGGTATATATCTAAAACCATCAACAAACATCATCTGCAAAAGGGATAAATTAGAAGCATTCCCAATAAGGTCAGGTGTGAAACAAGGATGCCCACTATCACGTCTATTATTTAACATTGTACTAGAAACACTAGCAACAGCAATTAGAAAAGAAAAAGAAATTGAAGGTATTAAAATAGGCAATGAGGAGACCACACTATCACTCTTTGCAGATGATATAATGGTCTACGTTAAAAATCCTAGAGAATCAACTAAAAAGTTAGTGGAAATAATCAACAATTTTAGCAAAGTTGCAGGATACAAAATAAATGCACATAAATCATCAGCATTTCTACATATTTCCAACACATCACAGCAGGAAGTTAGAAAGAGAAATTCCATTTAAAATCACCCTAGACAATATAATATACTCAAGAATCTATCTGCCAAGAAAAACACAGGAATTATACGAACACAATTAAGAAACCCTTTCTACACAATTAAAACTAGATCTAAATAATTGGAAAAACAATGAGTGCTCATTGGTAGGATGAGTTAACATAATAAAAATGACCATCCTAATCAAATTAATTTACCTATTTAATGCTATACCTATCAAACTACCAAAAACTTTTTTTTTACTGAATTAGAGAAAACTATAACAAAGTTCATTTGGAAGAACAAAAGACCCAAGAAGATCAAGGGAAATAATGAAAAAAAAATATGAAGGAAGGTGGCCTAGCAGTACCAGATCTTAAACTGTACTATAAAGTAGTAGTTATCAAAACAATATTGTACTAGCGAAGAGACAGAAGGGAAAATCAGTGCAATGGACTAGGGGTAAGAGACCTCAGCAAGACAGTCTTCGATAAATCCAAAGATCCCAGATTTTGGGACAAAAACCCACTATTTGACAAAAACTGCTGGGAAAATTGGAAAACTATGGGAGAGATTGGGCCTAGATTAACATCTCACACCCTATACCAAGATAAACTCAGAATGGGTGAATGACTTGAATATAAAGAAGGAAACTATAAGTAAATTAGGTGAACACATACTTGTCAGATCTCTGGGAAAGGAACGATTTTAAAACCAAAGAACAATTAGAAAAAAATCACAAAATGTAAAATAAATAATTTTGACTACATTAAACTAAAAAGCTTTTGTACAGACAAAACCAATGCTACTAAAATTAGAAGGGAAGCAGCAAATTGGGAAAAAATCTTTATAACAAAAAACTTAGACAAAGGTCTAATTATTCAAATATACAAGGAGCTAAATCAATTGTACAAAAAATCAAGCCATCCCCCAATCAACAAATGGGCAAGGGACATGAATAGGCAATTTTCAGATAAAGAAATCAAAACTATCAATAAGCACATGAGAAAGTGTTCTAAATCTCTAATAATTAGAGAAATGCAAATCAAAACAACTCTGAGGTATCACCTCACACCTAGCAGATTGGCTAAAATGACAACAGGGGATAGTAATGAATGTTGGAGGGGATGTGGCAAAATTGGGACATTAATGCATTGCTGGTGGAGTTGTGAACTGATCCAACCATTCTGGTTGGCAATTTGGAACTATGCCTAAAAGGCTTTAAAAGACTATCTGATTTTTGATCCAGCTATAGCACTGCTTGGATTATACCCCAAAGAGATAATAAGGAAAAAGACTTGTACAAAAATATTTATAGCTGCATTCTTTGTGGTGGCAAAAAATTGGAAAATGAGAGAATGTCCTTTGATTGGGGAATGGCTGAACAAATTGTGGTATCTGTTGGTGATGGAATACTATTGTGCTCAAAGGAATAAAGAACTGGAGGAATTCCATGTGAACTGGAATGACATCCAGGAATTGATGCAGAGAGAAAGGAGCAGATCCAAGAGTACATTGTACAAAGAGACTGAGAGACTGTGGTACAATTAAACATAACGGACTTCTCTACTAGCAGCAATGCAAGGATCCAGGACAATTCTGAGGGATTTGTGGAAAAGAACGCCACCCACACTCAGAGGAAGAACTACAGGAGTGGAAACACAGAAGAAAAACAACTGCTTGAACACATGGGCTGATGGGGATATTATTGGGGATGTAGACACTAAACAATAACTCTAGTCCAACTATCAATAATATGGAATTAGGTCTTGAGCAATGATACATGTACAACCCAATGGAATTGTGCAGCTAAGGGAGTGCGGCTAAGTGGGGTTAGGGAGGTTTGGGGAGAGGGAAAGAACATGAAATATGTAACTATGGGAAAATATTCACAATAAAAGTTTAAAAAATAAAATAAATAAGGTAAATTGTCAAACTCTTGAATAAGACTATTAGAGGCTTGAAGATTAAGTAGGTTTATTTGGGTAATTTGGCAGGAAGGTAAACTGGGAGATGGGAGAGAGGGAAGTAGGTGAACCCTGATTAATCTTGCCTAAAAAGTATAATAAGTTATATAAATATTTAGATATTAAGATGTCCTAGTTGAAGAGATTCAAAGGACTTTGAGAGTCTCCCTTGACTCTGAAATTTAGTATGGAATCTGTTTGATGCTGAGCCCAGGGAACTATGAAATCTCCCTGGGTCAGAGGCTGTTATTGATTCTTGATGGTTTAATAAGATGATCTTATTTGATAAAGTTCAGTGGCCTATCAATACTAAGATTATTGATATAGTTAGCAATGTAGTTAACCCTGCTTGCCTGCCTATATCAATCTCCTTCCTCCTGGGGCCCAGACAGCAAACACCCTCTTGCCTCCCAACCCAAAAAATAAGTAGGATTCAGGGGTCTGTGCACCTCAATTTATACTTCGTTCCTAACTGTCAGATTGGCACATGCCCAGGGCTGCTTTGCCAGGTTCTGAGTTCTAAAGGGGCAAACTGCTTTCTGCACCTACAGAAAATGTCTAACTGTTTCTATACACAACACTTCCGGTCAAACGGTTGAGATGAGGTCAAGTGTGAGACTCCAGAGGAGTAAATTTCCTTCACACACTAGACTAAGCCAGTTATGCTCTTTTCCTCTGCTTTGAGCTATATTGCCCCCGAGTTCCCCTGAGGTTCTCCCCTTGAACCCCAGTGAAATGAGACCTCCTTGCTTTCTCTTGTCCTTGGTCTGGGCCAGAGTATTGCTTCATCCCTTATTCTACTGGTTATGCTTCTCCAGTATTCATTTTGACATATTTTTGTTCTTCATTTGGAGGGTTGTTGGCAGGTTTTGAGTATTTCTTACTTCACCATCTTAGCCTGATCCGCCTCTGCTGCTACCACTACCATTTCCACTGCTACTGCCCCATTGCTGCTTATGTCATTTCTATTTCAATACTATCTCATGAGCCATGTCACACATCTGCCATTTAGTAAATATCTATGGCTCCATATTATCTCTAGGATCAAATATAAACTCATGTTTGGCATAGAAAGCTTGCTACTCAACACTCTGGCTACATCCTATCTTTCCAGCCTTTTTGCCCTTTACTCCTTCATGCACTCTACAATGTCTACTTGTTGTTCCTTATACAAGACATTATATCTCATGACTCACTGCCTTTGCACTGGCTATCTCCCATGCTTGGAAGTGATTCCCTACTCAACTATGCCTTCCAGAATCCAGACTTTTCTTCAAAACTCAGTTCAAATACTTCTTTCTGCATGAGATCTTTCCTAGTCCCCAGCTACTCTGGCACCTATTCTTCCAAGGTTATCCAGTATTTGCTTTGTATGTGATTTTTATGTGCATACACAATACACACATATATTATGCACATTTTGCCTCACCTGTTAGAATTTACATCTATATGCAAGAGTATATATGTAATATGTTCATAAAAGCAAAATAATTGGTGAATATGGCCATTAAGTTGCTCATGATGACAACATTCCTTGAGGGCAGAAACTTTTGTTTTCTTTTGTCTTTATATTCTCAACACTAGCACAATGCCTGCCACATGAGAGATCCTCAATAAATGCTTGCTGACTTACTAAATGCATGGAGTTGGCCTTGGGTCTTGGAAGGCAGTGCCTGCAAAGGATAAGTTCTGGCAGGTTCTACTGTGCTGGAAAGGTGGTGATACAATCCTGGCAACAGAATACATCTGCTTTCTGAAAACTAGCTTAATTAAATATAAAGTATAAAAATGGCCACATGGCACTGAATTCTTTGACCTTACCAACAATATTTTTTAGAGAATCATTCACCCTCATAAAAATGCATCCTTCATCCACAGAACCAGAAATTCATGTCTGGGACCTACTACCTCTGTTTCATAGTTATTTAAAATTTTAAGAAAACAGATACTACAGGAAACAAATTAAACAAAATATTAATTTCATAAAATTTAAATTGCTATTTTCTTCTAAAAAGGATACGGATTTCTGTAACAGACTTCAAGGAACAAAAATCTTTTTCTGCTGTCCCTAAAACAGAAGAAAATCCCCATAGATTTGTTTAAGTAGAAATTAATTTTTCCATGCAATAATAGATCCATAATCATAGAAAGTCTTTCAAATACTTATTCTAATTATACTACCAAGATTAACTAAAATGGGAAAATATAGAAAAATGTGCCACTAGGGTGGTAACTTACTAGAATGACTATATTTATCTGTACTCCTTCGTGCTATTAAACTTAACTTTTTCAAAACTATTACAAAAGGATTTAAAATTACCTTGAGTACCAAAAGATTCTGGAGCATTTGTTAAGTTTTGTGTTTTGAAAATGCCTTCTCCAGTATCAGAAGCAAAGAGGGCATCCCTTGTAGTAAAGAGATTAACATTTGAATATGGTGGCTTCTGCTTACTAACACTCTCTTTCCATAATTCCCCTTTATTCATCTTAGTTTTAAGATTTTCCCCTGGGTCAGTATGAAAATCCAAAGCAGGTCTGTCACTGTAATCTGTATTTCTCTGTGGACAGTTAGATGTTTTAAATAATCTAGAGAAAAACAGAAGATATTTTCATGTACATGTATACAAATTCCAGTTGGGATTTGAAAAAATACATATAATTTGCTAATAGAAACTACATGAATTGAAAGTTATTCCACCAAATAAGTTAATCTTTCTCCTGAAATATAACTGGGAAAATCTGTATCACATTCCCTTTCCTTCACTAATACTCATCTGAGACTACTTCAATTCACTAAAGTTATTTGCAAAATTAACAGCAGAGAAAATATTAGGAATCTTCATCATATAGATTTCTTTTAAAGGTAAGCGTTTTTACTTAGCTGAAAGAACTCAGGCAAGTTACAAGGGTTACTATTTTATTGTCACAGAATGAAATATGTTTATTTCAACAACTGTCTCCTAACACTCTGAGGCCATCTCCTAAATGGAAAACAAAATAAATTAGGAATGTTCCAAAGATGAGAATGCTAACATGCATAATGTATAAGGAACATGAAGGCAGTTATGTGGTACAGTGGATAGAGTGCTTCATCTAGGTTCAAATTTTATCTCAAATGCTTACTGGTTGAATGATTCAAGGCAAACCACTAAACCTCCATCTGCTTCAGTTTCCTCACCTTTAATATGTGGATAATAATAGGAACTACTTTCTAGAGTTGTTAAAAGGTTAAAATGAAATATGTGTAAAGGACTTTATAAACCTTAAAGCACTACGTAAGAGTTCGGAGTTATATTATCATCATGTATATAATGCTTTAAAATTCACAAAGTGCTTTATATTCAATAAAACTCACTGGATCTTTACCTCATTCCTAAGAGGCAGGCATCCCCATTTAACAGATGAAGCAACATGGTCAAGAATGCTAAATTATTTGCCCCTAGTTACAAAGCTAGGAAGTTTTTAGATTCTATCTGCTATTCTGTGCTATCTCTCATTTTTGGAAGGAGAAGTGCCTTTTCCATGGCTTTAACAGCCAGTACACAATCATCTATGCTATTTTCATAGTCAAAAAGTCATTGGGAAACCAAATAAATAATAAGTTAATAAGGGCATTAGTTGGTAAATATGGCCATTAAGTTTTTCCTAACAACACTTAACCATCCTAAAGGACAGGTAGGAATAATAGGTCTTAACTACTTTAAAAAATTCTGTCAAAAATCATATAAACGTGAAGCAGATTATATATATTCATATATATTTAAAATATATTGGTTGGCTAAACTGTCATCTGAAAAAAGATCAAATTGTTCTGTGGAGACCTGACTCCCAAGGGTGATATTTTCCACAGTGGAATTTTTTTGTGGTTAGAAAATATAAAAGCTCAATATGGAGTCTTTGAAATTATCATAGGATCCTGTTTACAATATTGGTGTTGGACAAGGATAATACCAATTCCATGGATTTCCTGTTTATAGCTCAAGATCAATATACCTCAAAGATGTAAAAGCAAAGTAAATGTTGGAATTGGAAATTCTGTGGTTGTTAAAAGGAATAAAAAATTTTTATTTTAGGCTTGATCAAATAAAAAGACTCTCCAATTTTTTAGCCACATTAAAACAACCACAGATGAGCTCTTTAGTTGAGCTTAAGTTCTTCTAAAGTATTTGCCAGTCATGAAGATGTCTTATGTAAAGTCCAAAAAAGGATTTCCTAACGTATAACAAGGTTCTTTCTTTTCTTTCTCTCTTCCTTCCTTCCTTCCTTCCTTTCTCCCTCCTTCCTTCCTACCCTTCCTTCTTTCCCTCCCTCGATCCCTCCCTGCTTCAATCCCCCCTCCTTCCCTCCCTTCCTTCATTACTTCCTTCCTCCCTTCCTCCTTCCCTCCTTTTTCCCTTCCTTCCTTCCTTCTCCTTTCCTTCTGTCTTAGTATGACTTCTAACACAGAAGAATGGCAAAGGCTAGTTAATCAGAGTTGTGACTTGCCCAGGGTTACACAGCTAGGAAGTATCTGAGGCCAGAATTTAAACTGAGTCCTTCTGTCTCTAGGCTTCCATATTAACCACTGTGCTTCCTAGCTACCAGCAAGGTTCTTTAAATGTTCCTATTTGTATGTGATGTATTAACTTCTTGAGCCTCCTTAGTAAACTCCAAAGAAATTTAAAATAGATAGCTCAATCAACCACATCCAAAAACCAAAATGAAAAAAATAACACAGATTGCCTAGATTGTAGCTGGATAGGCATTATGTCAAATTAGTTAAACAATATTTTTTAATTGCTGCAATGAAAAAATTATTCTTTTGTTGAACAGGAGATAATCTAAATTACATCTGAATAATGGCAATGCTATCAATGACTTTCCTAAAACATTCACTGATAAAAACTAATTTTAACATTGACAACTTCTGGTGATGTCCCAAGTAAGAAATTTGGAAGTTCAAGTAATGGCCTGAACAACCTCACAGTGTTAGATGAGGCCAGCTCAAGTCCAAGGGGTTCTGAGGTCCCTGATGTACAGAGAGGCCAGGAAGGACCTAAAGATCCAGCACTCTCCACCTCAAAGATCCAAGGGAGTCTAAACCCCACAAGGTAGAAAGTGCAAGAAATCAGGGAACACAGGGAGAATCAAGTAAAGTCTACTATGCCACCAAAAAGTACAGCAAGAGGAAGAGCTTGGCCATGGCACAAAGTACCAGTTCAGAAACTAAAGCCAGAAAGAAAAGGCTAACCAGTTCAAAGAAGGAGCAAATTACTCTATAACAAATGCAAGCATAGACTCAAGAGTAAAAAGTGGATTTTCCCATAATAATTACATGAATCTCTATGAGAAATGAAGCCAGACATAAAAAAGTAAATAAAGATTCTTGAAGAAAGAATTGGAAGGAGAATGAACAGCTTAAAGAGAAAGTGGTCAGGAAGACCTGATTTCAAATCCTCTTTGGCACTTAATAGTTATGAAACCTTGGATAACTCATTAAACCTTTGCCTTGTTTCTTCCTATTTAAAATGCAGATATTAACAGTATCTGCCTTATATTCTTGTTTAGAGGATAAGATAAAATATTTATGCTAAAAGTTTTGCAAATCTTGAAACATTACATAAAAGTTAGCTTAAATTTTTTAAACCAGTTATATGGTGGTGCAATACAAATATTCTAATGGGGAAGAGGAAAGATATGCACCTTTAAAACTTTAATGTCTTCAAAGGGTATCAACGAAGTTAAGAAAATGATATGTCCTAGAAGATAGACTGGTTCTACTCTGAAGGTTCTAAAAGGGAGAAAGAAGTGAGAATAAAAGAAATACAATAATGTGGAAAGAAGGAAAAAGGACTAGAACTTATTTCTCATAATAAGAATATATGAAGAGTATAGAAACATGAATGGAGCAGTAGCTGGATTACTTGAACCTCAGTCTTTTCTGAAAAAAGGAATGATTAAATACACAAACAAAATTTAGTATAGAAATACATTAAAATCAATGGAGAAACCAACAGGAGGTGGCATAGTTAAGAAGACAGATAATAACTGAGAAGGAATAGCTAAAAGGAAAACAAACTTTCAAATCCTGAAGGGGAGATTAAAAGAGAAAAAATAAATAAAAGCAAAGAACTAGGATCTAAAGGGGATACTCATAAATTGGAGACTAGTGATATATAATGTAATGGAATATTATTGTCCTGTAAGAAAAGAAGAAAGACTATTTCAGAGATTTCTAAGTGTATGACCTGCTGCAGAGTGAAGTTAAAAGTACCAGGAGAACAGTTTA
The DNA here is from genome assembly GCF_016433145.1 of Gracilinanus agilis. Lineage (NCBI taxonomy): Eukaryota > Metazoa > Chordata > Mammalia > Didelphimorphia > Didelphidae > Gracilinanus > Gracilinanus agilis. The sequence continues at coordinate 37,218,413 of NC_058133.1, read as the reverse complement.
TACAAAGACAAAAATGTTGTAAAGAAAAACAACCTTAAAAGACTTAAGAACTTTGATCAATGCAATGACAGACTATGTCTCCAGAGGACTTGTGATGAAGCATGCTACCTACCTCCTGACAGGAAAGTGATAGGCTCAAGGGGCAGGAAAAGACTCATTAGATATGGCCACTATCTAGATTCAATTTGCTTTATTAAGTTTATTTTGTTACAAAGGCTGGTTTTTTCTTTCTAATTTTTCTTTTTAATTGGGAGCAGGGGGTAGAAGTGGGGTTAGCAATAGCGATGCCAAAAGAAGGGAGAATCATTGAAATTTTTTTAAGTGCACATAAAGAGAAAGAAGAAACAAGCCACACAAGCTTGAAAGTAGTATATAAAATTATCATATACTTTACTTTTTTAAAGCAAGCAGCATGAAACAAGATCCACAGTTTATAAACAATCTTATTTGTGTTTTGCTGGGTATGTAGAAATACTCTTTAAAGGGGCTTAAGTTCAGAATTTAAAAATTTAATTTTTTAAATGAGGGAGATTGAATGAGATGATCTCAAAGGCCTCTTCCAGCTTTAAACCTTATTTTTCAGTGGTAGAAAGTCTATCATGCCAATGAAATTATGGATCTAAAAAATTAAAACAGCTAAACCAGGCTGACCTTACTATTTCTGGAGCTACAGGCCATTGGCCATTGTCCAAATAATGTGGTTAAAATGCACTTGACACTGTGACAGTGCAGATATAAGCCCTATGAGGAGCAGCCCCTTTGAAAGGGAAACTAATAACCAAATAGAGATATAGCATTTGTTTTCAAATCCTGACCCTCCATTTTAGGATCAATACCATGTTTTGGTTCCAAGGCAGGAGAGTAGTAAGGGTTAGGTACTGGGAGTTAAGTGACTTGCCCAGGGTCACAAAGCTAGAAAGTGTCTTAGACCAGAGTTGAACCTCCCATTTCTAGGCCTGGGTCTCAATCCACTGAGCCACCTAGCTGCCACAAAGACAGTATTTTTGTTAAGTAAAAGTATTATGGTAGAAAGAGCAGTGAATAAGGACTTGGGAGTCCTCTTTTGGGTACTGACTATCACTAACTTTTTATATTAACTAGCAGAAATCTCATTGCCTCTCTGGGCCTCAGAGGTCTCATGTGTAAAATGAAACAATGAGATGAGGTAATCTCTAATGTGCCTTCTCTAAATTCTAATTCCTAAGAGTTTTATGCATGCACTGGTCTTCGTCCAATCATGACCACAATCCTGGAAAGTAGAAGTACTAAACCAAATGCACAGCACATGGACAGTTCTATTCAACAATCTTTACTTACCACTGAAAACATTTTTACTGCTGCCAGGTAAGTAAATATTAAAAATTATTTTGAATGTTTTAGTTAGAGGATTTTGGTACTTTTTAGCTATAATGGGAAAGATAAACAATACATTATTATTACCCCGGACATAATTTGATCTTCAAATGAACAGTCTCCATAGTGATTCAAAATGACTCTTGACTAAATTATACTTGACTAGGCATGTAAAAGAATCATGCATCTAATGGTGTTCAATTTGATACTTGACTAAAATAAACATACCTTTTCCGGAATGTTAAAGGAACAGTCTCAGTTTCGTCATTTTCTGAGAAATCAATCAATTTTCTATCACTTGAGACAATTCCCTCAGTTGTCTCTTCAGCCCCAGTGTGATTTTGGTATTGATGTACAGAACCATAACTCAGCTTGACAGTACTGGCAGGCAAATAGTCTTTATTTGTCATTCCTACATTTGGCATTATTCCTCTGCTTTTGTTGGAGTAAAAGTCAAACTGGAATGCTTGTGTTGGTGATGTACAAACTGTAGCTTCATTAAGTGTCTTCAAATGTGAGGTAAACATTTCTTTATTCTTTGTGTGCTCTACAAAAAAGGGAAACGTTATCACTAATTTTACTATATTTTCTCCACTAAACCAACTTTTTTCAAATTAACTACATAAGACTTCAACAAGAAAAATCTTTAAATAGTTTAATAATTATACAAGAGGAGCAAAATAAGAAAGGGAATTGCAGGTGTCCTGGTCACCAGCTTCTATTTGTTTCCTTTCTTCCCTATTTGGGAGAAACTCCAAATCTCAGAGGGCTCTATAGCCAGCCTACCCCTTTCCCCAGGTAGTTACACACCAAAATAGATGTTTCTATTAATACAGATATCTATTATACACATACAGGTATCTATTGTACTCACATATACACTTGGATACATACACATTTAGAAATATAATCATGTATAAATTAATAGATGAGTTCTATAGGTTGTTCATCTGGTTGCAGATTTTAGCCTGGATGGTAGATATTCATCATTCACTTGCTTTTTCCTCAGTAGTAGATAGGTAAGCCAACCTCTTAGGTAATTATGGATCTAATTTAGGAGACTCTACAGTGTGACAGAGCATGACGTAATCAGCACAATGCTATCCATGAATAGGAGCATCTGGAGGCCCTCCCTGGCTCTAGAGAATCACTGGATCATTGCATTGGATCTCTGCCACAAATTAACGAGCACCTTTGGCATACATCTCCTCATTCCACCCTTCCCCCCCGAATTTCATTATTAAATTAAAGATTTGCTTCGCTTAAAAAAATTATCCCCAACACAACCAAAAAATCACCCATAAGAATGTAATAAAACTTTTCAAAAGCACATGGAAGAACTAAATTATACTTAAATTTTTAAAAAGTTGTGGTAGTACTCAAAAATCTTTCTCCCCACCATGTACTCTTTGATCCAGTGACACTGGCCTCCCAGCTAATCCTCAAACAAGACATTCCATTTCTGGGCTCTTGGGATTTTCTCTAGTTGTGTTCTTCATGCTGGAATGCTGTTCCTTCTTATCTCTGCCTCCTGGCTTCCCTGGCTTCCTTTAAGTCCCAACAAAAATTTCATTTTCTACAAGAACACTTTCCCCATCTTTCTTAATTCTACTGCCTTCTATCTTTTATTCATTTACTTTTTTTCTTGTGCTTAGCTTGTTTATACATATTTGTCTGCTTGTTTTCTCCTTCATTAGACTGTGAGTTCCTTGAGGGCAGGGGACAGTCTTTTGCCTCTTTCTGCATCCCCAGTGCTTTGCACACACCACTTGGCAAAGAGTAGACACTTAATAAATGTATATTGACTGACTGACTTAGAGAGTTATTAATGGATGTACTGATTCAGAAGCAAATGGGAGGTACATACACTCTCAACCTCAAAGACTGAAAGGAACGTGGCTGGATCCCAATTTCTGGAATTCAGTGTTCTAAAAAACGAGTCCTGGGTAGTATCAACTTTGGAGTTACCTCTCCAGCAACCCCAAGTGAGAAAATCTGAGGGTTGCTAATCTAGTAGAGCACTTTAAGGTTTGCAAAGGTTCTTTAAATGAGCTATTTCATTTGATCCTCATATAACCTGGTGAGGTAGGTGCTATTATGATCTCCACTTTATAGATGAGGAAACTGAGCCAGAGAGAGAAGGTATATGATTTGCCCGAAGTTACATAACTAGCAAATGTCTAAGGAAATGCTTGAACTCAGGTCTTCATGATTCCAAGTCTGGTGCTCTATCTACTGTGTCACATAGAATGGAGGATTCAAGAATCTAGCAATCTATCATGAGGAGAGGTAATTCCTGGGCAGGGCTAGCCTCCTGAAGAGAAGAGGAGGCCACATATAGTCACTTTGGAGCTGAAAATATAGCAAGAGAATGAATCATAAAAGAAGGGAACAAAAGACCTGGCTTTTGCCCTCTGAAATGACCACTGGGTTATTCATATATTATATTTGTGATGGGAATATTACTTTCCTTTCAGGGAAATCCAAGCCTCCAGGGAGGGAAGGAGGCTGGATGACCAAGAATCTGGACTGACCGAACATCAGCAGGATGAGTATCTAACAGCCTCATATGCATTCTTAGAGTAATACCATAAGACTGGATGTCAATATGAACTTCAGAGAAAATGGGCCTCACTGAGAGGCTGGAAGTTTGACTAAGAGCCACAACTGTGTTTTCCTTCCAAATGGGGTCCAAATCATAAGGTTTGCCATAAGACTATATATGAAGCCTTGGAGGAAGAAGGACTCACAGGACTGGGAGTCCTTTATGTGTTGTGTGTATTTTTTGTGGGGTAAAATAAGAGTCACCTTATATCTGATATGTGCATATTACCTTGAGGACTATAGAGAAGCTAAGGATCCTTTTCCCTACAAGCTATATATTCTGAGATTTCCCAAAGGAATCTCAGAGTGGGAAGGAAGAGAACAAAAGTTAGAGTGACATCTGAGGACCATTCCCAAGATTGAATCTGGTCTGTGCAAGCTCAGAATCTGGAATACTGAGTCATACCTTTAGAGAACATAGGAGCAGTTGGTAGTTCAATGAATGGATAGAAAGCCAAGCCTGGAAAAAAGAGGTCCTGAGTTTAAATCTGTTCACAGATACTTCCTAGCTGTGTGACTCTGGGCAAGTCACTTAACCCCAATTGCCCAGCTCTTATCACTCCTGCCTTGGATCTAATACTTGTATTGATCCTAAGACAGAAGGTAAAGGTCTTTTTTTAAAAGAGAGAGAGAGAGAACATACCTATTTACCTACAATAAATATACTCAAAATTCATTCAAAAATATGTTTTCATAAAGAGAAGAACACTAAAAGACGTAAAAGGTATAATGGAGTAGATTATATGTTTGATAAGGTGCACAACCTGATTCTTCTTAAGTCTGTCTTTTGGACCATAAATATAGGGATCTCTGCTTATTCTGAGATTTGTAGTACTGAATTTCTGCAGTTGAGAAGATGGATACTAAGATAAAGGAGAGAGTATTCTCAAAAGTTAAACATGCTCTGATAATATATAAATGTTGTTTATAAAAGACATAATCCTTAAGAAACTCTAGGTACTTATATTCTAGACTCCTATGAGATGCTTATCTTTCTCTGCAGGGGGTCTTTAGTGAGATGTAGTTCCACCCATTTAATTTCCTGTCATAATGATTTTGTAAAAAATCATGGAAAAGTTTAGGTTTTCACTAATCAATCAGGAAACCTGAAATAGTAAAATCCGCTCCTTCATCTAAAAAAATATCACCTATTCTGCACAGATGTTCCCTATACCATAAACACTATATGTAAGCAGTCTGGAGATTTAACTACACGTCACATTAGGAACAGATCTGAATAGGAGATATTATCTGGATAATTCATGCCAAAGGCCAATGACTTAACTTGTGTTACTCTTATACCTAGAGCTGGAAGAGAGGTTAAGGACTATCAAAGTCAACTCTGTCATTTCACGTCTGGAGAGGTGAAATGACTTCCCCCAAGTCACACATGTCATAAGTAAGACAGCCAGGATCTGAACCCAAGTCCTTTTCAATAGGACACTGTACTCTCTCTACATTTAATCAAAATGAGGATATAAGATCAAAACAACATTTAGGAAAAGTATTCAGTTATTTAAAGATTATCTGTTAGGTGTATGCTAACATTTTATTTTAACTTAATTTTTAAAATTATAATTATTTCAACAAATATTATTAGGTGTATGCTATGTATTCAAAGTTTATTAAGTATTGAGAGAGACAAAAATATAGGAGAGGTACAGCCCTGTCTTGAAGGACATAATAGATTATTACATTACTACTCCTTAAGAAAAGTGACTTCTCTCCATATAACTTACAATGCGAAATTGTCTGTTTTACTTTCATAACACAACCTGGGTCAACTGGTCAGTATTTGTACAATATATCTTCAGACAAAAACAACAAAAAACAAATCTTCAGACAACAACAACAAAATTTGATCTTAAATGATTTAAATATGTACTAATTATATAATTTCTATGTACTTTAAAGTTACTCAAAAGAAAACTCATAACATCAGATATGATAGCATAAAATTTCATCTGACTTGAACTCTCTCATTAACTAAGGACTAAGAGAAAGAAGTTTAACAATAACTCCAGAGAAAATAAAGACACTGACAATAGGATCTTTTGCTGGAACTCTATAATGTAGCCAGTCCCTTTTCTGCTGTAGTAAATCCATCAGACTAAACGTAAATTGAATCTTTTTTTGCTTGTGGAGGCTCTTGCAGAGACATGCATTCTCATTGTACAGCATGGTAGATATAAAAGTAAAAGGCATAGGAAATTGGACTGACTCTAGAGTGATATGAAGTCATATTCTGGAACTTGCCTTTTAAAATGGGCCCCAGATATGGTTTTTATTTATTTGTGATTTGTTTATTTCTCCTGAAAATTGAGGGCAGAAAGATCCAAACACACTCAATTCAGGGTCCCAACTCCCTGCATTCTGGTTAACAAAAAGTTTTTATGCAGTTTCTTAACTTGTTCTAATGTTTGCTGATCATGTTATTCCTATAACTCTATAATAAGGAACAAGAATGCCTAATAACAAAGTAAGCCAGATTCTTATGTATGACCATACCCTTAAAATGTCCTTTACTTTAGGAGACACTACAAGTATCAATAGAAACAACATATAGTTGTGAAAATATAACTGATGTTTCACAAAACCATAAAAATTTAGAGACTACAAATAATGCCAGTGAGCTGCAGAGAGGCAAAGTGATTTGGCCGGAACCATACAAGATAACAATCAAGGTGGAAATCTAAGTTGGGGCAAGCTATCTAGATTTGCAAGTGAACTGGATTTAAGTAAGCAAGAGTTGCACAAAGTCATGAGCCTCACTCTCTTCCAGAACCATCAAAGTTCAGGGGCAAGATAGGAGTCAGGACAACAGGCAATGGCCTGGGATGCAAGAACGACCTTGGTGTCCTCAATGTCTGCCCAAGCTCTAAGCTCTCCTCAGCACCTGCTTTAGCCAACTTCATGCTCAGTGGAAAAAACTGTTCTCATCTACTCATTCCACTGGCAAAAGTCTTCACATGCTCATTAAAGCCTGTCAGTTACCCTCAACTTGGTTTAGCCCATCTGTTAAGAGTTTTACTGGGGAATGGCCGGCCAACATGCATGCTATAGCATCTTAGAGTTTGTTGACTTATTAACTGATTATATATATATCTGAAACTCATGTTATAGGAGAAAGAATCCTCAACTTAGAGATCAGAGAGATCTTCATTCAGAACTGCAGTTAGGTTTTTAATATTGGTTTTTTGTACATAAGGCAAGTGGCATACACATAAACATACTGCAGTTAGCCAGTTTTTTGTTTTTTTTTATAACCTCATTGTCTGTCTTAAAAGCAGTACTAAGCAGTTCCAAGGCAGAAGAGAGGTAAGGGCTAAGCAATAGGGGATAAGTGACTTGTCCAGGGTCACACAGTGAGGCAGTGTCTAAGGCCACATTTGAATTCAGGACCTTCCCTCTCCAGACCAGGTTCTCTATCCACTGAGCCACCTAGTTGCCCCTCACGTAGCCAGTTTTAAGGAAATTCATACTAACTTCAAATGCAGTAGAAAGAAAAACAATTTGATTTCAAATGGCTCTGCCTTCTGAAGGAAATTTTTAATGGTAAAAGGAAGAGTTTGGACTGGTTGAATTCCAATTTAAGTCTTTTTAAGCTCTAAAATTCTATGTTTCCTTACCTTGAAGCATGATTCTACTCTTTATAATTACAGAATTATAGAAATTTTTTATCTTTTTATGAGACTGTTGGCCTCATCAGTGACTTATATGATGCTTAATTCTTGGTCAAGAATATATCCATCAATTTTAACACTTATCCTAAGGAAAAATTTAACTCACATTATAGCAATCTACTTTGTGTAATGTAATTTCCAGAACCTTTTTGGGTTGAAAATTGAGTACTCTTTGCAATCTCTTAGTACATATTGGCCCCTAGGGCTAGGCTAATGGAAGAATAAAGGTTTCCTTTCCATTGCACTGTGTCAAAAAGAATTGTCTGGCTGTGGCAGAGGTTTAAATGGCTTAAAACCTAGTGGAAAACAATTAAGGATCGATATTAAGAAAAATCATTCAAAGAAGATGTGTGCCAAATGTTATATTTGTGTAAGATATGTACAGACTATATAAGTATATATTAAATATAACGACATCATATTCTTTTTACTTTTTACTTTACCTCATACAAAGCAGATTTTTACAAAACTTTGCTTAATGGAGATCTTTGGTTTTAAAGAAAACCATTGGATGTTCTAATATAATTCATTTTTTTCAAACATGATAGTTTTTTCTTTCGATAGGTAGATTTATAGCTTTATTAAAAGTTTTCTTTCACCTTAAAAATATGTGAATTTTTACCTAATGGTTTGAATCTTTCTAATTCTTCTTGTAACACCTGAGTATCTGGAATTTCAGAAATCAATGGAGCAGGTGGAAGAAACCAACATGACGGTTTTTTATCATTAGTATACCTAGAAATAATACAAAATAAAACATCAAAATATAACACTTGTGTTGTTATAATATTGTTATTTAAATAAATTGTTATAATAAAAATAATAGTATTATAATAATTTCACCAGGCACACAACCAGAAATAATATTAAACATAGTTTACTTATTATTTATCAAAATAACATTATGAAATAAACCTTTCTTCTTTAAACTGATCTCTCTCCTCTTTTATTGCCATACCATCTTGATAATCACATATCTGTATTATTATAATATAATGTAATATGTATGTGTGTGTCTATATATTTACACACACACACACACACACGCACATGCCTTATTTCAGCAACATCATTCTTCCAGTCACCTAGGTTCAAAATTATGGAGTCATCTTCAGCTCTTCACCCTCTCTAAGTCCACTCCCACTCCCATATCAAAACAGCTGCTACTTCTTGTTGTTTCTACTTCCACATCATCTCCCATATATGTGTTGTCCGCTCTCCACTCACACAGCTATGATCCCTGATGAGGCCCTTATTGCATCTCAAATGGACTATTGAAATAGTGTCTTAGTCAACTTCTTGTCTTTTCCCTCTCCAATCTGTACTCCACATATCAGCCAAAGTGCATGCCTGGCTATGTCACGCTTCTGTTCCCAATTGCTTCCAGGATCAAATATAGTCCTCTCTTAGCTATTTAAAGTCCTTCACAAACTGTCTACAGTCTGCTTCTCCAGATTTGCCACATATTAAATTAAACCTCTCCATGCTTTCTACAGTTCAGACAAACCTGGCCTACTTAGCTCTCTCTCATATGGGACATTCCACTTCTCATATCCATGTGCAAGAGAGAAGTAAATGATTTACTCAATTTCATTTCAATCGAAGACCATTAGCTTGTCCTAGCATCACCTCGTGGGCCAGTAATAGCTGGCAATAGAGTCTGCATAGAGAGACAAGTAAAAATGGATGCAGACTCACAATGAGTAAGAATATTTTAAGCACCTCATGAAGGTGAGAAAGAGGTTCCCAGCAGCCTGGAGTTGCCAGGTACACCTCTACCTCGTGCGTTCTTTAAAACTAAGCCTAATGGGGGCAGCTGGGTAGCTCAGTGTAGTGAGAGTCAGGCCTAGAGACGGGAGGTCCTAGGTTCAAACCCGGCCTCAGCCACTTCCCAGCTGTGTGACCCTGGGCAAGTCACTTGACCCCCATTTCCCACCCTTACCACTCTTCCACCTAGGAGACAATACACCGAAAGTACAAGGGTTAAAAAAAAAAAAAACAAAAAACTAAGCCTAATAACTGTGGGAGAGTCACCAACTTTGGTGGGGGATGTTTTGTATTAATTATTCTTACTATAAAACTCCCTTTCCAAAGCTAATTAAGGTTGACTGACAAAGGTCTCAACTGATAATCATGGGGGTAAACACACCAGTGGAAGCTCAAGCTGATGGCATCTGAGTATCATCTCAGACCCCTCAGGGTTATCACTCAAGCCCCAAGAGGAGAGTGTTGCCAATACTGAGGACCCAATTTGTCTATGAGAAAAGGCATCAGATTAACAGACAAGGAGTAATACAGTTTACATGGACTACATGCGTTTTTGTATATACTGCCTCTTGGAATGCTTTACTTCCTCATCTTTGCCAGTGAGAATCTCTAGCCTTCTTTCTTGATTCCAGCCTTCCCAAAATGGCCTTGTATTTACTTTGCAAGTATTTTATCTTTATGTTATGAGGGCAGCATGGCAAAGTGGACAAAAAAATGATCTGATAACATGAAAAGAAATGTTTGAGTCCTTCCTCTAACACAGATTGGCTATGTGATCTCAGGCACGCCATTTAGCTCCTCACTGTTCTGTTTAGGAACTTTCTAATTTCATTGTTCAGATTTTTGTAAAGAAGGTATTACTTTTTATTGACAGAGAAAGCTTCCTCAGAAGGACTACAGGTTCAGTCCAAAAAATGTATTTAGTACCTGATCCATGTGTATAGTTTCCCACATTAAAATGATAAGAGCTTAAACACAGGAACTATTTCATGTTTTGTCTTTGAATCTCCATAACCTAGCACAGTATCTTGCACATAGAACACACATAACAATGCTCTTCAACTGAATAAAAATGGAATAATAGCTCACATTTGTAGCATGATTTAAGTTTATAAATTTCTTGCTTCAAATTAACTCTGTGAAATATGTGGTATGAATATTATTTCATTTTACACATAAGAAAAAAAGAATCTGAAAATTTAAGTGATTTTTCTACAGTCACATAGTGAGTGAATGTCTCAGATGAGATTTGAACCAGGAAAAGGGCTCTAAGACCAGTACATCATCCATTATGCTATCCTGCTTGTTTAACAAATAATAAAAATATCGGGAGGAACAAACAATTCCATTTTTGAGTTTCTAATGGGCAAAAAAGGGGGAAATGAGGGACAATGTAGCATGCATTCTAAATCTAGGGAGAATAGATTCCAACGCATTCTGACAAAACACAGATAGATTCCCATTACCCTAAATCCTACAAGGGAAATCAACTCAAGAAGAATGAGGTGCTCTTTAAGAACAAAAGCCTGAAGATATAAAAACAACTGATTACACAGAAGAAGACAAGGGAAAACTGTATATAGTACTATGATTGCACAAAAAGCTAAATGAAAATTTCAAATTTTTAAAAGACAGTTATATAACATGGCACCAAGGGCAATCAACAGAGAATGAATACAAAATAAGCGCACAATTCTTTAAGAATTTCAAGAATTCTAAAGACCCGAATGAGCTAATACTTAAGATAAATGTTAAGGATCACAAAGAGGACTTTTAAAACTGTATTTAGAGCAAGAAGAAAATGGAGGGTTGGGGGAGGGTAGAATCACTGTTTAGGGAGGTTGAGACTGTGGTAACAGATGATAGAAAAGAAATGAATTAATCTGTTGAGAAGAATGATCTTGAACCTGAAATACAGGAAGAGAAAAGTGAGATAATAATGTGTCAAGGAAATTATTAAGGGGACTTTGATCACAAGGATAGAATCTAAACTCTGGAGTCAGCAGGAAAGCCAGCAATTTAGGTAGGGGACAATGAGGCAGGAGACAGTCTGAATGCCTCCTTGACTGCACAGGTGAAGGAGGAAAGGTGACAGTTGGTTCATGAGGGAAGACATGTGAGAGTCAGTGGGCAGAGAGAAAGTTAGATAAACTGAGGCCCAAATGGATTAAGCTCTCTCTACTTCTGGTTTGGGACTGAAGACTGCTGGCACTACTGCCTTAGAGTATAGGCCAAAACCCAGCTAAATGGAGGCTACGTATTAATTCTTTCTTTAGGAATGATCTATTTCCTTGCTCTTCTTTCATCCCCTCCTTTCCAGTAATAAACCATTAAAATCTACAGCTAGATTCCCCATTTTTAATCTTAAAAATAATAAGAAAACAACTAGTTATGCCCTCAATGAGTTCAGGTCAGTAGACAAGAATGAAAAGGATGGACAATAAAAGAATCCTAAATAGAATTCCACACTTGGTTTTGTTCTCAATACTGTTATTACTTCAATGAAGACACAGATGGTATGTCAGTCAGTCAGTAATTATTTATTAAGTACCTACTACGTGCCAGAAACTATGCTGAGGATACAAAAAGAGGCAAAGGACAGTTCTTGCACCCAAAGAGCTCACAATCTGATGGAGGCGACAACAAGCATAGATAAATGTACAAACAATAGGATAAAACAGGAAATGATTAAAAAGGGGAAGGCATTAGAATTAAGAAGGGGTTCAAAAAGGCTTCTTGTTTAAATACTTTAAACACAAAGAGCCAAGAGATTCCTCTGATACATAAAAGAGGAAGGAGAAGAAAAAGGGCCTTGATACTATAATGCAGTGATTCCCAAAGTGGGTGCCACTGCCCCCTGGTGGGTGCTGGAGCGATCCAGGAAGTGGTGATGGTCACAGGTGCATTTCGGGGTGGTGAATAACTGTAAGGGGGTGGTGATAGTATATGACAGGGGGCGCTAAGTAATATTTTTTTCTGAAAAAGGGGTGGTAGGCCAAAAAAGTTTGGGAACCACTGTTATAACAGATAAAGATCCATTAGAACAATGATGCCAAATACAGATAGAAATGGAGGGCACATGTTGACTTAGAAAAATACAAATGAACAATATTGTTGTATTGCATTTTGATTTATTTTGTTAAATATTGCCCAAATACACTTTAATCTGGTTTAAAACAGGCCACACTCAGGGGTTTTACTATTTTCTTGTAAACCGCAGGCTTCAAATTTGATGCCTCTAAGCTATGGAAACTATGACTGTTGAAATACCCTCCTGGCTCTGCACTGGCATACTGGCATTGCATGCTGACATCTAATGTCAGGGCAGTGGAGATGTTTAGGATGATGCTAGATGCCTACCCTATATTGACAACTTAGGCTAATGGCTGTAGTCAAAGAATGCCAGGCCCTGGTGGATGGCAGGAAAGTAGGTGGAGCTATTTTTCCTCAAACAAACTATAGCACCTGGTTTCCCTATATATTTCATCGTCTTAGTGAGTGGCTCCAAATCTTTGCCCAGCACATTAAGCTGGAATCCACAATCAGTGTGTTGTTCTTTTGTAAAATTTGAATGTTTCTCCTTTTTTTCTTATCCCCAAGTTAAAACCTTAATTCAGGCTTTTATCATCTTACACCTGGTTTATTAGAAGAGTTTCATAACTGACTTGTGAGCCTACAGTTTCTCTTCAGCCTAATATATTTTACACATTCATCAGATATATATATATTTTAAACCCTTGTACTTCGGTGTATTGTCTCATAGGTGGAAGAGTGGTAAGGGTGGGCAATGGGGGTCAAGTGACTTGCCCAGGGTCACACAGCTGGGAAGTGGCTGAGGCCGGGTTTGAACCTAGGACCTCCTGTCTCTAGGCCTGACTCTCACTCCACTGAGCTACCCAGCTGCCCCCGCATCAGATATATTTTGATCTTTGTCATTGTTACTCCCCAATTCAAAAGCGCTCCTCCCCTGGTCCTCTATGACATAAAATAAGAAATCTAACGTTGCCTTGGCATCATAGCCATCTATATCTCCAACCTACCTTTCCAAACCTTATCATTTACTCTACCACTACACTAACCTTGAAGTACCAAATAGCCTGCCTTAGCTACTTGCCCATAAATATGCTTTGCACAGTCTCACCTTTGCTCATGTTCTTCCTCATTTCGAAATGCTAAATTTCTTTCACTTTACTTATCTTAAACTTTCCATTCTGTAGGGTCAAAGAAATTCCCTCTACTGCTCTCTGCTCGTGCCACTCTAAGAACTTTTTCCTCTGAACTCCTATATCATTTGTTTGACTGCAGTATTCCTTTGACACTTATAGTAACATACCTTGTATTATTTTGTTATCTTTTTATATGCATATATCTTGTCTCTCCAACTAAATAGTAAGCTCCTTTAGACCAGTTATATTTAGAAATCTTTCTTTGCCCCTCAATGCCCTTCCCATAGCAACTGATCATAGATTTGACTGAATGGATGAATGAATAAAGTAGCATGTTCATAGCCTTGATTAAAAGTAATTATAATAAAAGAATACAGGCAAGATTGCTTACCACTAGGTAAATCCATGTATGTTAAAATACAGACAGAACAGAATGCTTTAGACTACCTCCTCTCTATTCTTCATTCCCACTTTCTTTATTCCTCTATCTCAGTTCCTATTTCTGTGCTATTATGTCAGTCTTACACATCATCATTCCTGTCAACTAGTCACACTATCCCTGCTGAATCCAGGACATATCAATCCAGGAGGTGACCTCTTTAACCCTTCCTCCTTGACTCAAAAGGGATGGGAACAAGAATCCAGACACACGAGCAACCCAGACAAGATCTCACTGTGTTTTTAGTTCCAATCAGTTAAAGATGCTAAGCATTTACCAATTCTCCACTTGTAATCTGTGCATTTACCAAATATTTGATTACTGACCAAGAAAATCATAAAACAAAAAGTCTTTAACCAGCAAAACCTGAAAAATACTGTTTTCTATATGGCATACTTACTCTTCAGTTTGATCTGGTCTTACAAAAAACAAACTATTCAGCGAAAAAGGGCAATCATCTGAGTTAAACATTGTTGAAAATGATCTGGTCCTCAATCTATAAAAAAGAAATCACAATTAATTTTGACAAAGATTTAGAAAAATATTTCCAACTAAGTTTGAGTCAGTATGGTATGACTGATAAAGGGTCAGCCTTGGAATCAGAAAAACTTAGGTTCAAGATATGTCTCATAGTATGACCCTAGGCAAGTCACTTAACAATTCGGTCACCCAAGCAAGTCTTTATGACTATAAATACATGCCATTAAGTTCCCTATCCCAAGGAAACAACAGAATAACAAAACTTTGCAAATAACAGACACATCAATAAATATCTTTTTTTCTAGATCAACTCCTACCTGAGATAGAATCTACAATATGCAGACAAATGATTATCCAGTTTTTGCTTTACTGAAGCTCTTGAAAAGAGGGGATCCAGTGCCTCCAAGACAACCCATTTTACTTTTAGAGAGTTTTAACTGTTAGAAAACTTTTTATTGAAAATCTAAGTTTGCCTCTTTGCCACACATTGCTTCTGATTCTTTTACTGGAAGTCAACAGAATAAGTCTAATCTATCTTCCATGTGTTAGCCATTCCTTCAAGCAACTTTCATAATACATAAAGGTAACACCTTTCAGTATTCTGATTATTGTCTACTGAATGTTTTCCAGCTTATTGATATCCTCAAAATATGGTGCTCCAAATTAGGTATACTGGGCAGTTAGGTGGCATTGGCCCTGAAGTCAGGAGGACCTGAGGTCAAATCCAGCCTCAGACATTTAGCAGCTATGTGACCCTGGGCAAGTCACCTAACCTCTGTCTGTTTCTATAACTATAACAAAGGAATAATAATAATATCTTTTTCACAAGGTTTTTGTGATGATCAAATGAGATGTTTGTAAAAGTGCTTATCACAGTGTCTTGCACATAGTAGACATGCTTACTCTGGTCCTCATCTTGCAAAGTATCCATCATTTCCAGTCCTGAAACCAATTATTCCTTGTTCCTATGAATCTGATCCAGAATAAAATTTTCACTAACTGGTTACTTAATCTTTTCAAAGATAAAATTGCCATCAACTTTTAACTCATATAAAAGTATTAGCTGTTCTGTTTTTGGCAGAAAAAGCACCATAAGATGATTAGATAATTTAAATACTCCATTACTGTTATTATGCTACTGTGCCAGGCTTGTGATCTGTCTCCCTAAATCCTCATTTATTTCCTCTTTATCTCTGAATAATCTGCAATGGACTCTGATGTACCCTAAGCAATGGCAAAATCACTTCTGTTGCACTTTCTATCTTTACCCAGATGTGTTCCTTGAAGCTTCCCTCTTTGCTTCCAGGATTTCCTCATTTAAGTATGTTATAGCATCATATGCTAGTCTCATTTAATCAAGTATTAGTTAATAAGTATGAGGTGAAATTTGCCTGCTTTGTGAGATCCTTGATATGAGCCAAACCTGACTCAGTAATTCTGGTTCAGAATTGGAGCATTATTAGACATGTGTAGTCCCTCTGATATCTGTATGAATTTAATATAAATTTTCTTTTTTAAAAGGAAAGTTTTGAAAATCCAATTTGATCTTAACTCCACCCTTTGATTGTGTTAAGAACAAGATGTGTATGTGTATTATGGGAAGATGCCAGATGCCTCCTGGCTCCCTGGCCTCTGGGAAGATACTTGCCTCTTGCATGAGGAAGACTGGCTTCTGACCCAGACTAAGGTCAAGTCTGTTCAACCAGGGAGATGCAGAAAAAGTGACATCACTGGGGTTATAAGTTATAGAATAAGGAAGTTTGTAGGCTCTTTCCTAGGAAGAAGCTACTGGCCTGAGGAACAGAGATGCAAGGTGAGCAATGAACTCAAGTTAGCTAGGCGACTGGCCATGTAATGAGGTGCCTTTTCTCTCTCCAACATGCTTTCAATGTCTTATAAATAATTTTAAATTAATATACAGACTCAAGAGAATTTTAATCCTAATATATCCAACAACACTGAAGATATTTCATTAGCAATAGCATGGAAAGAAGAGTCAACAAGATAAGCTGAATGTAGCTTATCTGCCTCTATATTTTTCATGGTCACTGGCAGGTCTGTGACTGACCCAAGGTGATTGATCAAGGTGTATTTCTTTCCTGAGATGTACTTTTGTATTTCAGTAACCAGAAAGCTACAACAATTGGTCCCCTGGGCCAATGGTATCTTGAAACAGGTCTACTACCGTTTAAGGAAAAACTAGCCCAGTCAGAGTGGGTAGATGTTGCTCCTAAGACAGACCTCTAGTTTATCTTCCTTGTTAGCAACAAGCAAGCATGTCATAAGCCGTCATACCATGCCCAGGCACTGTGCAAGATTTTAGGGAGAGAAGAACAAAAAGAAAAGAAAAAAAATTGCCTATACTTTATGGCTTATAAACGCATTTGAGGCCATGGGTTACAAATGGCTGTTTTCCTGAATTTTTTCTTCTATCCTTAGCTGCTGTTCTTCTATTTAAGAGACTCTCCATGGTGTTTAGGTAATTGAATATTCATTAGCAGTTTTCTCCCTCCCACAACTTTCCATGTTTAAAATCTTTTTAATTAGATTTGCAAGATTCTAGACAAAAAATTCTTATAAGTCTTTGTTAGCCATATCTCCTATCTATTCAGAAGTCTATTATTCCTATATTTTAAGCAATGGTCCAAAAATTCCAATGCTATTCTTTTTAACAAATTATCTTCTTATTCAATTTCAAAATCCACTTTTCTTTCTGGAGTCCTTGCCTTTGATTGGTAGCAATAACCTAATGGCATTCAGTTTCTCTCCCAAAGTTTATAATCTTTGGGGATGTTTTAGGTTCCTTCTAGCTATACCATTTACACCCAAATAAATCATGAAATAAGAAGAGTAGTTATTCATTCTAAACCATCTTGGGAGATTTTCTAGTATGTCTTAAATAATGCTCCAGGAAGACAACAGACCTTTCTATTTCAAGTAGAAAAATCATTAATTGGACAAGTTGTGGGAATAGAGGCAGAAATTCACCTGAACTCTTTCAAATTCCCCTCCAAAAAACTTTGAAATAATGCCTCAAATTGAATCCTGGAGCAGTTGGGTCAACAAGCAGTCAGGATGAAACAATTTTCCTGCACAAGAAAACTTAAGAGGTCAGCAGAAAAGGTCTGTCTCGGGGAATTCTGGGAAGATGGCGGCTTAGAACAAATCCTAAAATCTCCACACCCTTACACACCAAGATAGAAAACAATGTGCTTCGAGAACAAAGAAGAACAAATCTAACAAGGGACAGAGCAGGGGGAACCCAACTGCTACACACATAAAGAGGTACGCCAAGAAAAAGGCTTCAATTCTTGAACTGTCGGGTCTAGAAGGGGAATCCCAGGATGCCTCCCCCCACGTGCTGTGTGGAGTCTCCAGTGGCCCCTAAAATCTCAGGGCGGGCAGGCTCACTGGCTTGGAGAGAAGGCCTTCCTGGCACTGGACTTGGAGAGTTGAACACAGGCACTGGAGAGGTGACTGGAGGAGAAAACCAGAGAAACACAGCAAAAATACCCAGAAGAAGGTGGCTTAGTGAGAGCCAAACCTCAGACCATAGACCACTGGGTTCCTCACACAAGACAGAGAACAAAGGGCTTCAAGAGGAAAGAAAACCAGATCAAACACAAGGACAGCTCAGGGGGACCCTAGTGCCGGACAGCTCAACTCAGCTGAAAACACTCCTTCTTGTCCCCCCACTTTTTTTTGTTTCTTGGATTGTTTTTTTTTTCTCCTCTGCAGGTTTTAGCATTAGGGCAGATTAAGAAGTAAAGACTAATCCAATCAATACAAGCTAAATACCAACAATTGGAAAGACAAGAAGTCTTCAGAGGGCAGAAAAAGCAACTACAAACCTCCATTGCCAGCTGGGGGAAAATCTTTCATCAAAGCTCATTAAATCCATGTGCTCAAACTAGCAGAACAAAAAAGGGGGAAAATATGAGTAAACAACAGAAAAAGAGAAAAGAAATGACAACTGACAGCTTCTTTCAAGGAAGTAAAAAAAAGAACAAATGAAAAAAGGAAAAGAAGAAGAGGAAGAAGTTCCAAATAACTCAAGAACTTCAGGAACTCAAAAAGCAATCAAGAGAGGTAAGAGAGGATGAAGATAATTTGAAAAAGGAAATACACTAAAACAAGAAAATAAAGTCTTAAAAGCCATAATTGGCCAGCTTGAAAATGAAGCAAAGAAGGTAAAAGATGATCTACAAAGAAAATCAGACCAGAAAGAGAAGGATAACCAAAAAGCCAGGGATGAAATTCAGTCTTTAAAAAACAGAACTCAACAACAAGAAGCAAATGACTTCACAAGGCAGCAAGAATATATAAAACAAAATTTTAAAAATGAAAAATGTGAAGAGAATATGAAATACTTCATTGATTCAACCAAAGATCTGGAGAACAGAGCTAGAAGAGACAATTTAAGAATTATTAGTTTACCAGAACATAATGATAAAAGAAAAAGTTTAGACATCATCCTAAAAGAAATTATCAGAGACAACTACCTTGACATTCTCAAACAAGAGGGAAAAGTGGATATTGAAAGAATCCACAGATCACCTCCTACATTTAATCCACAACTGACAACTTCCAGGAATATTATAGCCAAATTCAAAAACTACCAGACCAAGGAAAAAATATTACAAGCTGCTAAGAAGAAGTCATTCAGATACCAGGGAACCACAGGATCTAGCTGCATGTACACTGAAGGATCGGAAAGCATGGACTATAATATTCCAGAAAGCAAGAGAACTGGGTCTACACCCAAGAATCAACTATCCAGCAAAACTGATTATATTTTTGCAGGGGAAAGTATGGTCATTCAATAAAATTGAAGACTTCCAAGCATTCATAAACAAATGAAAATAAATAAAAAAAGACGGACATAAACAGTTTGCTGCCCAAACCCAGACAAAATGGAGTAAATTTATATTCCATAAAGAAGCATGTGGGGTAAACAGGGGAGAAGACCAATACACTGGAAGGGTAAAGAAGTTGGAGAGAGGAAATACTTAATTCTTAAGTGCATTGAAATTAACTTAAAGAGGAAAGAACAATCAGATCCATTGGGGCAGAGAATTGATTCGTGCCCTATAGAGAAGTAGAAGGGTAACAAAAAGACTAGTGGGATGGGAAGCAACAATAGGGAGGGAGAGGGCAGGGTGTAGCTGAAAAAGACCCTAAATAACAATAAGAGGGGAATAAGAAGGGAGGGGGGAGAAAGGGAAGTACAATAAGGGAGGGGATTAAGGGAACTGAATAAAAACAAAACACTGGTATAGAAGGAAATAGTGAAAGAAGAAAGGACAGGACAAGGAGAGAAAATCAAAATGTCTGGGAATACACAGTTGATAATTATAACTCTTAATGTGAAAGGGATGAACTCACTCATAAAACAGAAGCAAATAGCAGAGATTAGAAACCGAAATCCTACCATATGTTGCCTACAAGAAACACACATGAGACAGGCAGACATATATAGAGTAAAAATGAAAGGATAGAGCAAAATCTGTTGGGCTTCAAATGAGAAAAAGAAGGCAGAGGTTGCCATCATGATCTCTGACAGAGCCAAAGTAAAAATAGATATGGTTAAAAGAGATAGGGAAGGTAACTACATCCTAATAAAAGGCAGTACAAACAATGAAGAAATATCAGTACTCAACATGTATGCACCAAATGGTATAGCTTCCAAATTTCTAAAGGAAAAGCTAGTGGAGCTCAAGGATGAAATAGAGAGCAAAACTATACTAGTGGGGGACCTCAACCTTCCCCTATCAGATCTAGGTAAATCAAACCAAAAAATAAATAAGAAAGAGATAAGAGAAGTGAATGAAACCTAGAAAAATTCGAGTTACTAGATATATGGAGAAAAATAAATAGGGACAAAAAAGAATACACCTTCTTTTCAGCAGCACGTGGAACATTCACAAAGATAGACCTGTAATAAGGTATAAAAACATGGCAAACAAATGCAAAAAAGCAGAAATAATAAATGCAACCTTATCAGATCATAATGCAATAAAAATAGTTTTTAGTAAGAATACATGGAGAGGCAAACCAAAAACTAATTGGAAATTAAATTATATGATTCTCCAAAATAAGTTAAAGAACAAATCATAGAAAGAATAATTTCATTGAAGATAATGGTGAGACTTCCTACCCAAACCTATGGGATGCAGCCAAAGCAGTTCTAAGGGAGAAAATTGGGCAGAGATTAATGAATTGGGCATATAACTTAAAAAACTAGAAAATGAACAAATTAAAAATCCTCAGATGAAAACTAAATTAGAAATACTAAAAATCAAAGGAAAAATTAATAAAATCAAAAGTAAAACAACTATTGAATTAATAAATAAGACTAGAAGCTGGTATTTTGAAAAAAACTTATAAAACAGACAAAGTACTGGTCTACCAAGCAAGAGTTAGAGAAAATTACAAAATGTAAAATAAATAATTTTGATTACATTAAATTAAAAAGGTTTTGTACAAACAAAAATAATGCAGCCAAAATCAGAAGGGAAACAACAAACTGTGAAAAAATCTTTATAACAAAAAGCTCCTAACAGAGGTCTAATTACTCAAATATACAAGAAGCTAAATCAATTGTATAAAAAAATCAAGCCATTCTCCAATTGATACATGGGCAAAGGACATAAATAGGCAATTCTCAGATAAAGAAATCAAAACAATCAATAAGCACATGAGAAAGTATTCTAAATCTCTAATAATTAGAGAAATGCAAATCAAAACAACTCTGAGGTACCACCTCACACCTAGCAGATTGGCTAAAATGATAGCAGAGGAGAGTAATGAATGTTGGAGGGGATGCGGCAAAATTGGGACAGTAATGCATTGCTGGTGGAGTTGTGAATTGATCCAACTATTCTGGTTGGCAATTTGGAACTATGCTCAAAGAGCTATAAAAGATTGCCTGTCCTTACCCAGCCATACCATTGCTGGGTTTGTACCCCAAAGAGATCATAGATAAACAGATTTGGACAAAAATATTTATAGCTGAGCTTTTTGTGGTAGCAAAAAACTGGAAAATGAGGGTATGCCCTTCAATTGGGGAATGGCTGAACAAATTGTGGTATATGCTGGTGATGGAATACTATTGTGCTCAAAGGAATAATAAACTGAAGGAATTCCACATGAACTGGAAAGACCTCCAGGAATTGATGCAGAGTGAAAGGAGCAGAGCCAAAAGAACACTGTATACAGAGACAGATACACTGTGGTAAAATAGAATGTAATGGACTTCTGTACTAGCAGCAATGCAATGACCCAGGACAATTCTGAGGGATTTATGGAAAAGAATGCTACCCACATTCAGAGGAAGAATTACAGGAAAGGAAACACAGAAGAAAAACAACTGCTTGAATACATGGGTTGATGCAGACATCGTTGGGGATGTAGATTCAAACAACCACACCAATGCAACTATCAATAATATGGAAATAGGTCTTGATAGATGACACATGTTAAAACCAGGGGAAATGTGCATCGACCGGGGGGGGGGGGTAAGG